>NW_012103243.1:4356298-4369085 GCF_000951045.1 Mandrillus leucophaeus | reverse complement strand
AAAAAACAGCATCAGGCCTAGATGTTGTCACAGATAAATTCTACCAAACATTTAAGAAATAAATGATACTTTCTACAATCTCTTCCAGAAAACAGAAGCAAAGAGATTTCCCAACTCATTCCATGAGGTTAGCATTATCCTAATAACAACCTATATCGTATTGACTTAATATGCCACTCTTCCAAAGAGACTTTTAATTTGAAAACAAAGATTTGATATCTACTAGTGTGACTGTCACTTTCTGTGGGACCTGGATGCCTTTGAACTGCTTAGTCCCGTCACAGAGGTGACTCTGAACAAAAGGCTGATCTTTGATCCTACAGTCAGGAAAACATGAAGAATCTTAGGTGATGTAGAAAAAAAAAGTGATGCAATTCGTTTCTTGACTTCCCATTTGTTAAAAAAAGGTTTGAAAATCCTTGGTGCTGCGTTCTTGATAACATTAGAGGAATCTATTCTTCATTTCAGCAAAGCCAAAACCTAATATTTGCCTAAATAATCTGGCTTTGCTTTGACCTTCAGCCCCTTTGCAGGCTTCACCTCTCTTCCTCAAACTCAGGATTCCACGAACTTCCTGTGTGTGGTCTGGCCTGTTCCCTCTCCTCATTCCTCCTTTCCTGGTTTTCTCTCCATTCTCGTAGTCCTGGTTCTTCTCTTTCTCTCTACCTCTGCTGCCACCCACGGTCTTGGCACATAGAGCATCATCCAGATGTGTTGTCTGCCCCATATCAAACATCCAGATATCTGGATATCATATAATGGACTGAAATTTTAATTTTCCTTCCAAGAGTTTGTCTGTGATTTAGACAGAGTCTTTATATTGTCTGGTTCAGCTCTGGGAATTGTCAAATTATCTGTAAAGAAGAATAAAACACACATAAGGATGAGGGAATCCAGTGAATTTAAAGAGATCATCCTAAATTTGACCTTTGCTGTCAGTTTTACTGAGATAAGAAACATCTGCAAAATCTATATCTGTGTATTAAAATGCCTTTTGTTTAGAAACTGAACCTTTGAGGGGGTGAGGTCAGAGAACAGTTGGAAAATTGTTTCTTTTTTGTAATATGCTAAGAACTTCCATCCCAGAGAGGGGTAGGAGGATAAACTTCCTCTTTAAAAGCTATTAACCATATCCCTGGAATAAGCAGAAGCTTAGACTGAATAAAACAATGCAATAGAATTTCATATTATTTGATTAAGAAAGGTATTACTTCTCAATATATGCAATGGATCATGTAATTTCCATTTTTGACTTTCCCAAAGATACTGCCGCCATATTTGAAAACTGAAAATAATATTTAGAAAAATTGAATCTGGAAATTACAAATAAAATATAATTCACAAATTAAAAATAAATACTCCTAAGAAACTTATATTGGCTTTATGATACAGAACTATTGAACATTGGGTTAATTCACTTCTTTGAACTTCATAATGATAAAATAACTAAAAATTTATATCCTTGTTTTCCCTCCAAAAATCAATTAAACTACAAGTCTACAAACAAGCAAACAAAAAATCCATGAAATACTAAAACAATTCTTAAAATGAAGTTTATAGGATTTGGCTCTCTGGGATTACAAGAATTATAGCCATTAAAAATCTCCAAAAGGGATTTAATTTTCTGCCTCAGGTGCTTGGCCCTTTTACACATAAAATAAGTATCTAGGTCCAAACATAAATCTAGTCCTCATGCTGTATCTATGCTGCAATCTTTGTGTAATTTAAATTTTCAGACATGCTTTAGATACAAAAAAAGTGACAAGTTTCACAATAGTGAAAATTTCACAATTAGTGATTTTGTAAATAAGTAATTAAAAGGTTCTGTGTTATATCTGTTCTATTTTGCTGATCAATTTGGAAATACCATGTCATACCTTTTAAATTCCACATAAACAAAACTGCTTAAGTAAAATATGATACCAGTACTCAGAATTAGTTTCCAGAGATTCTCGGAAAGATATTCTATTTTAACTTGAGGGCCAGTTAATTATTTTTTAAAATTATGAAATAATCAAAAATTGCCTTTGTAGGAAGATTTTGCTTTGATGTGATTTTTTTTTATCCCTAACACTACAAAAAAAAAAAAAAAAAGACTGCAAACTAAGTCCAAACACTTGACATTTGAATCTAAAGTGAGAATAACTGACATGCATCATTTCAAGTATAAATCATCGTAAATAACGATTATTGTAACCAGAATTCTCAGGCACCTGCCAAGTCTCTGAACTACATAGGCCTCTTTTTTCTTTTTTTTAAATTATTTTTTGTGATAAAAAAAGAAAAAACCATAGCCTAAATGTGCCCTTTTGACAGCTTTAAGTGTACATTATAGTATTATTAACTATATGCATGTTGTCATATAACATTTCTCTAGAACTTTCATATGCCATGGCTGTCATTCTATATTCAGTGAACAACTCTCCATTTCCTCCTCCCTGCAGCCCCTGACAATCACCTACTTTTTGTTTCAATTAGTTTAATTACTTTAGATACTTTATACAAGTAGACATCAGTCTCCTTTGGGTAATTTTCTATTATGTCATAACAGCAAATATTAATATGTGCTCCTTATGCTACAGTTTTATTATCTCAGCTGTGGCAGATATGGTGGACTGGTTTGCTCGACTATATTTCTTGCTAGTTGTGCCTTCTTTCTAGTTGTAGCTTCCTGAACTATAGCCTGAACTGAAAACCAAAATCAGTATCCCCCACACTCACAACTGAGTTCTGGATGTGATTTTGGTTTTGCCAGTTAGATCCATTCATGTACGATTTGGAAGCAGAAGTAAGACAGAGGTTGCAATTCTGGTGCCTTTGGAAGTTGTTTCTGGCACGCAAAAATATGCAGACATAGGTTTTTCTGCAGTGGCATATCAATGTTCGGTCACTAGCTTTCTGGGTACTGAAAAGCAGTTGCAGTAGTGTTGGTGACAACTGAAATCAAATCAGTCTTCTGGCATTCCGGTGCCAACTTTGTTGGTGTCAAGAGGCAGCTGGAGTGGTAAAGGTAGGAGCCTCCTGATCCTGGATTCAACTACAGCAGATTGCTCTTGAACTCGTCAATTCTAGCAGCCCTCCTGATACTCTTCTTTTCTTGGGATATTTTTTTCATTTTTTTTAGATGGAGTCTTGCTCTGTCACCCAGGCTGGAGTACAATGGTATGATCTCAGCTCACTGCAACCTCCACCTCCTGGGTTCAGGCAATTCTCCCACTTCAGCCTCCCAAGTAGCTGGAATTACAGGCACTGGGGATGATGATCCCCCAACTTTCTAACTGTAATAGAGGGTGGCTGCTTTGTTGTAGGTCAGCTTAGCCATTTCATTCTAGAAGTCTTTCCTAGGGACCTAACCTAGTGCACATTCCTTTCAACCTTTGCAGTGATTTATTTAAGCATCTAATTCTCTGTAGTAAGCCACTTTTCACTTAAAATTGCCAATGTGATTCTTATTCCTCCAACTGGCCCTTGGCTGATATAGCAGCTGAGAGAATTACAGACTATTTTAACTAGATTCCAGCTTCAATGCCCCTCCCTCTGCCCTCAGCTTAGTAGATGCCTTTGGCTTTAATTAATGTCAAGCCTAGATGAAAACTCATGATCAGTCATTTTAATGCTAGTCTCTTCAATTGCTCAGATTGGATTACTGCCGCAAAAATAACAAACTAGCGTTTTAGTATTTATTCACTATAATTTTGAAATACCATACTAATGCCAGTATTTCATTTTTAAAAGTACTCAGAATTCATATTTTTAAAAAACAATGAAATTAAAAATATAATAGATTTTAAACAGAAAAAACTTACTTAAAAATAAATTAATATAGATACAAATCTTAAACACATTTTCTAATTCTGATATAACCATTACGTGATAAAAATGGAATAAAGTATCATTGAAAAATACAACCTAAAATAAAAAGAAATGTGAAAGTTAAGCATTTTAAGATGAAACATTATTTCACCTATTTTTAAAAATGCAACCTTAAAAGACAAATGCAGCAGCATGTGTGCATTAAGATGCCAGATATTTTGTACAACATATTTTAAACTTCAGCTACAAATTCTGATTTTTTTACTTATAAATAGAATGTTGAGAAAATAACGTCATAACGGTCCAAACATTATCCTCTAGCTCTTTCATCTTCAAATAATCTTATCTCTTGTCTTATAATTTCAAATAAATATTTTTAGAGACTTTTATTTGGAGGAAGGGTCAGACATTAAAATCTTTATACTGAGAGTGAAATGTTCTTGTTTTAAGAAAGCATTTTCAGTCTGTCTTCCTCTTCTTTGCTTTCATTGTGTATAGATGGAGAGTCTGATTTAGAATTACCTGTATCCATTTTGATTTCAAATTTCCTTGATACTTTGAAAAGTCGTTTAACTAAAATAAAATCTGTTCTTTCAGTAGAAGCTTTGCAGGACTCTAATAATGGCTGCTTATAAAGTCATACAGACAAGGATGTGGACTGGATATCATTTTTGTATTTCAGCCATCTAATTTAATCTCAAGATAAAAATCACTTGGATTTCAGGATTTTTTAAAATACCAGAAGAACAGTTCATAAGCACAAACAAGGGGTTCTCCAAATATCTCAGACACAGGCCTCTCCTCTTTCCCCACTTACATTCTTCTGTTCTACATGTCACTCTCCTTCCAACCCACATTTTACCCTTCCTGACTCGCAAAGGATTGCACTCTCTTTCCTTAGTGTAAAATGAGAAGCCTCATAAGAAAAGCCCTTTCATCATCATTTCTCATCAGTCCAAGCCCTTTTGTCTTTTTTTCTTTTTTGTTTCCTGTCCCAGGGTAAGAGGTTCTCTTGCTTCATGAAATTTGTCAAGATCAAAATAGAGTCACTTGTGTAAAAATACACACACATTCACACATAGAACAAAAAAACACCCTGGCAAATAGAAACAGGGAAGGCCGTGGAAAGAAGGGTTCTCACACATAAATGCCCGATAACAAAACAATCACAAAAGACTAAAAACTGTGAACTTACACAAAAGCCACCACAATTTTACACAAAAACAATACTTCTGCAGGGACATCTGCCGAGCAACTGCCTGGCCAACCTCAAACTGGTGACACCCTTGTTATTGATCTTTGAGGCCAAGGATAATTATCTCAAAACAATTATCTCATTTTTCCTTTAAAAATTTTTCCCTTACCTCCCTAAAACTAGTGCACATAGATCACTATTGCACGAATATTACCACTGCAGTGCCCTATTCCCCTCAAAAAATATCATTTTCTTTAGAGAGCCTCTCTGTTTGTTATTTAGGTTGATACTTCTCACTTTTAATGCTTTCCCCTCCTGTCTCCTAGAAACCTCATTCCGTTAATTCCCCAGCTCCTCCCCAAATTTCAATCATATCTAAGTTTATCTCCAAATGTCAATTCTTTTCATATTTTAAAAATTACCCTTGACCCTGTTATTTCTTATCTGTTGTCTTTCACTCTTACAGAAGCAGTGGGATATGGAGTTCCTGAATAGGCACCACGGCGACCATTTTCCTGGATTTGCAGCCCAGCTCCACCACCTGTGAGCTATGTGAACTCCAGTAAGTGACTTATCCCTAGATGTAAAATGATATTGCTATTATTAGCTTGCCATCTTTTATTTTAAAAATTGACCATATTTTCCCTTTTTTTCTTCTTAAACCTCTTTTCGCTGCCAAGCATAGGTTTGAAATTTAAAGTCACATCACAGATATGTAGAAATGCAACCCCATTTCTCTATGTGAATGTAATGTACTCATGAACCCCATTTTTACTCCGTAATTGATAATATGAAATTAGCTTTCAGAGGAAAAGGAGGAGGGGTTGATTTTAATGGTTGCCTCTGGTGCATTAAAACTCTGTTTAAACTTCCTCTATTTTATGTGTCTCATTACATTTAAAAGAACAGAAGGAAGCTCAAGTCAACCAACACCCTGTTGACAGCCTTCTTGGTGAAAAAGATTGCATAGCTGGTTTAGCCTTAGATTCAGAGAGACAAATCTTTATCCTACAGTTCAATTCAATTTCATTGACAAAGAAAGGCAGTGAGATGTAGCTTGTGAGGAGAGTTATTTGACCACAGCATTATAACTAAGAAAGTAATTTTCCTGTACAACTGCCGTATGTATCTTTCTGAAGGCTGGATGAAAACAGAAAAAGTACTATGAATAGTATTCCATTTATTCTCAATTTTTTTAGTTGGATGACTACTCAATAATATTTTTCATTACATGTTATTTCAATAAAGATCTAAGAAAATGCATATATATTTACTAAAACAAAAAGCTTAGAATTTTTTTAATTAAAAATATTCTTAGGGCACAGTAAAATAAGGAAGTTTGAGTATCAAATGTATTATCCATAGTAGCTGCTAAATCGATCCACACTAAAACAGGAGCAAAACAGTTTTGGAGATTTTATTCCTAACTACATACACTTTTCTTACAATGGAATGTGAAAGGAACAAAACTCACATTCCCCTGACCCTGCTTTTCTTACAATGGAGTGTGAAAGGAACAAAACTCACATTCCCCTGACCCTGCTTTTCTTGACGCATCATGTCTTGTCTCTCTTGCTATATTGGAGCAGAATTTCAGGGTGAAGTCAGGCTAAATCAAGAAGAGCATCCTGATTAGATGAGACTTCTAACAAAATCAGTCAAGTCTAAATGAGACTGGGGTTCTAGAATGAAGAGCTGTGAGGGGTAATTAGGCCGACCGTGGATGAAAGATTATTTATTTCTGCACCAAGAAGAAAATGTGCTTTGGGAGTTTCTTCCCTCTTAAAGTCAACCAAAACTCAATTTCCCTCACATTTTACTTCTTCCTGTTACTTTCTGTAGAAAACAGTATTCACAACTGACAATTACATAATTAATTATTTGGATAGCCAACTTAACAGTAGCAGGTCCTCAGCTAGTGAGCGCAGCTTATGCAAGAGTGAAGACACGTGGTCCCCTGGGTCACTGTGACATAGGGCTCAGGTGCAGGGATGGGTGCACACCATGACACCAAGGTAAATTGATGGTCAGCCACTAAACCACAGCCAACAAAAAAACATCATTGTAGAGTTAGTTGTGATTATTGCATTTTCCTTGTAGGCATTTGAAAATAAATGAATGTGAAGTAGTCTACTCATGACAGAAGCACAGGAAATAAATGAACAATTCATGTACTGAAAAAACAAATTGCTCCCTTTATTATTGGGGAAAAAATATGTGCATTGCACTAAATACGCTTATTTTTCTGATAGTCGGATGAAATAGGTTTAGCAGTATCTTAGTATGTGACACAAATTCTAGAACTATACATTAGCCAAGCCCATTTGTTTATCTATAGAAATGCTAAAACATTTTCACTACAAATAAGAAAAGTTCAAGACTATCCCTTCAAGTATGGCTAACACAAAATATCAGAAAGTTTAGCCTTGCTTATTTTTCTAAGTTTTGCTTTAAGTATAACAGACATACATGGTAGTATGTAAATTTTAAGTATGTTGCTCAAAGAATTTTTAGAAGAAAACATCCTCATCCCACTACCATGCAGATCAAGGTATGAAGTATTACCAGCATCCTGGGAATCTTTTTTGTGCTGCATCCTAGTAATTACCACCTCAAAGGTAACTACTTCAACTTCTGTCACCAAAAATTAATTTTGACTGTTTCTGAACTTTAATGGGATCATTCAAACTGCATTTGCATGGGCTCTTAGGTATCTGCTTTTTTCACTCAATAGGTATCTTTGTGAGATTTACCCATGGTACTATGGCAATTTCCCCTATTGCTTAGCTCCCTTGAGAAATGTATCAAAACTTACTAATTTATTCCATTGATGTAAATTTCAATTGCTTGCTGCTGTTATAAATAGCACCACTGTTAGCATTCCAATGCATGTCTTCTGGTGATCATATACTGTGTACACATTATCTTGGGAATAAGCCCAGGAGTGGATTTGCTGAGATGAAGATTATGTGCGCTGTCAAACACTTTTCCAAAATGATTTTGCAAATCTGATTTCCTACCAGCAGTATATAAAAGTTTTGGTTGTTCTACATTGTCATCAACTCTTGGCATGGTCAGATTTTTAGTGTTAGCCATTCTGGGAGATGTATAGTATCCCATCATGTTTTAACTTATGTTTTCCTGTTGACTTAAAAGTTGAGTATCTATTATTTTAAATATTTGTTGGTGATTTTGATAAATTCCTTTGAGAAGTTCTGGTCCAAATCTTTTGCTATATATTAATTAGATTATCTTGCTTTTTAAAAGTTAATTTATGGGACTTCATTCATCTGTACAATCCTCTATTAGATACAATATGTTGTAAATGTATTTTTCTCATATTTTGTCTTTCATTCTCTTAATAGTAACTTTTAATAAAAAAGAATTCCTAATTTTAATAAAATCAAATTCATTAAGATTTTCTTTTATGGTTATAGCTGTTTTTTTTCTGCTTATTGAATCTTTGTTTAACAAATCTTTTTTGCCCTGTGTATTGACCATAAAGATATTCCCTGTCCCATACTATCTTCTAGAAGTTTTATTGTTTTTATTTTCTTCAATTCTATCTGAATTTTATTTTTTTAATTGTAAACTTTCATGTCTTTAAATTTGTCTTATTTAGATACTTGAACATATTTATCGTATTTATCATATAAATATACGTACTTTCATTTCAGGGGATTATAGCTTGACTTATCTATTATGCATGCATCCAACTTCCTTCTATATAGGATAATGTCACATAACTAGAATGGCTCCAGTGTAACGTCTTCTTTCCCTTCTTTCAGTCGTGTGTGTGTGTGTGTGTATATATATATACACATATATACACATATACACACACAAACACACACACTTTAAGTTCTGGGGTACATGTGCAGAACATGCAGTTTTGTTACGTAGGTATATACATGCCATGGTGATTTGCTGCACCCATCAACCCATCACCTACATTAGGTATTTCTCCTAATGCTCTCCCTCCCCAGCCCCCCATGCCCTGACAGACCCTAGTATGTGATGTTCCCCTCCCTGTGTCCATGTGTTCTCATTGTTCAACTCCCACTTATGAGTGAGAACATGTGGTGTTTGGTGTTCTGTTCTTCTGATAGTTTGCTGAGATTGAAGGTTTCCAGCCTCATCCATGTCCCTGCAAATAACATGAACTCTTCCTTTTTTATGGCTGCATAGTATCCATGATGTATATGTGCCACATTTTCTTTATCCAATCTATCATGGATGGACATTTGGGTTGGTTCCAAGTTTTTGTTATTGTGAATAGTGCCGGTATAAACATACATGTTCATGTGTCTTTATAGTAGAATAATTTATAATTCTTTGGGTGTATACCCACTAATGGGATTGCTGGGTCAAATGGTATTTCTAGTTCTAGATCCTTGAGGAATTGCCATACTGTCTTCCACAATGGTTGAACTAATTTTCACTCCCACCAACACTATAAAAGAGTTCTTATTTCTCCATATCCTCTCCAGCATCTGTTGTTTCCTGACTTTTTAATGATCACCATTCTAACTGGCATGAGATAGTATCTCACAGTGGTTTTGATTTGCACTTGTCTAATGACCAGTGATGATAAACATCTTCTCATATCTTTGTTGGCTCCATACATGCCATTTATTGAGAAGTGTCTGTTCATATCTTTTGCCCACTTTTTGATGGGGTTGTTTGCTTATTTCCTGTAAAGTTGTTTAAGTTTTTTGTAGATTCTGGATGTTAGCCCTTTGTCAGATGGATAGATTGCAAAAATTTTCTCCCATTCTGTAGGTTGCCTGTTCACTCTGATGATAGTTTCTTTTGCTGTGCAGAACCTCTTTAACAAATGGGATCGTTAGATCCCATTTGTTGATTTTGGCTTTTGATGCCATTGTTTTTGGTGTTTTAGACATGAAGTCTTTGCCCATGCCTATAACCTAAATGGTATTGCCTAGGTTTTCTTCTAGGATTTTTATGGTTTTAGGTATTACATTTAAGTCTTTAATCCACCTTGAGTTAATTTTTGTATTAGGTGTAAGGAAGGGGTCTAGTTTCAGTTTTCTTCATATGGCTAGCCAGTTTTCACAACAACATTTATTAAATAGGGAACGTTTCCCCATTGCTCATTTGTGTCAGGTTTGTCAAAGATCAGATTGTTATAGATGTGTGGTATTATTTCTGAGGCCTCTGTTGTGTTGCATTGGTCTATAAATCTGTTTTGGTACCAGTACCATGCTGTTTTGGTTACTGTAGACTTTAGTATAGTTTGAAGTCAGGTAGTGTGATGCTTCCAGCTTTGTCCTTTTTGATTAGGATGGTCTTGGCTATGTGGGCTCTTTTTTTGGTTCCATATGAAATTTAGAGTTATTTTTCTAATTCTGTGAAGAAAGTCAGTGGTAGCTTGATGGGAATAGCATTAAATCTATAAATTACTTTGGGCATTAGGGCCATTTTCACGATATTGATTCTTCCTATCCATGATCATGGAATGTTTTTCCATTTGTTTGTGTCCTCTCTTACGTCCTCGAGCAGTGGTTTGTAGTTCTCCTTGAAGAGGTCCTTCACATCCCTTGTAAGTTGTATTCCAAGATATTTTATTCTCTTTGTAGCAATTGTGAATGGGAGTTCACTCATGATTTGGCTCTCTATTTGTCTGCTATTGATGTATAAGAATGCTTGTGATTTTTGCACATTGATTTTGTATCCCGAGACTTTGTTGAAGTTACTTATCAGCTTAAGGAAATTTTTGGGCTGAGATGATGGGGTTTTCTAAATATACAATCATGTCATCTGCAAACAGAGACAATTAGACTTCCTCTCTTCTTATTTGAATACCTTTTATTTCTTTCTCTTGACTGATTGCCTTAGCCAGAACTTCCAATACAATGTTGAATAGGAGTGGTGAGAGAGGGCATCCTTGTCTTGCACCGGTTTTCAAAGGGAATGCTTCCAGTTTTTGTCAATTCAGTATGACATTGGCTGTGGGTTTGTCATAAATAGCTCTTATTATTTTGAGAAACATTCCACCAATACTTAGTTTATTGAGAATTTTTAGCATGAAGGGGTGTTGAATTTTGTCAAAGGCCTTTTTTGCATCTATTGAGATAATCATGTGGTTTTGGTCATTGGTTCTGTTTATGTGATGGATTATGTTTATTGATTTGTGTATGTTGAAACAGCCTTGCAGCCCAGCTATGAAGCTGACATGGTCGTGGTGGATAAGCTTTTTAATGTGCTGCTGGATTCAGTTTGCCAGTATTTTAGTGTGGATTTTCACACTGATATTCATCATGGATATTGGCCTGAAATTTTCTTTTTCTGTTGTGTCTCTGCCAGGTTTTGGTATCAGGATGATGCTGGCCTCATAAAATGAGTTTGGGAGGATTCCCTCTTTTTCTATTGTTTGAAATAGTTTCAGAAGGTATGGTACCAGCTCCTCTTTGTATCTCTGGTTGCATTGGGCTGTAAATCTACCTGGCCCTGGACTTTTGTTGGTTGGTAGGCTATTAATTACTGCCTCAATTTCAGAACTTGTTATTGGTCTATTCCCGGATTCGACTTCTTCCCGGTTTAGACTTGGGAGGGTGTATGTGTCCAGGAATTTATCCATTTCTTCTAGATTTTCTAGTTTATTTGCGTAGAGGTGTTTATAGTATTCTCTGATGGTAGGTAATATTTCTGTGGGATAAGTGGTGATATCCCCTATATCATTTTTTATTGCATCTATTTGATTCTTCTCTCTTTTCTTCTTTATTAGTCTGGCTAGCCATCTATCTTTTTCGTTGATCTTTTCAAAAAACCAGCCCCTGGAATCATTGATTATTTGAAGAGTTTTTCATGTCTGCATCTCCTTCAGTTCTGCTCTGATTTTAGTTAATCATTGTCTTCTGCTAGCTTTTGAATTTCTTTGCTGTTGCTTCTCTAGTTCTTTTAATTTTGGTTTTAGGGTGTCAATTTAGATCTTTCCTGCTTTCTCTTGTGGGCATTTAGTGCTATGTATTTACCTCTACACACTGTTTTAAATGTGTTCCAGAGATTCTGATACTTTGTGTCTTTGTTCTCATTTGTTTCAAAGAACATCTTTATTCCTGCTTTCATTTCATTATTTACCCAGTTGTCATTCAGGAGCAGGTTGTTCAGTTTCCATGTAGTTGTGTGGTTTTGAGTGAATTTCTTAATCTTGAGTTCTAATTTGATTGCACCGTGATCTGAGAGACTGTTTGTTTTGATTTCCGTTATTTTGTATTTGCTGAGGAGTGTTTTACTTCCAATTATGTGGTCATTTTTAGAATAAGTGTGATGTCGTGTTGAGAAGAATATATATTCTGTTGATTTGGGGTGGAGAGTTCTGTAGATGTCTATTAGGTCTGTTTGGTCCAGAGCTCTGTTCAAGTCTTGAATATCCTTGTTAATTTACTGTCTTGTTCATCTGTCTAATATTAACAGTGGGGTGTTAAAGTCTCCCACTATTATTGTGTGGGAGTCTAAGTCTCTTTGTAGGTCTCTATGAACTTGCTTTATGAATCTGGGTGTTCCTATATTGAGTGCATATATATTTAGGATAATTAGCTCTTCTTGTTGAATTGATCACTTTAACATTATGTAATGCCCTTCTTTGTCTCTTTTGATCTTTGTTGGTTTAAAGTCTGTTTTATCAGATACTAGGATTACAACTCCTGCTCTTTTTCACTTTCCATTTGCTTGGTAAATATTCCTCCATCCCTTTATTTTGAGCCTATGTGTGTCTTTGCACGTGAGATGGGTCTCCTGAATACAGCACACTGATGG
>NW_012103243.1:4340082-4355878 GCF_000951045.1 Mandrillus leucophaeus | reverse complement strand
CTAATTTTGTATTTTTAGTAGAGACAGGGTTTCTCCATGTTGGTCAGGCTGGTCTTGAACTCCCGACCTCAGGTGATCCACCTGCCTCAGCCTCCCAAATTGCTTGGATTATAAGCGTGAGCCACCACACCCGGCAGTGTCAATGGTCTTTACAATTTGGTATATTTCCACAGTGGCTGGTACCAGTTGTTCCTTCCATGTTTAGTGCTTCCTTCAGGAGCTCTTGTAAGGCAGACCTGGTGGTGACAAAATCTCTCAGCATTTTCTCGTATGTAAAGGATTTTATTTCTCCTTTGCTTATGGAGTTCAGTTTGCCTGGATAAGAAATTCTGGGTTGAAAATTCTTTTGTTTAAGAATGTTGAATATTGGCCCTGACTCTCTTCTGGCTTGTAGGGTTTCTGCAGAGAGATCCGCTGTTAGTTTGATGGGCTTCCCTTTGTGGATAACCAGACCTTTCTCTCTGGCTGCCCTTAACATTTTTCCCTTTATTTCAACCTTGGTGATTATGACAATTATGTTTCTTGGGGTTGCTCTTCTCAAGGAGTATTTTTTGGTGTTCTCTGTATTTCCTGAATTTGAATGTTCGCCTGTATTGCTAGGTTGGGGAAGTTCTCCTGGATAATATGCTGAAGAGTGTTTTCCAACTTGGTTTCATTCTCCCCATCACTTTCAGGTACATCAATCAAATGTAGATTTGGTCTTTTCATATAGTCCCATATTTCTTGGAGACTTTGTTCATTCCTTTTCATTCTTTTTTCTCTAATCTTGTCTTCTCACTTTATTTAATTAGATTTTTCTTCAATCTCTGATATCCTTTCTTTCACTTGATCGATTCAGCTATTGATACTCTTTCTTTCACTTGATCGATTCAGCTATTGATACTTGTGTATGCTTCACAAAGTTCTTGGGCTGTGGTTTTCAGCTCCGTCAGGTCATTTATGCTCTTCTCTAAAGTGGTTATTCTAATTAGCAATTCCTGTAACCTTTTTTCAAGGTTCTTAGCTTCTTTGCATTGGGTTAGAACATACTACTTTCACTCTGAGGAGTTTGTTATTACCCACCTTCTGAAGCCTACTTCTCTCAATTCATCAAATTCATTCTCCATCCATTTTTCTTCCCTTTCTGGTAAGTTGTGATCCTTTGGAGGAGAAGAGGCATTCTGGTTTTTGGAATTTTCAGCCTTTTTGCACTGGTTTCTCCCCATCTTTGTGGATTTATCTACCTTTGATCTTTGATGTTGGTGACCTTCAGATGGGGTCTTTGAGTGAACATGTTATTCCCTTCTGTTTGTTAGTTTTCTTTCTAACAGTCAAGCCCCTCTACTGCAGGTCTGCTGGAGTTTGCTCTAGGTCCACTCCAGACCCTGTTTTCCTGGGTATCACCAGCGGAGGCTGCAGAACTGCAAAGATTGCTGCCTGTTCTTTTCTCTGGAAACTTCGTCCCAGAGGGGTACCTGCCAAGATGCCAGCCAGTACTCTCCTGTATGAGGTGTCTGTTGGCCCCTACTGGGAGGTGTCTCTTAGTCAGGATACATGGGGGTCAGGGACGCACTTGAGGAGGCAGTCTGACCCTTAGCAGAGCTCAAATGCTGTGCTGGGAGGCCTGCTGCTCTCTTCAGAGCTGTCAGGCAGGGATGTTTAAGTATGCTGAAGCTGCAACCACAGCCACACCTTCCCCCAGGTTCTCTGTCCCAGGGAGATGGGGGTTTTATCTATAAGTCCCTGACTGGGACTGCTGCCTGTTTTTCAGAGATGCACTGCCCAGAGAGGAGAAATCTGGCAGTCTGGCCACAGTGGCCATGCTGAACTGCAGTGGGCTCTACCATTTCAAACTTTCTGGTGGCTTCGTTTACACTGTGAGGGTAAAACCACCTACTCAAGCCTCAGCAATGGCAGAAGCCCCTGCCCCTACCAAGCTCCAGCGTCTCAGGTCAATCTCAGACTGCTGCTGTGCTGGCAGCAAGAATTTCAAGCCAGTGGATCTTAGTTTGCCAGGCTCCATGAGGGTGGGACCCGCTGAGCCAGACCACATGGCTCCCTGGCTTCAGTACTCCTTTCCAGGGGAGTGAACAGTTCTGTCTCACTGGTGTTCCAGGTGCCACTAGGGTATGAGAGAAAAAAAAAAAAAACAAACAAAACTCCTGCAGCTAGTTCGATGTCTGCCCAAACAGCCACCCAGTTTTGTGCTTGAAACCCAGGGCCCTGGTTGGGTAGGCACCAGAGGAAATCTCCTGGTCTGTGGATTGTGAAGACCATGGGAAAAGCACAGTATCTGGGCTGGAGTTCATGATTCCTTAGGTTGAGTCCCTCATGGCTTCCCTTGGGTAGGGGAGTAAATTCCTTGACCCCTTGCACTTCCCAGGTGAGGTGATACTCCATCCTGCTTCAGCTTGCCCTCCGTGGACTGCACCCAGTGTCCAACCAGTCCCAGTGAAATGAACCAGGTACCTCCATTGGAAATGCATAAATCGCCTGCCTTCTGTGTCAGTCTCAGTGGGAGCTGCAGACTGGAGCTGTTCCTATTCGGCCATTTTCCCTGAATTTCATTTTTATGGCTGGTATGAAGTAAAGATCAATGTTCTTCATTTCACCATAGGACTAACCTGTTGTTCTAGCACTATTATAGATAAGGCCAACCGTTGTGGTAATATTTGGATTATAATCAAGTGACCAAATATGTGTGGATCTGTTGCTGAATTACACATTCTTTTCCATTGACTTACTTGTCTATCCTTATGCTAGTACCATACACTTGATAATTATATATTTTAATGAGACCAGATATCTAGTAATTTAAGTCTTCTGACTTTGTTCTTCAAAGTTACATTGCCTATTCTCAATTATTTGTTTTTTGATATAAATTTTAATCAGCTTTATATTTCCTCTAAAACAATGACTGTAATTTTCACTGGGATTGCATTATGTCTATAGATAAACATAGCAGCAAATTATATATTGTAATATTTAACAACTTTATTCATGAATGCAATATATTATTTCATGTATTTAGGACTTCTTTAGTTTCTTTCAGTAATGTTTTCAGGTCTTCTGTGTTCTTGTAGTTCTTTCATTAAATTACTTTTATGTCTTTGGTAAGTATAATTTTCATATCAAAAACTAATTTTTATAATTAAAAAACATAAGCTTCATCTTAAAGAATTGTTTACCAATATATAGAAATACCTCTGATTTTTGGACATTGACTTTATATCACAAATGTTTCTAAATCATTAACTCTAACAGTTTATCTATAGATTCCTTGGGATTGTCTACATAAACAATCATTACGATTGAAAATGACAACATCTTCGTTTCTCTTTACTTGATTTTCTTTCTTATTTTTCTCAAGTGGCTGGGACTTCTATTACAGTGTGGAATAGAAGTTGTGTTCAGTCTTCAATTTCACAGAAAATTTTCCAATATTTTACTATTAAATATAAAGTTAAGATTGTGTTGTGTGCAAAGAGGGACTTTCTTTTTTCCAGTTTGGATTTCTTTTATTTCTTTATCTTGCCTGATTGTTCTGGATAGGACTTCCAGTACTATGTTGAATAAGAGTGATTAAAGTGGGCATTATACCTGTCTTGTTACAGTTCTTATAGGAAAAGCTTGCAGCTTTTTCCTATTCAGTATGATGTTAGTAGCAGGTTTGTCATACATAGCCTTTATTATGTTGAGAGATATTCCTTCAATTCGTAATTCTTGAGAGTTTTTATCATGAAGAAATGTTGATTGTATCAAATGTTTTTTCATGTCTATTGAGATGATTATATTGTTTTTGTCCTTCAGTCTCTTAAAGTGATGTATAACATATATTATTTTGTGTGTGTTCAATCATCTTTCCATCTCCAAGAAGAATCCAGCTTAATCATGGTATATCATCTTTTTGATGAATTGTTCAATTTGGCTTGCTAGTGTTTTGTTGAGGATTGTTGTATCTATATTCACTAGGGATACTGGCCTGCAGTTTTTTGGGGAGATTTTTTGAGACGGAGTCATTCTGTCACCCAGCCTGGAGAACAGCAGCATGATCGCAGCTCACTGCAACCTTCTACCTCCCCATCAGCCCCCTAAGTAGCTGGGATTACAGGCACCTGCCACCATGCCTGGCGGTTTTTTTTTGTTTTTTGTTTTTTGTTTTGTTTTGTTTTGTTTTGTTTTGTTTTGTTTAGCAGAGATGGGGTTTCAGCACGTTGGCCAGACTGGTCTTGAACTACTGACCTCAGGTGATCTGCCTGCCTCTGTCTCCCAAAGTGGTAGTTTTCTTTTTTTATGTCTGTCTGGTTTTTATATCAAGGCAATGCTGTCCTTGTAGAATGTGTTAGAAAAAATTTACTTATCTGAAATTTTTTGGAATAATTAGAGAATAATTCTTTATAAAACTCAGCAGTAAAGTTCTCTGGTCCTGGACTTTTCTTCATTAAGAGACTTTTTTATTACTGTTTCAGTCTCATCACCCATTGTTGGTCTACTCAGGTTTTTGATTTCTTTATGATTCAATATTGGTAGGTTGTATGTGTCCAGGAATGTATCCATTTCCTCTAGGCTTTCCAATTTATTAGCATTTTGTTGTTCATACTAGTCTCTAATAATCCTTTGTAGTTCTGTGTTATCAGTTGTAATGTCTTCTTTTTCATTTCTGATTTTATTTATTTGAGTCTTCTCTTTTCTTGGTAAGTCTACTTAGGAGTTTATCAACTTTGTTCATCTTTTTGAGGAACTTACTTTTGTTTCATTGATTTCTTTGTATTATGTTTGTCTTTATTTCATTCAATTTTACTCTGATCTTTATCATTTGTTTCCTTCTATTAATTTTGAGTTGGGCTTGTTCTTGCTTTTTTAGTTTCTTGAGATGCATCATTAAGTTGTTTATATCAAATCTTTCTATTTGTTTGAAGTAGGTATTTATTGCTATAGATGTCCTTCTGAGCACTGATTTTGCTGTATCCCACAGGTTTGGTATGTTGTGCTGCCATTTGGTTCCAAAAAATATTTTAATTTCCTTCTTAATTTCTTTATTGAACCAATGGTTGTTTGGGAGAAATTGTTTAATTTTCATGTATTTGTAGTTTCTCAAGTTTTTCTTGTTACTAGTTTCTAGTTTATTCCATTGTGATCTGAGAAGGTACTTGATAGGATGTTGATGTTTTTAGTTTTTTGAGACTTGATTTGTTGCATAACATATGGTCTATTCTGGTGAATTTTCCACGTGCTGATGAGAAAAGTGTATGTTCTATAACTGTTGGATTAAAGGCCTGTAAATTTGTTTGGATTATTTGGTCTGCTGTGCAGATTCAATCTGATGTTCGTTTGTTGATTTTCTGTCTAAATGATCTGCCCACTGCAGAAAGTGGAGTGTTAAAGTCCCCAATTATAATTGTATTTTGTCTCTCTCATTACCTCTACTGATATTTGTTTTGTAAATCTGGATGCTCTGGTGTTGTGTGCACACATATTTACAATTGCTGTATTCTCTTAATGAACTGATCCCTTTATCATTATATTATAATCATCTTCTTTGTCTCTTTTTATGTTTTTTGACTTACAGGGTTTTTCTTTTTAAAAATAAGTATAGATACTTCTGCATGTCTTTAGTTTCCATTTGCATGTAATTTTTTTTTCATCCCTTCACTTTTAGTCTATGTGTGTCTTTCCAAGTGAAATAAGTTTCCTGTAGACAGCATATAATTGGGTTATAATTTTTTTATCCATTTAACAAACTGTATCTTTTAGTTGATGAATTTAAATCATTTACATTCAATTTTGTTATTGATAGGTGAGAACTTCTGTCATTTGTTAATTGTTTTCTGATTGTCTTATATGTCCTTTATCTTTTCTTTTTGATTGTTCACCTTTATGATTCGGTGCTTTTTTTTTTGGTGGTATTGACATTTGACTCCTTTATCTTTCTCATTTGTGAATCTTCTCTACCAATGAGCTTTATACTTCTGTGTATGTTCATGATGGTAGACATTTTCCTTTTACTTCCAGATGTAGAACTTACATAATCATTTCTTATAGAGCTGATCTGATGGTGATGAATTCCCTCGGTTTTTGCTTATCCAAGAAGACTTTAATTATCTTTCATTTTTGAAGGATTGCTTTGCTGGGTATGATATTCTTGGTGTACAGTAACTTTTTTTCTTTTTCTTTTTGCACTTTAAATATGTCATCTCATTCTCTCCTGACCTGTAAGATTTATGCTTAGAAATCCACTATTGGTCTGATGGGAATTGTGTCATATATCACCTGATACTGTTCTCTTGTTTTCTTAAGAATTATTTTTATCTTTGTCTTTTAGTCGTTTCATTATAATGTGCCCTGGAGAAGAAATTTTGGGGTTGAGTCTATTCAGAAACTGTTGAGCTTACTGTATCTGGATGTCTATACGTCTTGTAAGACTTGGGAAGTTTTTTGCTATCATTCTGTTAATTAAGTTGTCTATGCCTTTATTTCCAAATTCAGTGTTTTTTATCTGTATTACAGAGTTGCCTTGTAATTTTATTTTCTGACAATTTTCTTGTCAGATGTTTGTATAAAAGTTGTGCTGGAATTATTTTTTAAGAGCTGAAAAAAGTTTCATCTGTCCTTTTTCTGTTTATGGAAAAATCGGTACAAGATTAGTGTTATTTCAGTCTTAAATATTTGAAATAATTACCACCAAAGCTTTCTGGGCTGAAAATTTTATTTCAGGACTTTTAATTATAAATT
Organism: Mandrillus leucophaeus; assembly: GCF_000951045.1. NCBI lineage: Eukaryota > Metazoa > Chordata > Mammalia > Primates > Cercopithecidae > Mandrillus > Mandrillus leucophaeus. The sequence continues at coordinate 4,349,167 of NW_012103243.1, read as the reverse complement.
TGGTTTTCAAAATAAATTTTAAATTATTCAGCCTTTAATATTTTTCTTACATTGACTTTTCTATATTGTGTTTTGCAAGAAATTTGTCCATTTTATTTTAATTGTCAAATGTATTACCATGATGTTGTCCAAAATATTTCCTATTGTTAAAATTTCTCTAAGATTCAGTAATTTACCCTTTTTATTGCTGATATTGGTAATTTATAGATTATCTCTTTTATTTCTGATCTATTTTTCTAAGGTTTATAATTTCAACTCTTAGAACTGTGTCGAGACTTGTTTTATGGGCACTTGGCAATGATGCATATTCTACAATTTTATGTATAATATTACATATATGTCACTTAAGACAAATTTTAATTTATCTTTTTATCTCTCATAGTAGCTAATATATACATATAAAAATGTTATATATATGTATATATATAATCACATGAACACACATGGACTGAGAGAGAGAGACACAAGAGAGGGGGAGAGAGAGAGATACAGGAAGAGGAAATATTGCTTGGATACAAATGAATGTTTATTATATCTTCTTGATGAATTGATACTTTATCATTATCAAATGTTTTCATTGTCCTGAGTAATAGTCCTTTTTCTTCAATATCTGTTGCATCTGATATTTAGTCTAACCAAGTCAAACCCGTTTTTATTATGTTTGCATAGTATATTTTCCATTATTTTCTGCTTTCAACATTTTGATGTCCTTATTTTAAATTGTTTCTTATAAGGAGTTAAGAGTAAAGTATGCTATATTTGAATTTAAGTCTTGTATTTCATTAATTGTTTTCTACTTGACTCACCTGTTTTATGTTTTCTGTTATTAAAATTTGCTTTTTCGGATTAGTGGAATTTATTAGACTTTTCAGTTGTCATTAACTTTTCAATTATATATAATGTATATGTATTTTAACTTTTATTTTAAGTTCAGGAGTATATGTGCAGATTTGTTATAAAGGTAAACTTGTATCATAGAGCTTGTTTTACAGATTATTTCACCACCCAAGTATTAGGCCTAATACTCATTGGTTATTTTTCCTGATTTTCTCCCTCCTCTCACTCTCTACCCTCTGATAGGCCACAATGTGTGTTATTCCCCTTTATGAGTCCATGTGTTCTCATCATTTGGCTCTCATGTATAAATGAGAGCATGCATTATTTGGTTTTCTGTCTTCATTAGTTTGCTAAGGATAATGGCCTTCAGTTCCACCCATGTCCCTGCAAAGGACATGATCTAATTTTTTATGGCTGCATAGTATTCCATGGTGTATATGTACCACATTTTCTTTATCCAGTCTACCATTCATGGGCATTTGGGTTGATTTCATGTCTTTGCTATTGTGCTGCAATGAACATATGTGTGTATGTGTCTTTAAAAAGAATAATTTATGTTTCATTGGGTATATACCCAGTAATGGGATTGCAGGGTTGAATGGTATTTCTGCTTTTAGGTCTTTGATGAATGACTACACTGTCTTCCACAATGACTGAACTAATTTACACTCCCATCAACAGTGTATACGCATTTCTGTTTCTTCACTACTTCACCAGGATGTTATTGTTTAACTTTTTACTAGTAGCCAAAACCTACAGAATATACATTCTTCTCATCACCGCATGGCATATACTCTACAATCTGATCTTCTACAAATCTGACAAAAACAAATCTGACTGGTGTGACATGATATCTCATTGTTTTGATTTGCATTTCTCTAATGATCAGTGTTATTGAGCATTTTCCTTATATAATTGTTAGCCACATATATGTCTTCTTTTGAAAAGTGTCTGTTGATATCCTTTGCCCACTTTTTAATGGGGTTATTTGTTTTTTCTTGTAAATTTGTTTAAGCTTCTCATAAATGCTGGATATTAGACCTTTGTCGGATGCATAGTTTGCAAATATTTTTCCCATTCTGTAAGTTGTCTGTTCACTCTGTTTATAGTTTCCTTTGCGTGCAAAAGCACTTTAGTTTAATTAGATCCCATTTGTCAATTTTTGCTCTTGTTGCAATAACTTTTGGAATCTTTGCCATGAAAGCTTTGCTCTATGTCCAGAATCATGTTGCCTAGACTGTCTTCCAGGGTTTTATGGTTTGGGTTTTACATCTAGGTCTTTAATGTATCTTGAGTTTATTTTTGTATGTGGTGTAAGAAAGGAGTCCAATCTTCTGCATATGGCTAGCCAGTTCTCCTAGCACCATTTATTAAGTGGAGAATCCTTTCTAACTGCTTGTTTTTGTCAAGTTTGTTGAAGATCACATAGTTGTAGAGTATGTGCTGTGTGGCAATGAGAAGAATGTATATTCTGTTGTTTTGGGTTGGAGCATTCGGTAGATATCTTATCAGTTCCATTTGATCCAGTGCTGAGACCTGGTCTTAAAAAATTTTGTTCATTCTCTGTCCAAATGATTTGTCTAATACTGTTAGTGGGGTACTAAAATCTCCCACTATTATCGTGTATGAGTCTAAGTCACTTTAAAGACCTCTAAGAACTTGCTTTATGAATCTGGGTGCCGCTGTGTTTGGTGCATATATATTTAGAATCGTTAGATCTTCTTGTTGAATTGAACTCTTTACCATTATATAATGCACTTCTTTGTCTTTTTTTTTTAAATCTTTGTTGGTTTGAAGTCTGTTTTGTCAGAAACTGGAATTGCAACCCCTGCTTTTTTCTGTTTTCCACTTACTTGGCAGATTTTTCTCCATCCCTTTGTTTCGAGCCTGTATATGTCATTGCATGTGAGATGAATCTCTAGAAGACTGCATAACAATGAGTCTTGGTCCTTTATCCAGCTTGCCACTTTGTGTCTTTTGATTGGGGCATTTAGCCAATTTACTTTTAAGGTTACTATGAATGTGAGTGGATTTGTTCCTGTCATCTTTATGTTAGCTGCTTATTTTGCAGACTTGTTTATGTGATTTCTTCATGATGTCACTGGTCTGTGTACTTCAGTGTGTTTTTGTAGTGCTGGTAATGATCTTTCCTTTCCATATTTAATGCATCCTTCAGGAGCTCCTGTAAGGCAGGTCTGGTGGTAACAAATTCCCTCAGCATTTTCTTTTCTGAAAAGGACCTTATTTATCCTTTATGAAGATTAATTTGGCCCAATACGAAACTCTGGGTTAGAATTTCTTTTCTTTAAGAATGTTGAATATTGGCCCCCAATCTCTTCTGGCTTATAGATTTTCTACTGAGAGGTCTGCTGTTGTCTGATGGGCTGCCCTTTGTATGTGACCTTACCTTTCCCTCTAGCTACCTTTAACATTTTTTTCTTTCATTTTTACCTTGGAGGATCTGATGATTATGTGTCTTGGGAATGATCTTCTTGTGAAGTATCTTACTGGGGTTTTCTGCATTTCCTGAATTTGAATGTTGGCCTCTATAGCTAAGTTGGGGAATTTCTCATGGATGATATCCTGATATGTTTTCCAAGTTGATTCCATTCTTCCAGTCTCCTTCAGGAACACTAATGAATCGTAAATGTGGTCTGTTTACATAATCCCATATTTCTCAGAGTTTTTGTTTATTCCTTTTCATTCTTTGTCCTCTACTCTTGTCTGGCTGTTTTATTTCAAAAAGCCGGTCTTCAAGCTCTGAGATTCTTTCCTCCACTTGTTCTATTCTGCTATTAAATACTTGTGATTACATTATGAAATTCTTGTAATGTGTTTTTCAGCTCTATCTGGTCAGTTATGTTCTTTTCTATAGTGACTATTTTGTATGTCAGCTCCTGCATTGTTTTATCATGACTTTTAGCTTCATTGGATGGAGTTTCAATGTACTTCTGTAGCTCAATTGTCTTTATTCCTGTGGATATTGCAAATTCTATTTCTGTCATTTCAACCATCTCACTCAGTTAACTCCTGCTGGAGAGGTTTGGAAGTTGTTTGGAGGAAAGAAGGTACTCCAGGTTCTTGAGTTTTTGAGGAATGGGAGCAGTTCTTGCACTGATTCCTTTTCATTTTTGTGGGTTTGTCTACCTTCAATCTTTGAGGTTGCTGACCTTTTATTTTTTTTCCTTTTATCCTATTTGATGACCTTGAGGGTTCGATTGTAGTGTAAGGTGATTTCAGCTGACTGGCTTCAATTCTGGAAGATTTTAGGTGGCCAATACTCAGCTCCCAATTCCTGGAGTGGGTGCTTTAACACAAGGGGACTTGTATTGGGCCCTAACTTTGTTCTCTGGCTCCTGGAGGTTAGGAATTTGTTGCAGTCAGGAGTGCCGAGGTGCAGCGGCTGTGGCAGAGTGCTATCAGGGGCTGGAATGCCTGCTTCCTTGCCGGCATTCGCCACAGTAGTGATGGCAGAACAGCTAGGTATGGGTGGGAGGCCTGTTAGTGACTGGTATGCCAGGTCATGCTGGAAGTAGTGTTGACTGAGGGTTGGTGGGGTTACTGGCAGGCACAGGTCTGGATGCCTTTTCTGTGCCCCACAAACAGGAGTAATTGCTCAGGGCAGGGGAGGATCTGATCCACTGTTCTCTGCACAGTGTTAGCACAAGGGTGGGGTCCTGGTTGGGGCAGGGTTATCTGGCTCTGTGCCCACCAAGGGTCTATCTGCAATGGTGATTGGCAGGTGACTGGAGGGGAGGCAGACTGCACTCACACACACGGGAGGTACAAAGAAAGCAAAACCCATCCATGCAGACATACACCAGCCAAGTGATATGTGGAGTTGCCATGGGTCCTTGGGAAGCTACAGTATGAAGAAGGGGCAAGCAGACTGGTGTGTGGCCATAAGGGTTGCTCTGCTGGAGCTCTCTGCTGCTCAGGCATGGTCCACCAGTGCAAAAGCTATGCTCCCAGGGCACCCAAGACTGCCCTGCAACCAGGAGTGACCAGGGTAGGGCCTTGGGAGAACCCAGAAGTCCAAGGGGTGCTCAGGTTGGACCAGCTCCATCTGATGGGCAAGACCACCCTACAGAGGTCAGAACCAAAATCTCCTATGGGAGCAAGTTGAGCCTAGGGAAAAGGCCATCCCTGGTTGTGCTCCACCACAGATGCGCCTGCACCAATTCCTCTAGGCTCCATATCATCTGGCTTACTGCCCCTACCACTTCTGTAAGCAGCTGTCCTTGCAAACTTCCGTGTTCTTGGTGATTGATCTCCTCCTGCTGGGATTTCAGAGGCTCATGGTGAGAGCAGGGTGCTTCTTGCCAGTTCAACTCGCCCATTCCTCCAGAACCACTGCGGGCCAGGAACAGGTCCTGGTGTGCAGTAGCCCCATGGAAGGTTGCCAGCTTTCTTCCACTTCAGTCCAACTTTAGTGTCTTTCCTCCATCCACTCTCAGTGCTTTCCCTCAGGAGATCTGTTAGGAGCACACCAGCAGTCTTGGTCTCTTTGTGAGAGCTGTTCCACCTGGCTGCATCTAGTCTGCCATCTTGCCCGCCTCTTGTTTATATTATTCTTTAGTGTTTATTTTAGAGATTACAGTGGGCATCCTTTGCTTTTTAGAGTCTATCTTAAATTCTTACTTTCACTACTTTCTTAGATTCATATGCCCTATTCTCAAATTTGTGTTATGATTTTTATATATTTAAATTCTACATATATTTGAAATGCCATAGGACCGTTTTAATTGTTTTTAAAATTCAGTATTTGTATAAATTTACCCATGTTTACACTCTTCATTTTTCTTTTTTTTTTTTTCCTGGATTTTCATGATTTCAACTGGAATTCTTTTCCTTCTAATGAAAAGCTTGCTCTACATTTTCTTTAGCATATTTCGGCGGATGACATATCCTTCCAGGGTTCCTTGTTGTTGTTGCTTATTTCACTTGCATTTTTGAAGAATGTATTTTTAAGTTGGTAGTCATTTTTTAAGACTTTAAAATTTTTTCTTTGTCTTCAAGCTTTAATTATTTTTGCTGAAACCTCATCTTTAGTCTTAATGTGTTCCTTTAAAAATGTATCTTTGTTTTCTTTGTATTAGATACTTTAAGAATTTTTTTTTAAAGCAACTGTACTATGATTTGCGTAAGTGTGCTTTTCTTTGATTTTATTCTGTATGGAATCTAGAGATTCTTGAATCTCTCTTGACATTTAGAACCAGGTTTAGAATATTCTTAGCCAGTATCTTTTTGAATTTGTTTATATCTCATTCTTTACTGTTTTATGGGACTCTGATTACTTTTCTGTTAGATCTTTAGTACTTTTCCCACATTGCATTTGTCTCAGTGTTTTTTCTGGATGCTTTTATATATGTGTATATATATGTGTGTGTGTATATGTGTATGTGTGTGTGTATCCTATGAACCTATTCTCCAGTTCATGAATCATTTCTTCCACTGTGTTTAATCTGCTATTAAGTCCACCTACTAAATTTTTCATTTCAATTATTAAAATTTTAAGTTCTAACATTTTTAGTTGATCTTTTTAATATTTTCTAGATTTCTTGCTATAGTTTTAATATGTCCCCTATTTTTATGAACATATTAATTATCATTTTTAAAGACTCTCTGGTAATTGTAATATGTGGATCATCTATCGGTTTGTTTCTACTATCTTTTTTCTCTTGACTTTCATTTGTTTGGCCTTGTTTTCTTACATGTGTATTAATTTTGGATGCTGACATTTTATTTAAGAAACTTCAGAAGCTATAGATTATCCTACTTTCTCCAGAGAGAATGTAATTTTCTTCTGGTAATTGGATAGATTATGAGTAAGTGATTCTGATCCCATCAGGGATTGAGATGATTCCAAGTGGTATTTCAGATATTGTGAATGCTATTCAATTTACTGTTTTCCTTATCCAGAGTGTAGCTCTTCAGACATCTCAACTGAACACATGATGTGTTTACTAGGCTGTGCCTTCTTGATCGTCCTCGTATCTAAGTTGACTCCTCAGCACCGTAAAATGTCAAGAATAGAAAACAAGCAAACAAAAATCTGCTTGGATATTTAGTCCCATGGCAGTATTTTGCTTGTTTTTTGACCCCTCACCTCTCATACACAACTTAAGAATTGGTAAATTTCTTGAACGGAGATTTTGTGCAGAATATTCAACTTACTTGATTGATCAAGTTAGAATTCATCTTTGGGTCCACAAAAGTGATATGAATTTTCTTAGATTTTGTGGGTGGCCAACAAATTAGGATATGAGAAGACTAACATTTAATGGCCAGAATTTAAACCAGAGATGTATGTTTTATAGAAGTTAATCTATAGCACTTCTTTTGCTTCCTTTCCCTTTCACAAAATAGCATGTTAGAGGATACCCCAAAAATATTCATTAATGAAGATGCCAATCTAAGGCATTGCACTGAAGCTATATGATAGAGTAGGCTGGCTATATGTAGACATACATACAAGTTGAAATTTCATTACTTGAAATATAACAGAAAATCTTACACTTTCATACAACTTGATAAACTCTGCTCTTCTTGTAAATTCTATCCTGCCTTGCTCCAGGCCAATAGGACTGCCAGAAAGTTGAAGATGGGCACCTACATAGCATGGTCATCATGGATGTGGTGAGGGGGAAAGAAGTGAGCTAACATATGTTAATAGCATTCTTGTTTTAGCTGTCATTTCTCTACTTCTGAACAGCTCCATTTTCAACTGCATTCCCTGCAAGTAGGTGTCGGGGATGACGTGGAAGCCTGCAAACTGCATAATTGTATTCCCAAGACTCCTTTGTAAGCTGGCTTCTAGTTGGGTCCTGCAATGGGAGGCATTCGTGGAAAACTGGAAGATAGGAAGAAGGGAAAATGCCTCAGTTGTTTTTTCTGCTTGTGCTGATGCTAAGGCACCAGTTGTGTGGCCCTGAGAGTGTGCCTTCTCAGCTGAGGTATAGGCTCCTGGATTCCTATTCAGAAGAGGCTGTGCAGTTTTAACTGCAGCAGCAGAACATCAGTACCTTTGACATTCATGCCAGATTTGGTTCAGAAGCAACAGTAATATCCTTGTTTTAAAGCAACCACTTTTTCCTTTTGCTCTTTCAGCCGGTTCTGCACTTTTGTAAGCAATTCCCTGTGTTCAATCTCTTTTATTCAAAAATCTAAAGTGAGTTCTATTTTCCTCACTAGTCTAGATGAAAACACATGGTACCTGCCAACAGTGATCCTAGGAAACAAACCCTCAAAGTTAGGAATCTGGGATTTGTTATTAACTAGATTGTGCTCGAACATGAAACAACTTCAATGATGAAACAAAACGAGATACTCAGAATCTGTGCTCGTAGCAGCCTGGGATAAATGGTCTCTTAAAAACAAGATTTCAGGAGAATAGTTATTAACTGTGACTAGTTTAAGAGTGAAGTTTGCAAAAATTGTGAGGTTTGTTGACTGCCTCTCATTTTATACTATAATTTAGCAACATTAAGGAACTTGCCCAAATGTATGTGTAGAACCTTGTGAGAGACTCCATGAGGAAACCCCACGCTGAAGTTGGCTCTCTTAGAGTCTTATACAGAGTTTGAAGCCACAGTGTGGCATATTCTTTGTGGCCAGTAACATGTAGAGAGTAAGAAGGGAGCTGCTGGTGGTATTGCAGCAGTTTTCTGTCAAATGGTCAAAATGTTGAGGGTGCCTTCAAGCTTTTGTTACTAGCCCTTTTAAAAACACCTTTTAAAAAGTAGCCTTAATCCCAGCATTTTGGGAGGCTAGGGTGGGTGGGAGGCAAGGGGGGTTGGATCACTTGAGATCAGGAGTTAGAGATCAGCCTGGCCACCACGGTGAAACCCCATCTCTACTAAAAAAAAAACACACAAAAAAATTAGCTAGGTGGAGTGATGCGTGCCTATAATCCCAGCTACTCGGGAATCTGAGGCACGAGAATCGCTTGAACCTGGGAGGTAGAAGTTGCAGTGAGCCGAGATCAAGCCGGCTTGTGACAGCCTGTGTGACAGAGCAAGACTCAATATCAAAAAAAAAAAGATAGTCTTCCAGAGAAACAACTACGTATTGTTATTTTTCCAAGCCGTGAGTAAACCTAAAGAATTATGCCCTGGGGCTTGCCACATTGCTAGACTATTAGGTCTAGACTCTGCTAAATTTGGGTTGATAAGAGCAGCCTCCTTCCAGTATAAGTTTTATTTTCTGAAGTGCGTGGTTTCAAGACTTTGAGGGATGGAAAACCTCA
>NW_012103243.1:4334276-4339242 GCF_000951045.1 Mandrillus leucophaeus | reverse complement strand
AGTGGTTCCTGACCATTCTCTCGGAGTGTTCCAGGAGATGAACAAGCCTATTGTCTTGCAATAGGACATCATGTTCTTTTTCAAAATTATAGAAAAATGAATTAATACAGAATATTATTTATTTCATCTTTGATTTTTCCTGAATGCAGAAAAATGAGACTTGCTACCATTTGTCTCCTGTTAACAGAGGGTCAAAGGAATGACTGATAGGCAAAAATATGAAAGTGAAAACCTGAAAACAAATGTGATTTCTCCAAATGTTTTGTGTGTGTGCGTATATATATATATATATATTTAGAGGTTTAGATCCTATTTAGAGGTTCAGAATGCAAGCATATTTTCTGAGAGTAAAGTTGTTTCCTACTTCTAATGATGTCCTTGGCTACATCGTTATTTCATGATGTTCTGAGAAGAATGACATTGTTTTCAGGGGCTGGGCCTCCTCAACGTATTTGAAAGACACTGGTAAAGTAAATTTCAAATTCCTTGGCGGTTCCAATCATTGAAGTTATTGCCTCTTTGAAGATTTTAAGAGCACTAATAAAATGTATTTGCTCTGATATTAATTTCTCTTTTTCCTTAGAAATCCCTACAAGGCGTGCATCTTCCCCGTTTTTACTGCAGAAGCAGTAAAGTGTTGGCTTTAGATTCAGTTTTCTTCCTTCCGGAGCTCTTGTAGGACATGCCTGCTGGTGACAAAATCTCTCAACATTTGCTTGTCTGCAAAGGACTTTATTTTTGCTTTGCTTATGAAGTTTAGTTTGCCTGGATATGAAATTCTGGGTTGAAAATTCTTTTCTTTAAGAATGTTGAATATTGGCCCCCACTGACTTCTCTTGTAAGGTTTCTGTAGAGAGATCTGCTGTTAATCTGATGGGCTTCCCTTTGTCCGTAACCCAACCTTTCTCTCTGACTGCCCTTAACATTTTTTCCTTCATTTCAACCTTGGTGATTCTGACAATTATATTTCTTGGGGTTGCTCTTCTCGAGGAGTATCTTTGTGGTGTTCTCTGTATTTCCTGTATTTGAACGTTGGCTTGTTTTGCTAGGTTGGGTAAGTTTCCTTTTTTCAAATTCTGGTTGCCTTGGGAGCCTGAAGCTCCATTTTTTTATCTTCCCAGCTTGACCCGTTTGTCGACACTGCAAGGCTACCCTTTTCTGTTCAGCCTCTATATCCTTCAGAGCGAATGGACAAATACTCTCATGGGAGAAAGCAGTTCTGTATTGCTTACTTTAATATGTTTTCCTTCTTTCTAAAATCTTGACCCGACAAGTTCTCTCTGTTTACTTGTTCTATAATATATTTAAACAGCTGGAGCTTTGTTTATGATTTTGTTTTCTCTCTTAAATTATTGCTAGCTCTTATAATTCTTCATAGTGGGACATTTGGTCTGATTCAACCTACTCTCCATCATCAAAACCTATGATTAATTCAATATGCTGTCTCTTCCAAAGCACCATTAATAGTGGTATTTGTTGAGAAATAAATTATATATTTACTTTGAAAAGAATGCATTTTGTTAGTACGTATGAAAACCCCAGTATTGCTAAAATAATCTACATAGTTGCTTTTTTATTGGCTCACACAGCAGAGATGAAATGTCAATAGGTCTGAAATGAGAGGTTTTAATTTTGATACATATTTAAGTTATCACTTTCTGTTTACTTATGTTATTAACTGTGTTAAACAGAAACAGATAAATTCTTAGAATGAAAATACAGTTTGGTTAAGTATTTTCTTCGTGTGGGAATCATAAAAGCAAACTAATTGGTAGGTCAAAAAATTCTGCCCTAAATTTTCTTTAAGTTTCTTTTTTTTTTTTTTTTGAGACGGAGTCTCGCTCTGCCGCCCAGGCTGGAGTGCAGTGGCCGGATCTCAGCTCACTGCAAGCTCCGCCTCCCGGGTTCACGCCATTCTCCTGCCTCAGCCTCCCGAGTAGTTGGGACTACAGGCGCCCGCCACCGCGCCCGGCTAGTTTTTTTTTGTATTTTTTAGTAGAGACGGGGTTTCACCGTGTTAGCCAGGATGGTCTCGATCTCCTGACCTCGTGATCCGCCCGTCTCGGCCTCCCAAAGTGCTGGATTACAGGCTTGAGCCACCGCGCCCGGCCTCTTTAAGTTTCTTAAGGTGACAGTGGGAGCTGTACATAGGAAAAAAATTAATGAAATCTTCTGTTACTTATAATTTTCATGATAAAGAAAAAAGCAACATTTTCCCACGAAAGAATTAAGCAAATCATAAGAGGAACATATAATGCTAGAAATTAACATACTATAAGAGGAATACAAACATAGCTAACAAGGCTGAGTAATAATTAACATATTTATAGCTTATATATCACTTTCACTTACACTATCTCATTTGATCCTGGAAACACCACTTGTAGCAATATATTTTCTTCAATGCTATTATTGAAACTTCTATTGGCAGAAACAACAAAAATGGGAACCTGGGCTCAGATGCCAGGCTTCTGAGACATTCACAAAATCTTCCAATATTTAATGACTACTTACAAATGACAGGCATTATCTATGATAAGAAGAATAATACAAGAGTAAAACTAAGTGATTACTGCTGTTTTAGAACTTGCAAATCATGAAAGAATCAGAAAACAATCAAATAATTACAACACACAGTGATAAAGTCTATGATGAGGGAAGTGTGGAGTTGTAGAACAAGTGAGCAGGGTCAAAATCAGATTTGGAAGAGAGATAGATGGTCAGGGAAGTCTTTCTGGAGAAGGAGAACTCTAACACAGATAAAATCAAGAGGTGGAAAAGTACAGTCTGAGGAACTCAAAGCGGGTCATCATGGGCAGAATATAGAATGTAGGGGCCCAGCAGCTTTGGATGAGATGGAGCAGTTCCAAGTCTGCATTGTCACACTCTATGATTGAATTAATAAAAGAATACTGCAAATTGTTACATGTTCGAGAGCTTTATTGGAATGCTAGTAAGTCTATTAGACTGTATCAAAGGATTATAGTTCTAATGTACTTCTTAGATTTAGAAAGTATAACAAATAAAATTCTGAAGCTATAATTTCAGATACGAAGGATTGTTTTAAAGCAGATTTACCTAATTTCTAATTATAAGCTTATTTGATAACAATTTTAAAAGGACTGTTTTACTCAGATGTTTTGGATGCCTTGCAGAGGTTAGCAGAGATCTAGTGGGTTCTTGATATATGTATCTGTGATGTTAAATCTCCAGAGATTTTAAATGAGTGCCAGAAGTAGGAGACGGAACACAGGGCACATCCTGGTAGGACCAGATAACTTCCAAAATTAGAACCATAGGCAAGGCTGGAGTGTGTAGCACATTTCTGAAGCACTGTCCTAACCAGTCAAGAAAAGGTTAACCAAGGAAGAATCAGAATTCAAGTTTCAGGAAGCAAGACTAAAGATTGAAAAATTAAGAACAGTCCATTATACTTGGACCACACAGGAAGGCAGATGTTGAAACAAGGAAAACTCTCAGGCTTTCTTCCTCTTTAGAGTGAAGCTGCACAGTCCCCAAAGCACCTGGGGAAGGGTCTTTGAGAGATGGTTTAGGGTTCAAGGAGAACTCTGGCGTCTTTCAGTGAAGAGCTTGTACTTAGCGTGTAGATTCTATTTCTAAGCCACAAAATAGAGAAAGGCTTTTGTAGACATTCTTCAGTTATGTTGCCAGACTGGAGAACTCTTCTGGGAAAAGTGTGCTCCTGGAAGGAGAAAAATGGTTCCTTCATTGGGCAGCTGTTGAAATGCATAATATTGGATTAGATGGGCCACTTTAACCAGAGTCTCATCAAGGTCAAAAACTTGGAGTGTGCAAGCAGTGCCTTGTGGAAGAAAGGCAGAGCAAGCAGAATATCTTCCAAGCCCATATTATAAATCCTGTTGACTTACCTTGCCTCGTAATCTATTATCTCTTTCCATTGCTGAGTAGTGCTCACTGTGATGCTTCAGGTACCTTACAGAAAATCTGTACCAAACCTCTTCTATCATCATCCTGCCAGCTTCCCAGCATGGGTGAAAATGTCACTGTCATTATTTATTTCTTTCCATTCTAAAGACTTACTTTGTAGGTTACTTTTGGAATTTATTGTGAACTAATGTACTTTTTAGATTTAGAAAGTACAACAAATAAAAATCTGTAGCTATAATTTCAGATCCTAAGGGTCATTTCAATAAGTTGAGATGATAATTATTTTCCAAAATTTTAATTCAGATTTGATAAATCTCTCGCAGTTTGCAATATATGCTTACCTCTTCAAAGAAATCAGGATGGTTCTAAAAGCAGTAATAAGGAAATGCTACTGCTACAATATTGAAGGTTTGGCATCACCTTTTAATTCTCTCTGTATTCGCGTTCACATTGGGGAGGTTGTAACTAAGTGATGCTGAAACTACCCTTCAAATCACTTAATATCATGAACCTAAATTGGTAAACACTGGAGAGCTGACCTCTATAACAATCAGTTGATGGACAAGTTGTCCCATTTTCAAACCTCTTTCAGTGCCTTTGCAGAGGTACTGAGTGGAGGTGCACGGGCAGATTCTTTTGCCCCTGACATAGGTAGTGTAACATGAAGGCCACTGACAGGTAACTTGAGTTAAATTCCCCAAAAGTGTGCACATAATTAGTTCTCTCTGTCTCCCCTATCAGGTTATTCTACTGTAAGCTGTGGGGAGTCAATCAGATCAGATCTGAACCGTGGCTCTCACACTTAATAGCTATATAACCTTGGTAAATGACTTCATCTCTGTGAATTTCTGTAACTTCATCTATAAAATAATAGTGATGATGATAGCTACTTTGTAAAATGCCAGGCGGATTAAATGAGATATTTGTGAATGCTCCAACAAGGAGTTTGGTACATAAAAGAGAGACAACACCTGACTACTGTTTTTCTGTAATGCCTGGAATCTGCATCCTATGCTTGTTTTTCAGCGTTTTCTCTACCTCTTTTTTTTTATTATTA
>NW_012103243.1:4324612-4333401 GCF_000951045.1 Mandrillus leucophaeus | reverse complement strand
GGCGCCCGCCACCTCGCCTGGCTATAGGCCATTATCTTAAGCGAATTAACGCGAAAACAGAAAACCAAATACCTCATGCTGTCACTTAAAAGTGGGAGCTAAACCTTGGGTACACACGGACACAAAGATGAAAGCAGTAGACAGTGGGGTTCCAGAAATGGGAAGGGAGGAAGGGGAACAAGGATTGAAAAATTACTTATCAGGTACTATGTTCATTACATGGGTGATAAGATCAATAGAAGTTCATACCTCAGCATCATGCAATATGCCCATGTAACAAACCTACACATGTACCCCCTGAGTCTAAAATGTAAAATAATAATAAAACAATCTCCTTTTTGACTTGAAAGACAAGTTTATGTCTTCCTCTAAGCCCTTTAGTAAGAACTGTAAATCAAATGAATAAGTCAGGATTCTTGCCCAGAAGTTGGTCATGGTATTCGAAAAAATATACGGGTTGAGTATCCCTTGTCTGAAACGCTTGGGACCAGAAGTGTTTCAGATATTGAATATTTGATTTTGGATTTTGGAATATTTGCATATACGTAATGAGATATCTTAAAGATGAGACCCAAGTTTAAACACAAAATTCTTTTTTTTCATATACACTTTCTACACATAGCCTGAAGGTAATTTTACACAATATTTTAAAATAATTTTGTGCACGAAACAAAGTTTGTGCACAGTGAACCAGCAGAAAGCAAAGGTGTTGCTATCTCAACCACCCATGTGGACAAACTGTGGTTGTCTGGCATCACCATTATTCCCGACTCTAAATACATTTGCTACCAATAAGCAACCACTTTCTTGTACTTATTCACACATAAATTCCTAACAGTAAATTATATGTCAACTCATTAATACAGTGAAAAAAATATGCATCCAGGGTAGCTAAGGAGCACAGTAGCATCACCAAAATACCTGTATCAGCTGTGAAAGAGCAACAACAAACAACGGCAGTCTCCACCTATGATGCTGCATTTTAATTAAAAGTGTACTGTACACTGTATTTTTTTTTTTTTAGGTGAGAAAAAACATCAGAAGCAGTTGATGAACCAGAAAGTGAGTCTTCTAGGGATGAGGAGACACTCTGCTGAATGGCTTTTTAAAATGTTTCCTCCAGAGTCATCTGCCTCATTAACGACAGTTTTTTCTCAGAAGTCTCTACTTGATTTTATAAACTGACATGATTTCTTGTTTTGTTACGATTGCAGACTGAGCTAGTCCTTCCATAAGCCCATCACACATCTTCATCACGCTGTTTTTAGGCACATTTTCAGCAATGTTACCAATGTTATCTTCATTGTCATTATTATCACAATCACCTTGATTTAGAGCCATTTTGACTGTTTCACTGTTGGTAATGAAAACTGGAGCCTCATTATTGATGTTAAAAACTTCATTGATATTCATTTCTTCCAGCTTACTGATGGAATCTGAACATATAATTTTTGCATATTGAAGGTATAATTTTGCATATTTCAGGAGGTCAAATATCATTTTTCCTCAACTGGCATGCAGAATCCTCCAAAATCAACACTTGTTCATCATCACTGAGCATAATCATAGCCCAGAGATTGTGCTAGGCATGCACAATTGTGTTTGTAGTTACTGTGTCACAACCATCAGGAGCAGCATATACTGTATTCTTCATGTTAAACTCCTTTGGAAAACTTTCTAACCCCATGCCTCTGTTCATTGCTGTTAGCATGCTGTTTAAGAAATTGTTTTTATATTTATGCTTCATTGGTCTAAGGATACCCTGGTCACATGACTGAATTAATGAGGTCACATTTAGGGGAAAGTACATTGCGTAAATTATTTTTGGTGAGAGGTGCAGCTGAAGGATGAGCAGAACAGTTGTCAAGGAATAACAAAATCTTGCAGTCATCATCCAGTCCAGTTTCCCTGCAGTGTGCCCAAGCCCCTGATACAAAATGTGTGTGAAACCAATCAGAAAAGGTGTCCCCAGTGATCTATGCCTTTTTGTTTGTATAATAATGGACTGGTGAGAATTCATTCCTTGAAAATAAGAAAAATGCAAGCTTTTGCCTATTACAACAAGTTTACACTTAAGTGTGCCTGTCGCATTAGCACATCCCAGCACAGTTACTCTGTCCTTGGCAGCCTTAATTCCCGCAGGTTCTGTCTCATCAACTGTAGTCAGTGTCTTTCTGAGGCAATAACCCCAAAACAGTGATGTCTTATCAGCATTGTGGATTTGTTTTGACATCAGGCTATCATTAGCAATGATGTTGGAAGATTTGTTAATGAATCTTCCCTTGAGAACACTGAATAAATGTTTTATCCATCTGCAGTTTGACTGTGACCAATTACATGAAGTCAGGTGTAGGACTTTTTACTTGTGGCATTGTGTTGGTCTTCAAATTAGTTTTAGATATTGGAGCATTTCTGATTTCAGATTTTCAGATTAGAGATGCTCAACCTGTATCATATTTATTATCATATTTAGTACATTGTATTAGGATGCTGTTTCCTCACTTGAGAACAGGAGATAATAAATCTTTTTTGGCTCTGGTTAGCTTCCATGGATTCCATGGCAGAAGTAGATAGAACTTCAGGGTCTTATGGGATATTTTGAAAGACATGGCCTCTTACTACTTTACATCACTACACCCACATACAATGGACCAGAACTCAGTCACATGGCTCCGACCTAATGACAAGTACAAAGAAGCTGAAATATAGACTTTATGAGTACCCAGGAAAAGAAAACTATGGTGAACATGCAGTATTATCTCTGCTAGATATTATTATTAATTTCATCTTTTTGATTACTATTTTTTCACTAGCATGTAAACTGCTAAAGCACAGTTTTCAACTTTATTCATCTGTTTTGTTCCTCTAGTTCTTTACATAATACGAAGCACATGGCAAGCACTCTACAAATGTTTATTAAGTGACTGACTAACTCATTGACTGGATGAATGAGTGACTCACTGACTCACCGAATAAGTGGTTGATTGTCTGAAGTGTACTGTCAGGTTGATGCAAAAGTAATTGCCATGACTTAAATGGCAAAACCTGCACTTACTTTTGCACCAACCTATAACAGTGCTGAGACTTGAATGTAATATCACAGCCAAACAAATGCTTCCACTGGGGGACAATTCTCCATGGATTTCTCACATTTCTACACATCTTGCAAGTAAGTCACTGGCTGCCCTTTGTTCTGGACTATTAGTTCAAGTTTACTCACATAGCAAACAGCTTTGGAATATAATGTCTCCCTCCAGGCCTAAGAGACAGTTTGCTTATGGCCTTGTAAGGTAAAGGTAATATTCTGAAGCAAAGGGTGGGCATAGTTACTATTCAGTATAATAAAGGTAATATCTCACTTGAGAGCAAAATAAAAGTATACTCACTACCGTTTATAAAAAATTCAGGCACCCAAAGTTCAGAATTCCTTGCCTATAATACAATGCTCTGTATGTACAAATATCATTTGGCTCTCTTTGCCTCACCCTGTGAGAATGAAGGCTCAGAGAATCAGCACAAAGTGCAGATACTCTGGCTACTGCTATTGAGGTGAATAATAAATTGCCCTTCAAATCTGACTCAGGAGTCTCATGTCTTCTGCCACCATCCATGAAACTTGTAAATAGAGTAAAATCTGAGACCCTTCACAGCTCTTAACACCTCCTTTCACTAGAAATTTGCATCGCTTGTATAATGTTTATTTTGCTTTTAGTTTGATTTGATTTGCATGATCTTTGTACATAAAGCTAAAATCCAGCTCCAAAAAAAAAAAAAAAAAGTTTTGCACATCTCTGCTTGTTTTGATCTTTGTTTTTCAAATAAATGTAAAAGCAGCTTCCTGTAGTTATTTACCCCCCAAAACCTATTTTGTTATTGATGTAAAAAAATTATCATGTTGATGACGATTATATATTTTTTAGATCTGGTGAAAGCTGTTGATGTCATTACTTCCCCTCGCTAAAATTACAAAGGTTCCTGTTCACAAAAGGCATTAGCAGACATTCCAATTAGAATGATCTAACATACAAGAGGATTTGTTAATACATGGCATGTTCCAAGCAGTTTGGAATGTTTCAGAATGTCTTTCCGCCTCCCTAAAATCTTTGCTAGAGTGCAGGTGTGTTCCTGAGATGGTCATCCTTGAAGGAAACAAGCACTGTGCCAGGAGCCAGTGGAAGCATTTTTTTTTTTTTTTCAATTTCCCATGGGGAAAATCTAATGGAATGGTAAGTCACTTGTAAAACCAGATCAAAGCAATGCATTAATGCATAGATTTGTACCATTCCTTGTTCTCTTAGACACCCACGAGTTTGTCTTTTGCAACAAACTACCCGCTGGAGCAGAAGAGTCAAAATTTAAAAGTTCCTATTTCTGAAGGGTCCTATGAGTTTTCCATTGACTGACACTAAGGAATTCTCAGTCTATAAGGAGTTCTTCAACACTGATTTTTCACAGGATCTTATAGAGGGAAGCCTTTCTCTATGGTCTTAATAGAGATGGAAATATTCAAGCTGCTACCTGTCAGAGTAGCTTGAATAGAAGAGGAATGGTGTATTCTTCCCTGTACCACCGGTAAGCACGACTAAAAGCACCGTGATTTTTCTGGTAGTTACTACAGTGATTTTGCAGTAGTTTGTAATAGAGAAACAATTTCCCTCCAATTAATGGAAGAATTTTAATGGATTCATCTATTTGTTAATTTTCAGCAATGGCAATGTTGTTTTCCTAAAGGAAATTAAATCAAAGCAACCATAAAACCCTAGTATTTTGAGCATTCTGAAAAACTTTTTTCTCTTTTCATTCAAATAAGAATCATGCATTTATGATATCCAAAAAGTCTCAGAAAGGAACAGCCAGTTTAATTTTCCACATATTAGGTTTCCTAGCTGGTATAAAAAACATGTTTTTGTCAACATCTTTTGTTGCTTCAAGGCGCCATAAAATGGAAAAAATACACAAATAATAAAGACAAACTATAGTGCTTTATCTCTGAATTTGCTCTTTTGAAACTAATATATGTATAATATACATGCATATATAAATGCATATATATGTGTATATATATATTCGTACGCATAAGCATATTGATCTTCAACAGCAGGAGCCATTCACAAGCTGAAATACTGTCTCCTTCACTTTCTGTGTGGTTTAAACCAGGCTGCCAGCAAGCCTACCTCATTCATTACCAAGTACTAGAAGACAATCATATTTTGATGTTACTCAAGGATAATGCCTAATAAACCACTGTAAAATTGTATTAAGAGGTCTAAACAAAATCCCTCATTTAAAATCGAAGTGAGATTACTGCACTATCTTTTTTTACATGCCTTCCTCCATTTGCACAAATGTGCTCTTTGAAAGCTGATTAGGAGCAATGTGTCTGTGTACCTGGCAAGGGAGGCAAAAGACACGGTGAGGAAAATGAGATCTCAGATCATCTTCTAAAGCCCACACACCAGACAATTGCTCACAGCTTTATTTTTCTTTATAGCTACCACTCAATACAAGTTATTTTGGAGGGATCTTCATTTGTTTAATTATGTAAGCAATTTATATTTATTGTTGAAGAACTAGAATACATAGAAAAGTAAAAATACAATGCCCCCTCAATAATTTGATTTTCTTACCACCAGAGATAGCCATTGCTATGTGATGGCAAATAAAAATTATCAAATTTTTAAGTAGTTATAGGGTGACTGCAGCTGCATACTCTAGAATATTTGAGGCCTCGCCTGCAAACACACCTCCCTACTGATTCACTCCTTGATTTTCCTTTCCCTTTTTTGTTTCCTCAACCCTTCTCCCACTCCTGCTACCTGCTGATACAAGAAAAATGTTGTCCCTCTGAGTATGCAGCAATAGCCATTCTCACTGTAGGCCCATTGGCTCAAAGGTCTGCTCTTCATCATAGATCCAGCCTGGTGATGAGAGAACCAGGTTCTTCCTATGTGGCTAAGTGAATGGACATTCTCTTGTCATCTTTACAAATCCATGATTTTCCTCTATTCAGAGATTTGGTAGAATGGCAACCCACTTTATATGGGTGACTGACATTCAAGAATTTGCTTTCTGCTTCCAATTCCCTCTTAGTAGCCCCAGACAAACAGGTACACACCAACTGGTATACCAACCACTGTGTCCCACAGCAACTTTGGCTCAAAGCAAATGGTGGTGCCAGACAGGAGAGATGAGTAGGTCAAACTCAACCCCTCTGGTTTTTGGGTTGTGTTCAAGTGAGGCTTGTAGTCCCATCATGTAGTCATCCTGTGCCAGGCATATGGGCTGCTTCTAAACTGTGTTGTGAGCCCCATTGTTGCTACCTTTTCCCTCCACCTTCATGTCTCACCCCCTCCTCCATCAGGGGATATGTCTTCAGTTTGAGTAACTGAGCCAGGAGTTTATCTTTAGCATCCAAAGCTAGGAAATCAATGGTTCAAGACAAGCTGAACTGGAGTCAATACTACCTTACATTGCTATGCTGTGGCTCTGCATTTTCCATTAAGGCACGCTTAACAACAGGTTTGCCTGTTTAACAACAACAACAACAAAATGCTTCCTGGCCAGGCAGCCCAACATTCAGCATCAACTTTTCCCTGGTGAAGGTGATTTGTCTCAATTTATCCTTACATATCATGGATAGCAAAGGCAATGCCATGCCTTGCCTCACCCCACCATAAGCTCTTCCTTGGAGCAGTTCCCATTGTATTGGCAAAGTTACTATACCAGGAAAGCAGCAGACAGGAGAAGCTGGTCAGAGCCCTGGACTGGGCCATCTGTCACTTTGGTGCCAGAATCACTGCACAGGCAACAGGCTGATCTCTCTTAACTAACCTTTGAAAGCAAGGTGATCACACCCTATGCTTAGGTACTATTCTATAAAAAATTCATTTCCAACCTGAAACTCTACCTATAGAACCTGATCTTGTCTTTAGAAAATGTATGATCTGTTTTTGTTGATGTTTCTAATGAATGCATCACCAACACTACGACAATAGATCTTAATTAGATACCTATGTACTTCGCCGCTCTAAAGACAATAATTAAGATGGATGAAATATGCAGGGAGTTTATACAGGACTCCGAAGTGTCACTGTTGTACATGAATACTGAAGTAGATTTGGAAACAGACAAGCCCAGGCACAGATATCAGCTCTGTCACCTAGTAGTTCTTGGATATTGATCAAGGTTCAGATTCAATTTCCACATCTGTGTCACCTACTAGTTCTTGGATATTGGTCAAGGTTCAAATTCAATTTCCACATTATAAAATGAAGATAACAATAACCATAAGCAACAAGAAATGAGTTCTTACTGTGTCCCAAACACTGTGCTAATTGTTTTATACCCACCTTGTCATTCAATTCTCACAGCAAGCTTACAAGTTAGAGACTGTTGTAATATTCATTTTTACAAAGGAGGATACTGAGGTTCAGAGAGGTTGTTTCCTCGCAAGAATCAATGTGAAGCTTAAATGAAATAAACCAGTGAAGTGTTTCACACAGTTTGGCAACAGTTATTATTGTTGCTGTTGTCATCATCTACATTAATCACCTTCTCCAAATTGACTTTTAATATTTTAGCCCAGTTGCATACTTATGCCATACTCTCTTCTGTCCTCTCTCCCACACATCACTCTGTAAGTTTCTCCCTTCCCTTTCTCTATCAAACCTTCCTTTAACTCACTGGGAAAGAGATGATCAGTATCTGTGAAACAGAAAATGTAACTCGCATGTTTCAGCTTCACGTTCTTAAGATAAGACACCTTTTCTCTCAATTAAACATGGTAAATACTTAAACTTTTAGGCTGATATATTTTCTGTTTTTTTTGTTTGTTTGTTTGTTTGTTTTGGTGCTTTGTTTTGAAATGGAGTTTCGCTCTTTTTGCCAATGCTGGAGTGCAATGGCATGATTTTAGCTCACTGCAACCTCCACCTCCTGGGTTCAAGCGATTCTCCTGCTTCAGCCTCCCAAGTAGTTGAGATTATAGGCGCCCACCACCATACCTGGCTAATTTTGTATTTTTAGTAGACATGGGGTTTCACCATGTTGGCCAGGCTGGTCTCAAACTCCTAACCTTAGGTGATCTGCCCTCCTTTGCCTTCCAAAGTGTTGGGATTACAGGTGTGATCCAATGCGCCCAGCTGTATTTAGTTTCTCAGTTTACGGATCTATCAGACAAGTTTTACTTAGGCAAAGTTGACAGTCCCCCCTGAGTTTCAGTATTTTTCTGATTACTCAAATTATACAAAATTCAAACATGGCTGAAGTAATTAACTTTGAAAAGGAAAACTTTGAAAATCCATCTTCTAGAGATAACCACTGATAATAGAATGTAATGTATCCCTTCATCTTTTTTATGTGTATGCCAATCTACTATTATTCTTATTATTTATTTTTACACAGACATACATGTATAAATGTACCTTATTCTTTGTAATGACTGTATATAATTCTGTTGTGGGGCTATATGTAATAATACATATAATTCTTATTTACCTCTTAGGAAATCAAGCATCTCTGAAGCACTAACATACACACAGTACACACACATACACACTCTCTCACAGATGAAATAGCCCCCATATGCTTGTGACTACTGCCAGGAAACCTTATTATTATCTTCTCACTATTAAAATACTTGATTTGTGGATGTGTTCTGTTCAAATGCAGGGAGCCTCAGTCAGTAACTCAATAAGTGACTAATACTAGAGCCTGGTGTCTGGATGAATTGGAGAAAGAAGGCAGAAAAGGGAAATGGAGGGAACAAAACAGTATCCTTGGCCATTATA
>NW_012103243.1:4322278-4323707 GCF_000951045.1 Mandrillus leucophaeus | reverse complement strand
AAAAGTTTTGTGTTAATTTCTGATTCCCACCATGATGAATAACTAGAATTAAAATTACCCTTTTCATGTAGACACCTGAAAAATTGGACAAAATCTGTTATACAACATTAGTTTATACAACAGATAGTGCAGGACTAAGTTCCATGATAAAATAGAAGACAGTAAGGTAAGTGCTATGATGACCCTAGTGTTCTGCCTGGAGGCAGTTTCTGGATGTAGTGCAAGGAGGGGGATCTCACACGGGAAATTATTATTATAGTTAACTATAATAATTATAACTTAAAATACATGTGTCGTGGTTGTGCTAAGAAATCAACAAGACTTTCATTTCATTCTAATTTGTTAAAACCTCCTCAGAAATGAAAATCATACTTGATGACTATATCTCAGTGTGGAATTCATATTTTCAAGTAAGGCATTTTCTTTCAAGCATAAGTGTTATAAACATATTTGAAACATCCTCTATTCCTACCATTCTTGAAAGCAGAAAAATAAAATACAAATCAATAGAAAAAGTATCAGTATTTCTATCATTTTATGAACATTAAATATACTGATATTATTAGCTAACTGGTCATTCAGTGTAAAGCAGACAGACATTGAGTGTGTAATCTGTGAACTATTCAAGTTTTTATCCCCTTCTTTCCTCGTTCTCTTACTTCCTTCCCTCCTTTCTTTTCTTTCTCTCTTTCTCTCTCTGGACCCCCTCCATTCCCATCCCTCCCTCTTACATGATCAAATAGATCAGGATATATAAAACATGTGAAGACAGCACCAGACATCCATTAACATGTTGGTAGTCCTTACAAGGGCTTACTTGATAGACAAAGGACCTAAGATGAGTGTTTCTGTTTGTGTGTTCCCATTATCTAATGTGTCTTTCCATTATCAAAGCTGGCTTTTTAAATTTACAGTGAATGACTCTAGTGTCAAAAGGCGAGAACAGTATATTGTAGCATAAGAAAACCAGTTTAAAAATGTAGTGTAGTTTGTTTAAAAAAATCTTTCCTACATTTTAATTCTGAAATTAATCAAGACAAAAAGATACTGTTAGTGAACAAAGCTAACCTGGGCAACTTTTATGAAGTGATAAAAAAAAAATGATAGGTATGAGTCAGATTAGCTAGAGTTACCAATGACATTTTTTTGAAAACCATATATTTAAATTAAGAGACTTATAAATATAGTTTATTATATTTGTATATTTAGTATGCAAAATGATTCTTATATAGTTATACATGTCTAGCAATCCTCTCATAGATACTTACAATGGAAAATAAAATCTTATGTTCATACAAAAACCTGTATGTGAATGTTTATAGTAGTTTTATTCACAGTCAGCAAAAACTGAAAACAACTAAAATGTCTTTCAGCACTGGCAGAAACATGAATGGATAAACAAACGGAGTTACATTCACACAATGAAATA
>NW_012103243.1:4314472-4317613 GCF_000951045.1 Mandrillus leucophaeus | reverse complement strand
AGCCTGGGAGACAGAGCGAGACTCCGTCTCAACAACAACAACAATAACAAAAAAAGAATTTCTAAATAAAGGAATTTGTGTCTTAAGAAAAATACACAAAGTCATGATTTTAAAAATATTTTTCTTTCAGTAGGTATATTTGCCTCATTAGCACATTGAAATTGTGATGCATGACCAAGCATTAGTTGTTTTTCTTCAATAAGACTGTGCTAATGAAGGAAGAAGAATCACTAAAATCATATGCCTTTTATACATTACACCAAAGCCAACCTCATAAGTGAATTGAACTAAATGTCACTTAAATATTGAACAATACTTACAGACTGATGGGCATATGGCAGCAAGAAAATGCCACCTGGCTCATAGAAGGCACCCAGAGGATAAATGGTTATTATTAATTGATCAGGTAGAAACTAGGGCAATAGCCACTAATATTACTACAGTAGTAAGTACTAATATTAATAGATATTAATGGCTTAGGCTGAAAATATTCACAGTGCTGCATGAGTACCTAAATGGATGTCTAAAAATATAAAATATTTTCCTTCAACCATGTTCAATAACAGACTTCATTAAAAATGGTTTACCTGAGATCCTTTTAACTTTCAGGTTTGGAGCCTAGAGTTCATGGCTTTGCATGCTGATTTACAGTGAGACATAGAAAAATCAGAGTTTTACTAACATAAACAGCTCTTATGAACTGTAAGATATATGTCTAGAATCTTAGTACTATATTTTCCCAGTCTCATAATGTGTGAGGTAATAAGTGAGGTCAGTTTTTATTCACTGTTTCAATTTACTGAAGGAGAATTTTTTTATGATGACAATGAAAAAATAAAAACAAAAGAAAACTTTTGCATTTCACATACCTCATTTTTTATAATCATTCAGGAAAAAAAAAATCTACAGAAAATTCAAGATGCTTGTTGCAATGCCACAAAGTTAAAATGGCAAAAGTTATCACAAAGAACTAGTAGATTGACTGAAAAGGCAGTCAAGACTTTTTAAAGATGTAGCTAGTTTAGTAATGCATTAGTTAAGAAATTTTGGTAATTCAGAATATACCGACTGGGCCTTTTTCTTATTCAGCTACTTCATAAATGTAGCTAATGATGGTACATCTAACATTAAACAAAAAGAGAGCTAGCAAAGATAACAGTGGGGTAATCTGGGAGGGCAATAAAGTATTTGATTGGTGATCTGTGTAAGAGCTTGTATGATTTATACTGTGGAAACATTAAAATGAAACAAGCTTTCCCAAACTCTATTTAAGGTCATGTTTTCAGAGTTAGACTTCTGTCATCCTAGGACTTCCCATCAAGCTCTAGTAGCTTATTCAAAATATAACACAGAAGCCTGAGGAATAAAACTTTTCCACTATGAAATGATTGGAATACCCACATCTTGCTGAGTAAGATATATTTTCTTGTGGTCTTGGCAACCTTCAACCACAATCAAAGCAAAGAATGCTCCCTTAGGAGTCCATTTGAATGCAACAGTATTCTCCTCTGGATAGCAAGAGGAGACACCACAATGTGGTATCTAAAATGATGAACAAAGGAGAAATGTATTCTTGTGAACTTGGTTTAGGACAGTGCTCCAGTTTAAGTTCTGGATGCAGAAGCACTGAAAATAAAATGTAAATATTGCACAGAGCTGGAGGCTTGGGCAGTTGGAAAGGAGATTGGCAGTACTCTGCAAGACAGAGAATAATAAAGAATGCCAATAATGAAGTCTGGATAAGTCTCACTATAACAGTAACTGATGGGTAAGATTCAGTAGATGGCATTTATTCTGAGTCAAAACTAATTTGTGATTCTATTTAGCATATAATAAAAGACATTATCGTATAATTAAAAAAAAAGACATAGACTCTGTAAGCAGAAGACTTGGGTTCAAATTCTGGGTCGGCTACCTATTAGCTATGACAAAAACTGCTGGGTATTCACCAAAACCTATCTTCTCTTTTTCCTGGGTACACAGCTGGGCTCCATTTCCCAGTTTCCATTACAGTTGCTCATAGCTACAGGTGACTGAATGACAGCAGAAGTGATATGAATGTGACTGGCAAAATGAAGATGCTGAAGCATTAGCTCAGAGGAGCAATTAGACATTTGCCACATGATCGATTTATTGTAGGGCAAGAGCTATGCATATATTCAAAAACTTAAAATGGAACAACTCTCCAAGCTCTCCTGAACTCTATATTTTTAATTCAAGAACAAATTGAGTACATGCTGCTAGTTCCCCTTCCCACCACTAATTACCACAAAGGAGAGAAAAAATATTCTTATAATGTACAAATATGTAACATTCCAGAGAAAGTGAAAAGGATTTGTACCTTTCTTTACTCATTGAATGCACTTCATCTTCACTGATACATTGAGTAGAATTAAAGAAGACTACACTTTTCAAATTCTCATAGATGATGAAGGCTGAAGGAATGGCCAGGTTTAATCACCTTCTGGGTCATTAATTTGGGTATTTAGAAATAGCCCAGCAGTTTTACTCTTCATCGTCATATCCACACATGGGCAAAGGAACAGGCCACAGAGGTATCTCCCTCAAGTAGGAACTAAGATTGTGGGTAGAGTTCAGAAAGGCAGAATGGTCTCCTCGGTATCTGGTGGCACCGCCAAGGTCAGGTCAGAAGATCACGGTGCTGAAAGTTTCTCACTGAGGCCACAACAGTTAAATGTCAATAACACATTAGGCTATAATAAAATAGCCTAAACAAATTATTACAAACCAAGTCACCACTGTATACTTCAGAAAAACAAAAAATGAACTTCATTAATTGGTAAAAGGTCTCTACAAAATACCAAAAGTAAACATTACAATGTTTGATGAAAATCAGAAACAAGCCAGGTGCTATGACTCATGCCTTTAATTCCAGCACTTTGGGAGTCCGAGGTGGGCAGATGACTTGAGCTCAGGAGTTTGAGACCAGCCTGGGCAACATGGCAAAACCCTGCCTCTACAAAAAATAGAAAAGAAATTTAGTCGGGCATGGTGGCTTCCATCTGTGGTCCCAGATACTTGGGAAACTGAGGCGGGAAGATGGCTTGACTCCAGGAAATGAAGGGTGCAGGGAGCTGAGATCCCGCCGTTGCGCTCCAGCCTGGGCAACAGAGCAAGACT
>NW_012103243.1:4292189-4314362 GCF_000951045.1 Mandrillus leucophaeus | reverse complement strand
GACTGGGCCTTTTTCTTATTCAGCTACTTCATAAATGTAGCTAATGATGGTACATCTAACATTAAACAAAAAGAGAGCTAGCAAAGATAACAGTGGGGTAATCTGGGAGGGCAATAAAGTATTTGATTGGTGATCTGTGTAAGAGCTTGTATGATTTATACTGTGGAAACATTAAAATGAAACAAGCTTTCCCAAACTCTATTTAAGGTCATGTTTTCAGAGTTAGACTTCTGTCATCCTAGGACTTCCCATCAAGCTCTAGTAGCTTATTCAAAATATAACACAGAAGCCTGAGGAATAAAACTTTTCCACTATGAAATGATTGGAATACCCACATCTTGCTGAGTAAGATATATTTTCTTGTGGTCTTGGCAACCTTCAACCACAATCAAAGCAAAGAATGCTCCCTTAGGAGTCCATTTGAATGCAACAGTATTCTCCTCTGGATAGCAAGAGGAGACACCACAATGTGGTATCTAAAATGATGAACAAAGGAGAAATGTATTCTTGTGAACTTGGTTTAGGACAGTGCTCCAGTTTAAGTTCTGGATGCAGAAGCACTGAAAATAAAATGTAAATATTGCACAGAGCTGGAGGCTTGGGCAGTTGGAAAGGAGATTGGCAGTACTCTGCAAGACAGAGAATAATAAAGAATGCCAATAATGAAGTCTGGATAAGTCTCACTATAACAGTAACTGATGGGTAAGATTCAGTAGATGGCATTTATTCTGAGTCAAAACTAATTTGTGATTCTATTTAGCATATAATAAAAGACATTATCGTATAATTAAAAAAAAAGACATAGACTCTGTAAGCAGAAGACTTGGGTTCAAATTCTGGGTCGGCTACCTATTAGCTATGACAAAAACTGCTGGGTATTCACCAAAACCTATCTTCTCTTTTTCCTGGGTACACAGCTGGGCTCCATTTCCCAGTTTCCATTACAGTTGCTCATAGCTACAGGTGACTGAATGACAGCAGAAGTGATATGAATGTGACTGGCAAAATGAAGATGCTGAAGCATTAGCTCAGAGGAGCAATTAGACATTTGCCACATGATCGATTTATTGTAGGGCAAGAGCTATGCATATATTCAAAAACTTAAAATGGAACAACTCTCCAAGCTCTCCTGAACTCTATATTTTTAATTCAAGAACAAATTGAGTACATGCTGCTAGTTCCCCTTCCCACCACTAATTACCACAAAGGAGAGAAAAAATATTCTTATAATGTACAAATATGTAACATTCCAGAGAAAGTGAAAAGGATTTGTACCTTTCTTTACTCATTGAATGCACTTCATCTTCACTGATACATTGAGTAGAATTAAAGAAGACTACACTTTTCAAATTCTCATAGATGATGAAGGCTGAAGGAATGGCCAGGTTTAATCACCTTCTGGGTCATTAATTTGGGTATTTAGAAATAGCCCAGCAGTTTTACTCTTCATCGTCATATCCACACATGGGCAAAGGAACAGGCCACAGAGGTATCTCCCTCAAGTAGGAACTAAGATTGTGGGTAGAGTTCAGAAAGGCAGAATGGTCTCCTCGGTATCTGGTGGCACCGCCAAGGTCAGGTCAGAAGATCACGGTGCTGAAAGTTTCTCACTGAGGCCACAACAGTTAAATGTCAATAACACATTAGGCTATAATAAAATAGCCTAAACAAATTATTACAAACCAAGTCACCACTGTATACTTCAGAAAAACAAAAAATGAACTTCATTAATTGGTAAAAGGTCTCTACAAAATACCAAAAGTAAACATTACAATGTTTGATGAAAATCAGAAACAAGCCAGGTGCTATGACTCATGCCTTTAATTCCAGCACTTTGGGAGTCCGAGGTGGGCAGATGACTTGAGCTCAGGAGTTTGAGACCAGCCTGGGCAACATGGCAAAACCCTGCCTCTACAAAAAATAGAAAAGAAATTTAGTCGGGCATGGTGGCTTCCATCTGTGGTCCCAGATACTTGGGAAACTGAGGTAGGAAGATGGCTTGACTCCAGGAAATGAAGGGTGCAGGGAGCTGAGATCCCGCCGTTGCGCTCCAGCCTGGGCAACAGAGCAAGACTCTATCTCAAAAAAAAAAAAAAGTCAGAAACAAGGGAAAAAACTTTTTGTTTGCTATCACTTCTTAATTAAAACACTGTAATGGAGTGCCAAGACAATAAATAAAAGTATTTTTAAAACCTTCTGAAGTAGTTATAAATTAACTAAAAGTATTGAGGCTTTTATGGAAAAAAACATAAAATTATCCATAATAATAGAAATGATATTCTGAATAACTGAAGAAATTTATTATTATAATTCTCCAAAAACTAATCCTAAATTTAGTATCATTCAAATCCAAATTCCAACAGGATTTCTGAAGATGTTTGACAGGCTTATTCAAAAATTCATGTAGGAGGTCTTCACCATAATAATATAAAAGACATTTTTAAAAAGAAGAACAAAGACAAAGGATTATCAAAATATATCTAAACATAGTTACAACATAAGAAATCAAAATTGGCTAGTATTAAAACAAGAATAGAATAGGATATCAATAAATCAGAATACAGACTTCAGAAACAGACTAATATATAGTTCAAACTACTGAGGAGATGATATGGTATTCAAAAAATGGGGTTGGGGTAATTGAATGTTAACTTTAATGATAAAAAGCGAAGTCCCTACCTCACAGAAATCATAAAAACACGTTTTAAATTGAAGATACAAATATAAAGCGATGTTTAAGGTAATTATGAAAAATATATCTATAAATGGAAATATATCAATATATGGAATAAATAATGTCAGCTTCAGTAAGATATAAAAAACAAAATATTAAAAGAATAATATGTTTACATAAAAATTATAACCTTATTTATGCTAAAAGATGCCATTAATAAATTATTAAATCCAACAATAAGAAGGAGAAATATATTTGAAATGTATATAATAAGCAAAAAGTTAGTATACAGCATGTGAAAATAACTCCTACACATTAATATTTTAAAGACCCACAAAAATGGGACAGAATGTAAATAGACAATTCCAAGAGAGAAGACCTAAATCACCAGTAAGCATGAGAAGATATGCAGCCTCATTGGTCAGGAAAAAAATGAAAATTACAATGAGAATAAGATACCATTTTTAAACACAATTTGATTAGCAACATGTAAAAAAGTATTATAATATCCAGTGTTGTTGAGCCTAAGGAAGACAAGAAACTTCCCAAAATTGCTAGTGGCAGATTGGTGTAGCTACTTCAGAGAGACATTTTGTGGACTTTGTTAAATTATTTAAAACATGTATCCTAGGCCTCATCACTTCCGGTCTTAGAGATTTTTCTCTAAAAGACTACTCAGACAAGTCTGCAAAGAGGCATATGTAAAGTATCGCAGCATGAATTAACAGTGCTTGTTTTTAAAAAGTAAGAAAAACATCAACAGAGAAATGGGAATTAATAGTATATTCATTCTATGAACTTCCAATATATTGTGAGAAAAAAGTTGCTTGAACATAACAATGTACAGCATCTCATTTATACTTTCAAAAATCAATTCTATGTACCATTTTTGAATAGAAATATATACACAAATATGTAAAAAGTCCTACTAGCATACAAGTTGCTCATTGATAATAATGGTTACTTGAGGGATGGGACTGGAAATTAAATGTGGTGGTAATCAAGTAAGACTTGATTTTATATTATTTGCATATTTTACAGTGAGAATTCATTCATATATTTATTTTTAATTGTGTAGTAAAAATAAAATTGAAAAACACTTTGGCATGTTTAGACTCAGCTGGAATGGGATTAAGAAGATATCTATATCCAGCAGCTTAGCTAGTATGGAAGACAGAATAATGGTCCCTCAAAGATGTCTATGTCCTAATCCTTAGAACATGTAAATATGTTAATTTACAGGGCAAAAAGGACTTTGCAGATGTATAAAATTAAGCATCTTGAGTTGAGCAGAATTATCTGAGTGAGTCAAATGTAATCATAAGGGGTTCATATATGAGGGAAGCAGTAATGTCAGAAAAGGCAATATGACAATGGAAGCAGTGAGAGAGATTGGAAGAGGTAACACTGCTGGCTTTCAAGAGTCAAGGAATGCAGGCACCCTCTGGAAGCTGGAAAAGACAAGGAGCCAGATTCTCCCCTAGCATCTCCAGGAAGGATTCAGCCCTGATAGCCATATCCAACTTTTGACCTTCAGCATTGTAACAGAATACATTTGTTTCCGTTTTGAGCCTCTAAATTTGTGCTAATTCTTGCAACAGTAATAGGAAACCAATACAACTAGTTAAGATAATTTATCAGTCAGTAAATATGCAGACATCCACAAATAAAAGAGAATCTACTTTAATTTTTTAAATAGCTTCCATTCTATCTCATAAACAAAGGTATTAATTTCAGGATACATGCAAAACTTTCTACACAAAGACAGCACATTGAAATATGGAATAAGAGTAAATCCAGATTATTAACATCAGCAACAATTTTCATCAAAGATAGTGGCCTATAACATATTTCTTCCTGCCAGGTAAGTTCCCAGTGACGTTATCTTGCTTCTGGTCAAGTTGTAGAGATACTTTTTAGTATTAGCTATAAATAAACTCTCCTTTATTCTAAGATATTCTATCTTACTTGCCAGCCTGTTCATCTTTTTATCAGATATTGCTCTGAACTGAGATTTAGAACAAACATTTAAAACTTTTTCCGCAAAATTCTTTCATGGAAAGGTATTTCAGCTCCCTGGACAGGTTACAGATATACAAGGTTACAGAGGACAACTGTTTCTCAGGAGAAAAAAAAGTCCTCAGCACACATTGAAGGTCACCCTCAGCAATTTTGTCTTCTTAATTAGCAACAGAAAAAATACATATATAAATTTTTAAAATATTAATTAAAGTATCTTTAAATACGTGTTTGATTTTAGCTTCTGTTAAAATCAGATTGAGCAACTAAATTCACTACTTGTGTTTTTACTGACAATATTTTTCCATATTAGTGTCTCCTACTAGTAATTTATTTTCCATCATGAAAAAGCACTTAAAATACCAATGACCTACTTCAGAGCAAGTTCATGGATGAAAGTCCCTGATTGGCTACTAATGGATCAGGTTCATAACCTATCTTTTATTTATTTATTTTTAAGCACTATCTTCAAGTCTGAGTTTCAAAAAGACTGTTTTTTTATAGAATACTTAGAAAAGTCTGGAGTGAGGGATGCTATTTTTGTGAGAAAAGTAGGATGGGGAAAGGAGAGGTTTAAGGTAAACTTTTCCATCAATAGGATCAATCTATTATCATGAAATTAAACATAAGACAAATTGCCTTCTTTCCCACTTCTATTAATATAATCTTCTCGGTGTATAGTGACTTCTAGTTTTTGAGGAAACTGCTCTTCTGACAGTGTCTCAGGCAGAAATTGCACAAAGCACAGAGACAAAGTGAGGAGGTTATGAGAACCATAAAAGACAGAGTAGTGGTCTGTATAGACCAAGACTTATAAAAGGAGCATGATTTTTAATTAAAACAAGTCATTCTCTTTTATATTTCCAGGTCAATTCTATTTAACTATTTTGGTGAGTTGTTCTTTCACAGTAGACAGGTTTTGTTCTCTCTCAGTAATAGCATAAACAGAAATGCATAGAGGTCAGGAAGAGAAAAATTGGAGTCAGGAGCACCAGATTGTAAATTCTAGCTCTGCCAGGTCCCAGACGTTAACCATGGACAAGTTTCATCCATTCTTTGAGCCTTGGCTCCTCATCTGTTAGATGTGAATGGGAGTTCACATTTGAATTCCTTCATGTGGCTGTCACGAGTATTACGTGAGATATAAGGCTCTTCCCACCATGTCTGGCATATGCTGAGGACTCATTAGGAAACAATCGTTACTGTGCAGTTTGCAGTTTTTAAATCACTGTGATAATCAGGAAAGCTTGCTGTAGCTAATAAAATTCTTTCACTCAATTTCAGCCCATTTATTCTTGCTTAAATCTCTGTAATCCTAGCCTAAATACATACCATGACACTCACCTAAGTAGGAAAAAGTAGTTTAATCCATAAGGCCAGTCACATCTGTTTATTGTTGGACTTTACCAAAACAAAAAGATATTTTGAATTAGATGACAAACCCGAAGAAGATACATCTTATATGTCATATTTTCCAGTAATGAAACACCCAAACTGAATTTCTATCAAGATTACAGATTGAGAAGCTAGCACTAAACTCTGTTACTTAAGCTACCCTCCGTCCACTGAGGCATTTATCCTCAAAGCAGGGAATAAACCAAAAGGTCCATAGTATGGTGGCAGGCTCCAGCAAATGTATGGGTCTGTGAGTAATTAGTCTCTTTTATTATTCATTCATTTAATCAACAGTTATACTCTGGATATTCACTACTTGCCAGGCATAGTTCTACGAGTTAGGAATAGCGCAGAAAACGAAACAGCCTCTTCCTTAAATACTACAGACATTGTTTTAAACACTGAAAACAGTATAGATGATAGTACATATTACAATATATAACCTGTCAGGCTATAAACAAATAAGTAATAAATATACAGCCTGTCCTCAAACTGCATCACTTCGCTGAATGTCATTTGATTATAAGGTTGATGAGAAAAGACCTGGATTCCCGGAGGAGGACACTGCCTGTGCAGTTTCTACATTCTCTCCACGTTTGCGTGGGTTTTCTCCGGGTACTTCGGTTACCTCTCACATCCTGAAGCTGTGCCCGTTAGGTGAATCGGTGTTTCTGCATGGTCCCAGTGAGAGTGAGTGGGCATGTGTGAGTGCACCCTGCAATGAATGGCAGCCTGTCCAAGACTGGTTCCTGTCTTGCACCTGAGTTACTGGAATGGGCTCCAGCCACCTGCAACCTTGAACTGGAGTTAAGTGTGACAGAAAATGAGTACAAAGTATGGTCAAAAAATAAATTTTCATGTCTAAGATAATCATACAAATGCATGACAATAAATGAGGCAGGCCCTTAGTGAGCCTGCCTATATACAATTGTTTGTTTTTGAACTACATGGTGGTAGGAGGTGCTCCTTGCAATTTTCACTTCACAGACATTTATTCCTTGATTTAACCCACCACCATTATGACTGCCATCAATCACTGATTCACCAAACTTCAGTAAATAATTATCTTGCTTGTTTTGATTAAATTTTCTTAAATGTATGAATAGCTCATGTTTATTTCAATATTTAATATTAGAAGTGTTTTGGTCTTTATTAAGAAGTTCAATGGTGTTTTTGTGACAAGAAGTATGCCATAGCAACTTAGCTCTTGTTTATATCAATTAGTTGATGGTAACACTGGTTTTGTTATAGGTGGTTTGGCTCAAAGTCACAGTTTACAAGAACCTATCAACAATGTTAAGTGAGGAACTACTATATAGATCATTTTCGAATATGAACTATTGTCAAGAACTATGCAAAGTGAGGTTAATAAGGAGTACCAGCTTGGAAGTTGGGTGGATCGAGGATAAGGAAAGGCTCTAATGAAAAGATGATAAATGAGCAGAAACCCAAAGGAATGTGCCATGAAGGCAACTAAGGATAGAGTGTTCCAAGCTAGGATCCTTGGGCTGACCACAAAGATTATATTTAGTGATTAATGACAGTGATTCAGCTTTCACTAAACATCTTCCAGAAAAAGTAAAACAAGATTCTGAATTTACATAACTTATGACTTTAAAAAGTATTTCCAGCTTTATAATTCAGTCACAGCACAAAATCACCTGGAATGAGATCTTTGATATGTATAATTTTCCAGTACTTTATCGTAAAACCAATCTGCACTGGACATTGTAAAGAATCAGCTATAGGGCAATGTCCAATGAGCTGTTTAACTGTGGACAAAAAGGAAGTGATTCACAACTGGAAAACAGAAAATACTTTACATGGCATGTGGATAGACTATAAATTGCAGTAGTGACAGGGCATTTTGTGGCAGCCTGAAGGAATGGCATTATTTCATATCTTGAGGCCAACCAACAAGCAAAAATCTTAAATAGCCTCAGCAGCTTTAAACAGGAACACAATCAATCATCAAAAAATTGATGTAACATACATTCAATAAGAAAAGCCACAGCTGCACAAACAAGCAAGAGTATCTTCTCAAAAGACAATTTCACAACAAAAGACGCAATCAACAGAATGAAAAGGCAACCTACCTGTATTAGTTCCTGCTTACACTGCTATAAAGAAATACCTGAGACTGGGTAATTTATAAAGAAAAGAGATTTAATTGGCTCAGGGTTCCACAGGAAACTTACAGACATGGCAGATGGCAAAGGAGAAACAGGCTCATCTTACATGGCCAGAACAGGGGGAAGATAGAGAAGAGGGGAGGTGCCACACATTTTGAAATAACCAGATCATGGAACTCACTATCACACAACAGCACAAAGGAAGATGGTGTTAATCTTGAGAAACTGCACCCATGATTCAATCACCTCTCACCAGGCCCCACCTCTAGCATTAGGGATTACATTTCAACCAGAGATTTGGGTAGGGACACAGATACAAACCATATCATTCCACTCCTGGCCCTTCCCAAATCTCATGTCCTTCTCACATTTCAAAGTGCAATGAACAGTACCCCAAAGTCTTAACTAATTCAGTATTAAGTCAAAAGTCCATAGTCCAAAGTCTCATCTGAAATAAGGTTAGTTTCTTCTGCCTTTGAGCCTGTAAAACTAAAAACAAGTTAGTTACTTCCAAGGTACAATGGGAGTACAGGTATAGGGTAATTATCCTCATTCCAAGAGGAAGAAATCAGACAGAAGAAATGGGCTACAGGCCTCATGCAAGTCTGAAATCCAGCAGGACCATCATTAAACCTTAAAGCTCCAACATGATCTCTTTTGACTCCATGTCCCACATCCAGGGCACACTGGTTAAAGGGGTGGACTCCCAAAGCCTTGGGCAGCTCCATCCCTGTGGTTTTGCAGAGTCCATTCCCTGCTGCTGCTCTCAGGGACTGGCATTAAGTGCCTGTGGCTTTTCCAGGTGCATGGTGCAAGCTGTTAGTGGATCTACGATTCTGGAGTCTGAAGGATGGTAGCCCTCTTCTCACAGTTCCACTAGGCAGTGCGTCTGTGGGGACTGTCTGTGGGGGCTCCAACCCATTTTTCCCCTCCACAGTGCCCTAGTAGATGTTCATGAGAGCTCTGCCCCTGCATCAGGCTTCTGCCTGAACATTCAGGTTTTTCCATACATCTTCTGAAATCTAGGCAGAGGCTCCCAAGCCTCTGCTTTTGCATTCTGCGCTCCCACAGGCTTAACACAATATGGAAGTCACCAAGGCTTACAGCTTGCAGCCTCTGAAGCAGCAGATCAAGCTGTACCTGGGCCCCTATTAGCCACAGCTGATGCTGGAGCAGCTGTGATGCAAAGAACAGTATCCCAAGGTGGCTCAGAGCAACGGGGCCCTGGGCCTGGCCCACAAAACCACTCTTCCCTTCTAGGCCTCTGGGCCTGTGATGGGAGGAGCTGCCAGAAGTTCTCTGAAATGCCTTCCAGGCCTTTTCCCCATTGCCTTGGCTATCAGCACTTGCATTTATTTTAGTTATGTGAATTTATGCAGCCTGCTTGAATTCTTCAACAGAAAACAAAGGTTTTTCTTTCTTACCACATGCCCAGGCTGCAAATTTTCCACTTTTATGCTCTGCTTCCCCTTTAAATATAAGTTCAAGTTGCAGGTCATTTCTTTGCTCACACGTATTAGTTTGGCTGTTAGAAACAGCCAGGTCACATCTGGAACACTTTGCTGCTGAGAAATTTCTTCCACCAGATACCCTAAATCATCATTCTCAAGTTCAAAGTTTTACAAATCCTTGTGGCAGGGGCACAATGCCTCCACACTCTTTGCTAAAGCACAGCAACAGTAATCTTTACTGGAATTTCCAATAAATTCTTCTTTTCCATGTGAGACCTCCTCAGCCTGGACTTCATTGTCCATATCCCTATCAGAATTTTGGTCACAACAATTTACCAAGCCCCTATGAAGTTCCAAGTTTTCCCTCATCCTCTTTTCTTCTTCTGAGCCCTCCACACTTTTCCAACTTCTGCCCATTACCCAGTTCCAAAGTCACTTCCACATTTTCAGGTATGTTTATAGCAGTGCCCCCTCTTTAGTACCGATTTTCTGTATTAGTCCCTTCTCACACTGCTATAAGGAAATACCTGAGACTGAGTAATTTATAAAGAAAAGAAGCTTAATTGGCTCACAGTACCACAGGCTATATAGAAAGCATGATACTGGCCATCTGCTCAGCTTCTGGGGAGATCTCAGGAAACTAAATTTTGGTGGAAGGAGAAGGGGAAGAAGGCTCATCTTATGTGGCTAAAGCAGAAAGAAGTGAGTGGAGGCACGTGCCACACATTTTTGAACAACCAGATCTCATGAGAGTTCACTGTCACAACAACAGCACAAAGGGGGATGATGTTAATAATGAGACACTGTAGGCATGATGCAATCACCTCCCACCTGGTCCACCTCCAGCATTGAAGATTAGATTTCAACCTGAGATTTGTGTGGGAACACAGATCCAAACCATATCACTACCAAATGGGAGAAAATATTTGAAAACCATATACTGACAAAGAGTTAATACCTAAAATATATTCAAAGTTTCTACAATTTAACAACAACAATAAAATCTGCTTTTTAAAATTGGGCCAATGATTTGAATATCATTTCTCCAAAGAATATAGACAAATAGCCAACAGGCATATGAAAAGACGCTGAACATCACTAGTCATCAGGAAAATTTAAATCAAAACCGTAATGATATACCTCACACTTGTTAAGATGGGCACTCTCAAAACATAAAAATAAGTAAGAAACAGAAAATAACAAGTATTGGTTATAACATTTATGCTATACAAAATAACAAGTGCTGTTTATGACACTTGTTATATCCTTGTGCACTGTTTTTAGGAATGTAAGGTGGTGTAGCTGCTATTAAAAACAGCATAGAAGTTCCCCTAGAAACTTAAAAATAGAATTACCACATGATCCAACAATCCCACTTCTGGGAACACATCTGAAAGAATTGTAAACAAGATCTCAAAGAGACATTTGCCCACCTATGTTCATTGCAGTATTAGTCACAATAGCTAAAAAGTGGAAGCAACCTAAATGTTCATCAACAATGGATGCATGAATAAACAAACCGTGATATATACATACAATGAAATATTATTCAGCCTTAGAAAGGAAGAAAATCCTATGACATGCTACAGCATGGATGAACCTAAAGGACATTACGTTACGTGAAATAAGTCAGTCACACACTACCTGATTTAACTTATATGAGATATCTAAAGCAGTTAAATTCTTAGAAACAGGAAGTAGAATAGTGATTGCCAAGGACTGGGGAGAGGGAGAACAAAGGAAGTTGCTATTCAATGTGTACAGTTTTAGTCTTGCAAGATGAGAAAGTTCTAGAGATCTGTTACACAAAGTACATATAGTTACTACTGTATTTTACACTTAAAATTGGTTAAAAGTCAATTTTATTTTCTGTGTTTTTTACCACATAAGGATAATAATAACACAAAGTGCATTTTCAAAATGTCCAAAATCCCTGCAAATTTATTCTATTATATACATCTTCATCATGTACATGATACGCATTTCAATTCTCAATACTATAAGATTGTATGACATAACAGTGTATGAATATTTTTATTTAAATGAAAGTAACTATTTAGCCCTAATCCTGCAGTTTTATAATGCTGAGCCTTGCTTTGAATTATCAAAACCTCATCTTTATGTTTTCTACCATAATTTAGTTTGAGAAGACCGCTATGTCAGTTTAGCCTTGGGCTTAGATCTAGCATTTTTATTGGTTGTGTTTTCAAAAGACTGCTGTTGGCTACCAAGCTATCTGACACAGACTGATCAAGTAACTGCACTTTGAACAACCTGCCAATGCAAAATTTAATAGTATGATGGTGAAACTTGCACATGTTCATACTAGAGAAGTTTTTATTGTGTGTTTCTGTATTTTTTCCCAAGACTAATAAAATGTTTCGTTTCTCTCTTATGAGTGTCTTGCTGTTCATTTCCAAAGAATCATGGACTTCTTGGGAAGGCTACCTGAGCTCATTCAAAACAGACAAGAAATGTCAGGTGTTTTGTGTTGGGTAGATTGTCAGCTACTCAAAATGGTGCCACACTGCATAAGGCAGACATCAGGAGACAATTTATACATAACAAGATATATATTAAATTCAAAAAGCTGCACCCAATGAGCTAGGCCCAGAGC
The DNA here is from genome assembly GCF_000951045.1 of Mandrillus leucophaeus. Taxonomy (NCBI): domain Eukaryota; kingdom Metazoa; phylum Chordata; class Mammalia; order Primates; family Cercopithecidae; genus Mandrillus; species Mandrillus leucophaeus. Next base: position 4,302,074 of record NW_012103243.1, on the reverse strand, counting down.
TAGGCAAAAAACAAAGAGCGAGTAAAAAAAAAATTCCTAGTCTTAAATTATATTGACTTAAACAGCTTAATACATTTTAGCTTGTCAGCAGTATGATAAATGTAAGGCTAGAAAATCATATTACAAAATCTGGGTCATTTTCCAGGTTAGAATAGAACAAGGATTCTTGAAAATTGAAATTGTACCAAATTGAAAGTGAAGGAAAAGATAAACAGAATATGGGACCTAGATCACATATTATGCAACTATGAGATGATTACCAATTTCAGATTGCATTCTTCTATTAAATTTCACAGCCATTAAATGATGAAGAAAAATTAGCACTATGGCAATCTTCAACAAATGCAATTTATCTAAATATTGTGTTTGCAAGTACTGAGATCCTACAAATTGCTCTAGTTATTGCAAAATCCTGGAATTGAGAGTGAAATGATAGAAAGGTAGGGTATAGAACAATTGATCAACTATTTCATCACCTTGAAGGACCTGAGACAACCAAATACATTTGTGTTCTTAAAATACTAAGATTTCCATTCAAACTTGGAGAACCTAAGCTTCTGAAACAAACAGGATGGGGCATGTTTGATGACCAATTACAGAAAACCTTAGGTTGTTAAAGTCAAGATATTGCACCTGAAGAATTAATTGACTGTATGGACATGTCTGGTCAACCTATTTCAAAATGAGTTTTATTCCACCCACTGAGGTTCTCAGTATTATGAAAATAATTAGATTAAAATCCAGTGTGGATAAATCCTACTGGACAGAATTATAAGTAAATGTGAAACTTGAGGAAACATACTTCTAAATTAGCTCTCATTGGCAAAAGAAGGAAAGTAAATTTTAAAAATATAAATACAACACATATCCCAAACCATCCTTTATTTTTATTGATTGAATTCATTAGCTTGAATCATATTTTTTTATTTCAAACACACTAGTCCATATTTAAAGGTACTTCATGACCAGATAGCACTAGAGCACTTCATGACCAGATAGCATTAGAGCCATACCAGATTACTATGCTGCATGTTTTATCTGAAGTGCATGTTATTTAACCCTCACAATAACCGTATGAGACATTACCATACCAATCCGGACAGACAGGTTATTCAGTGGAAATATGCTTGACTTCAACAGCCTGATTACTAATGAGTATGGCAGGGCATGTTACACTGAGCAGATGGCTTCTTTTATCCAGCAAGGAGCCTCTACGAGATCATGGCATAGCTCTTATTTTTACAGTTCATAACTTGGCAAGGATGGCATGTCTCAACAGTCAGTTATTTTCAAAACATTAAATTTAAAACAAAGAAAATCCAGCAGTGTGAACAGAGAATGTAAATCCTATGTAGGCAAGAATTTACTGATGTCTTCCAAATGTTTAGAACACTACCTGGTTCACACATAGTAAGTGCTCAATAAACAGCTGCTTAATGGCTCAATAAATGACAATTTGATTCAGTGATTTTGTCTGATGTTTCATATTGTATATGCATATGTTGGGGCAAGGGTCCTTATTTGTCATCAGATTCTCAAAATTGTCTGTGAAATGAGTTATGATCCACAGCTGGAAGGAATGAAGGATTCCTACACTGCACAGTAAGTGGGATTAGATGGCCTCTAAGCAGTCTTCAACTCTAACCTTTGATCTCAAAATACTTATATCTTTTATAATGTCAGTATGTTTACACCTCACAATGCATCAGGCCTTAAAACCTGACTTCTTACTGTGAGACTGAAGGGTCTCCTTCCATAAAGAAATTATAAATTGTAATGAAGCAGTGGGGAGTCCACTGGAATTCTAGAAACCTATCATAGAGGGGACCTCCTGTTCCACTAATATAGGAAGCCCTACCATCCTGTCTTTTTATATCAAGCCAAATCTATTATTCGCCAGAGTTCCCCAAAGGAACAGAACCAATAGGATATAAATACATATGGAATAAAAGGGAGTTTATTAGGAAGAATTGGCTCACACAATTACAAGGCAAAATCTCACAACAGGCTGTCTGCAAACTGGAAAAGAGAGAAGTCAATAGTAGCTCAGTCCCTGTCCAAAAGGCTCAAAACCAGGAAAACCAACATTGTAGCCTTCAGTCTGTGGCTGAAGGCCCGAGAGCCCCCAAGTCCCAGAGTTTAAGGGCTGGAAACTGATATCCAAAGGTAGGAGGAACAGAAGCAAGCCTCCAGCACAGGAAGAGAAAGAGGACAAGAAAACTCAGCAAACAAACTTATCACACCTTCTTCTGCCTGTTTTGTTCTAGCAGGCAGGCAGTGGATTGGGTGGTGCCCGCCCACATTGAGAGTGGGTCTTCTTCTTCCAGTCCACCAACTCGTCTGTCAGTGTCCTCTGGCAATACCCTCACAGATACACCTGGAAGCAATACTTTACCAGCCATCTAGGCATTCCTCAATTTGTCAAGTTGACAGCTATTAACCATCACACCAAGCCACCAGAACAACCTCAGCAGCCATTCACGTGTCGTGCATTTCCATGAGTGGAAATGGATTTAACGTGCTATAACCACGCTTTCTAGTCTACTGTCTCACGTGACCAATTACATTGTTATATACATTTTCTAAATAGCTCATTAATGCCTACAGTCTACAAATATTTTTCTGACTTGTGTTTATATAAAAAGCCTCACACTGAAGTAAAAATAAAATAAAATATAGTTGTATATTTGACAAATTCTCTTCATTTAAAAGAAGGATGGCTTTGGGGAGATCAATTCTAAACCCAAAATTTGAGACAAAAGGCCCAAAAGAATGGTAATCTCAATTTACAAATTTCTTATGCTAAAGGATATATTAAAGTCTAAAAAAGAAACCTAATTAAATTACGTCATTAGAATTTGTTTGTGGGATATGGTTCACAGGTGACAAGGAGAAATTGCAGATTTTTTTTTTTACATAGGTTTAAATTTTCTTTGTGCGCCTGATCTGATCCTGATTCCAATCTTCTATAAAGGCTGAAAAAAGAGGGAACAGAAAGCAGCCAGGAAACGGAGATTCCTTTGAAGTTTAGATTGAAAAAAGCCAGAACAAAGAGCAGGACAGGAGGAAGGTCTGGGACTTGGGGGTGGTTTCACTGGATGAGAATGTCTCTGAATCCTCCAGCTCTGTTTAAGTTGAGTGCATCCCTCATGACTTGCTCTGGTGTCCACTGTCTGCTGATTGATTTCCTTCCCTCCTTCCCCCTCTCCACTTCTTCCTTAAGGAATTTGTTCTAGCCTAATGTAAAGCTCTCTATTCACAGTGAAACCTCAGTGTACGTTGTTCAACTAAACAAAGTTGATACTGCTTTAATCCTATTAATATGGGGTCCTAGGCTAAAGTTATTACAAAGCTTGTCTTATTCCCATAGTGGAGAGCAGTGTTATCCTTGAACTTGGACCTGTCAAAGGAAATCGTGTGAAACTATTATGTCTCTGCAAGTGCCTCATTATCTCAGCCTTGGAAAGGAATGTTTTCTGATTATTCTCTACTGTTCTCCTGCATGAGGTCTGCATTTCATATGTATTGACATTTTATAGTTGACCTTCAAGCTGGTTGACAGATTTCAACAGTGATGTTTAACAAATGAGAAGTAAATCACTCTTCCTACCAACACTGTGCTGTTGATAGTTCCTGCTCCTCACTTTCTTAGCTCTATTATTTATTATCCTCTCCTACTGTAAATAAACAACTAAAAGTAGATTAAGATAACATTGGCCTATGAACTATGCTAGCAAAAGGACAGCTTACCTGGTATCATCAGAAATATGGAGCAAGGCACTAAAGATAAGAAATTACTTCTCTAGTAATTTTTAAATCAAATGCTTATGATACTATAGTTTATGTTTTCACATGCTGGCAGATACGGACCAATGTTTACCAATAGAGGTATTTTTGAGGGCAATAGATTTTGACATTTTTCAGAAAGCACAAATATAGAAAATAGGCTAAATCTTGCTTTTCTTTTTATAATATATAGGTTCTTTTGCTATCATGTTCTGCCTGTATACACTAAATATATAAATGTGTATAAACATGTAAATGTGAATAATTCTAAACTGCCTATGTATATCTAGTGTTTACATAAATTTTAAGCATATAATTTTAGGATATTTGTTATTTTAGAAGATTTATAAAAATGTGAGTGCTTCTAACAGTTTAAAACTATATTGAAAACGATCAACATGTTAAATAGTTGAACTAAAAAGAGTAGGTTGTGACAGCAGCAAAATGCTGAGACTATTTCAATTTTACATTATTTTGTGTGCATACTCATGAATTCAAGACCTTCTCTATGACCAGCATATCCTGTTTATAAATTTGCTCATATGAAAAGTAAAACAACCTAAGTTGCATTTATGTACATTTTATAATGGGAAATTATATTAAATTAAAATAATGAGTCAAAATGCTTGATAAAAACATGGACCGTGGCTTCTGTGTATTTTGCCAGAAGGAATCAGAAAGCTGAGGAAAGTGTCTGATTTGAAAAGTCATTCAAAATGATCTAAATGTGAAAAAAGGGGATATGAGAGTGAGAGACTTGAATCTCATGAAATTTAAGAGTAACTAGATCTATTACAGGTTTTCATTATATACTTTGAGTAAAAAATTCAATCAGTTTGTTTTGTCTACCCATTGTCAGTGACGACATATATGAAAGCACTTTGAAAAATCTATGTGAATGTCCAAACAAAACTTTCCTGATTGTAAAAATGTTTAGGCCTTAGAACTGTTTAGTAAGATAAAAACAGTGGAATTTCTTTCTCTGTATACTTTTTAAATCAGAATACATCGCTGTCTGGACCCCTTCCTGAACAGAGAGTATTGTTCTGCACAACTTTCAGGGCTCCTTTTCATTCTGTCTTTGTATAAAATTGTCTAAGACTACAGGATTAATATTGGTTTTTGCAAGTTCTCTTGACTTTGGACTTTTATTTCCATTTTCTTTAGCAAGTCAGAATCCAATCTAGGCAGTATATGATGGCTTGAGGGCTTTTGTACTTCAAGAATTTTTTCCTTATTTTTTTTACTGCTGTAGTAAGATGTGTGGCAATGCCTCACAGAAGGAAGCTCTGAGCTTTACCTTGTATTCAAATGAATCATGCACGCTGTCCTTGGTACTCTCTTGATTATTGCCCACAGCTCAAATGATGCTTCATTAGAGGATAACCTCACAGTGGATATATAACCTTTGTAAATTTAGTGTGACTATGATGGACAACCATGTAACCCAAATGTTCATGGGTTCCCTGACCAGGATGTGGGAAAGCCTAGCCATTGTGCCCTTCATAGAGATACGATCTGTTGATGTGGTCTTACTAGGTTAATCAACAAAAAGCAGTTTTCACACACTTATCATCACTTCAATTTGGGTGAGAAAAATGCAGAGAATAATGAGCTGAGTGGCTGTATATTTGGCCAGTCCCACAATAACTATATAATCTACTGTCCAAGCTACGATCCTTTTGAGAATAAAAGGGAGGGACAGGGGACTGTCATCAGGAATAACCCTGAGATCATGCAGATATAGACCAAGACTATCCCAGAAAAACTGGCTGCCATATTTTGAGCCCAAGCCCTGCTGCAATAGCAGACAAGAATGGCTGCTGATGGAGCCATGATGTTGGTGATGTTTGTCAGTCCTAGTCATTTACTGAAAGGGAAAAAAACTAAGTGGGAAGACAGAACAAATGTATCCACCATTTTTTATGCCCTCTAACCTCTCTCTATTTAAACACAAAAAAATAGTATTCTTAAATTTTAATTTCAATAATGCATTTTTTTTTTTACAATTAGTGTATTTTCTTTCATTTGAAAGGCTTTCATCTGGGTGAGTCTAATTCTGACATCTTGCGTAACAAACCACCGCAAACATAGAAACATAAAACAGCAGCAATCATTTCTCATCTCTGCCAGTTCCAGGAGTTGACTGGGCACAGCTAAGCAATTCTTACTCCATAGATGTGCCTGCAGTTACAACCAGATGATGTCCAGCACTGTTGTCATTGCAAGACCTTCCTTCCTCACATTACCTCAGTAGTTACCTGTCTGTCAGTTAGGATCTCAGCTGGGCCTATCAGCCAGAGCCATGTATACAAGGACTCCACGTGTAGCCTGGGCTTCCTCACAGCATGAGGTTTGGGTTCCAAGAGCAACTGTCCCAAGAAAAAGAGCCAGAAGGAAGCTATCTCTCCTTTTATTGTCTAGTCTTAGAAGTTACATAGCAACATGTCTACATGGGATAATGATAGACACATGGATTCACTCGGCTTTCAGGAAGAAACGACACAGGCACTATCTCCTGCTAAGAAATGAAAAAGTCACATTGTAAGAAAAGGATATGAGTTGGAAGACATTTTCTGGGTAATTGCTAGAAAGAACACTATGTCCAGAGGATATCCAAACGATACAAGAAGAAAAAACAGAATATAGAAAGGCAAACATTTCTGAAATAGACTGAAAGATGAGTTGCATATTTTCTTTGAATCAGACTCACATCTTATAACTTTCTCATTCTTTCTAAGTGAGTTATTTGAGACTAACATTAGTTTTTAACCTAAGCAATGCAGATCTTAAAAAAGATGTACAACATTGCATTAGCCCAAATTGTTATCCAAAACCTATGTTTCCAGCACCCTTCACTGAATTCTAGCCCTCCTCCCTCTAGTCTAAATCCCCACCCTTGTCTCCTGTTATCTTTACCTTCAGTCTTCTCTCTCGGCAGTCCATTTTTGACAATGGCTGACTTTGCCTATATATCCCAAAACACAGAAAATTCAAGTCTGAAAATGGTTTACTTTAAATACCAATATAACAAAAGCTAAGTTATTTAGATTACTGTATAGTCAAAAGATTGAATAGAGGTGAACGTTTTACTTTTGTTTAAGAGATATTAAACCAAAACAAGTTAAACTTGAGTCAGGAACTTTTTCAATAGCTTGTAACAACTTTTATCTTCATACCTTACAGTGTGAAGATCCATTCAAGTTTTCCCATGCATCCAAACCATCGGGTTTAATGACACATCCAAAACCAGGAGCTAAGGAGGATATCTAGAGAGATTACATGAATTATTATGCCACTGTGCTTTAAAGAAGAGAGAGTTATTCCTGAAGGTGGTATAGTTCACCTTGCTCAGTCAAGATCACGGAAACACCAATAATGTATTAGAATCAGAACTCATTTTGAATTGCTTTAGGGCAAACTTTGATTCTGACGACTAATTATAGGCCTTGCAAGAATTTGTGTAACTATTAATTTAGCTGTACAAAATAGCAACTTAAAATTTATTAGAATTGATCTATTTCTCAGTAATTGGTGTTACTTGAACTGTACTTGAAATCAGTAGAGTTTAATTTTTGAAGAGTAGCCACCTAAAACTGTGATCCTTCAAAAGTATTTTGGGAAGACTTCTTATTCCAAATTTAGCATTCAAAGTCAAGTTCAAAACTCAGAGTGACAGGTGGCTGGGAGGAAGTCACAATTGATGGGGTAGTGAGGATGGTGACAAAACTCTGGGGAAATGGCTTGGGACATCCCATTGAAAAAACTGACTTAATGCCTGGTGTCAGAGAAGACTCTGGAACAGAGAGAGCAGATTAGAAACACGGTCGAGTGAGAAAGTGTTGGTTGGAAATGCCCCATCTGTAAATCCTTAGTAATTCTGCCCCAATCTTTGAGGATATATGAAAATAATTTGAAATTTTTTGTCTTAAAGCCAATTGTTCTGCTTCCTAAATGCTGTCTAATTTGATGCAAATTGTTAACTCATATGATAAATTTTCCAATGTATCATTCTCACTCAATATCTTGGAAGGAAAGTACTTGGAAATTAAGTCATCATGCATTTTTCTCCATTTGTTTCATAATAAGGGGAAGATTGTCATCTAAATGTAAATACCTGGTCAACAACCTTTCCAGTTTACGAGCGTTAATTTAAATAAATGTCTGTAAAACTTATTTGCTCTTTGCATTACTGTTTTTAACATAACAATATGGTATTTTTGATTATGTTTCTGGAAGAAATCGTTAACATTTTGGTTATAAGCAGTATAGAACTAAGAAAAAACGCATGGCTTAAAATTCTGAACCTATAACTCACTAGATATCTTACAATGGATAAGTTATTTAAGCTTTCTGAGTTTTGATTTTTCTCATCTGCAAAATCAGAGTAATACAGCATGTAGTGGTACTTAAAATTGGTAACTCTTAATATCAGATGTTAGTGTGGTATTCCACCTTGGATCACAGAAGTATTAAAAACAACCATATTCCCCAGAGCAAGATGGCCAAATAGGAGCAGCTCCAACCTCCAGCTCCCAGTGAGAGCAATACAGAGGACAGGATGGGTGATATCTGCATTTTCAACTGAGGTACCGGGTTCATCTCACTGGGGAGTGCTGGACAATCAGTGCTGGTCAGTTGGTGCAACCCGACCAGTGAGAGCTGAAGCAGGGCGAGCCATTGCCTCACCTGGGAAGTGCAAGGGGGAAGGGAATCCCTTTTCTAGCCAAGGAAAAGGGAGACACACAACACCTGAAAAATAGGGTAACTCCCACCTTAATTCTGTGCTTTACCAAGGGTCTTAGCAAATGGCACACCAGGAGATTATATCCCACACCTGGACAGGAGGGTTCCACACCCATGGAGCCTCCTTCATTGCTAGCACAGCAGTCTGAGATCTGACTGCAAGGCAGCAGCGAGGCTGGGGGAGGGGTGCCTGCCATTGCTAAGGCTTAAGTAGGTAAACAAAGCTGCCAGAAAGCTCGAACTGGGTGGAGCCCACCGAAGCTCAAGGGGACCTGCCTGTCTCTGTAGACTCCACCTCTGGGGACAGGGCAGAGCTAAACAAAAAGTAGCAGAAATCTCTGCAGATATAAATGACCCTCTATGACAGCTTTGAAGAGAGCAGTGGATCTCCCAGCACAGAGGCTGAGATCTGAGAACAGACAGACTGCCTGCTCAAGTGGGTCCCTGAGTAACCTAACTGGGAGACCACCCCCACTAGGTGCAGACTGATACCTCACATGGCGGGGTACACGCCTGAGACAAAGCTTCCAGAGCAAGAATCAGACAGCAACACTTGCTGTTCAGCAATATTCTATCTTCTGCAGCCTCCGCTGCTGATACCCAGGCAAACAGGGTCTGGACTAGACCTCAAACAATCTCCAACAGACATACAGCTGAGGGTCTTGACTGTTAGAAGGAAAACTAACAAACAGAAAGAACACCCACACCAAAGCCCCATCAGTTCGTCACTGTCATCAAAGATCAAAGGCAGATACAACCACAAAGATAGGGAAAAAGCAGGGCAGAAAAGCTGGAAATTCAAAAAATTACAGTGCATCTCCCCCTCCAAAGGGATGCAGCTCATCGCCAGCAATGGATCAAAGCTGGATGGAGAATGACTTTGATGAGTTGAGAGAAAAAGGCTTCAGTTGATCAAACTTCTCAGAGCTAAAGGAGGAACTACGTACCCAGCACAAAGAAACTAAAAATCTTGAAAAAAGAATGGAAGAATGGATAACTAGAATAATCAATGCTGAGAAGGCCATATACAAACAGAGAGATAAAAAACATGACACAAGAAATACGTGACAAATGCAAAAGCTTCAGTAACCCACTCGATCAACTGGAAGAAAGAGTATCAATGATTGAAGATCAAATGAATGAAACGAAGCAAGAAGAGAAGTCTAGAGAAAAAAGAGGAAAAAGAAATAAACAAAGCCTCCAAGAAATATGGTATTATGTGAAAAGACCAAATCTATGTCTGATTGGTGTGCCTGAAAGTGAGGGGGAAAATGGAACCAAGTTGGAAAACACTCTTCAGGATATCATCCAGGAGAACTTCCCCAACCTAGTAAGGCGGGCCAACATTCAAAT
>NW_012103243.1:4238043-4289904 GCF_000951045.1 Mandrillus leucophaeus | reverse complement strand
GAAGCCAAATTGTCCCTGTTTGCAGATGATATGATTGTATATTTAGAAAACCCCATCATCTCAGCCAAAAATCTCCTTAATCTGATAAGCAACTTCAGCAAAGACTCAGGATACAAAATCAATGTGCAAAAATCACAAGCATTCCTATACACCAACAACAGACAAACAGAGAGCAAAATCATGAGTGAACTCCCATTCACAATTGCTTCAAAGAGAATAAAATACCTAGGGATCCAACTTACAAGGGATGTGAAGGACCTCTTCAAGGAGACCTACAAACCACTGCTCAGTGAAATAAAAGAGGATAGAAACAAATGGAAGAACATACCATGCTCATGGATAGGAAGAATCAATATCGTGAAAATGGCCATACTGCCCAAGGTAAATTATAGATTCAGTGCCATCCCCATAAAGCTACCAATGACTTTCTTCACAGAATTGGAAAATACTACTTTAAAGTTCATATGGAACCAAAAAAGAGCCTGCATTGCCAAGACAATCCTAAGTCAAAAGAACAAAACTGGAGGCATCAAGCTACCTGACTTCAAACTATACTACAAGGCTACAGTAACCAAAACAGCATGGTACTCATACCAAAACAGAGATATTGACCAATGGAACAGAACAGAGCCCTCAGAAATAATATCACGCATCTACAACCATCTGATCTTTGACAAATCTGAGAAAAACAAGAAATAGGGGAATGTAATGTAAATGACGAGTTAATGGGTGCAGCACGGCAACATGGCACATGTATACATATGTAACAAACCTGCATGTTGTGCACATGTACCCTAGAACTTAAAGTGTAATAAAAAAGTAAAATAAAATAAAATAAAATAAAATAATAATTAAAAACAACCATATTGTACCTATAAAATCTGAAGACATTTATTCTTATAATGATAAGCAGGAGTCACTGAAGTTTTTTGTTGTTATTGTTATTGTTGTTTTTATTCTATTCCATGAGTATATGCACATTCAGATGTTTTGTTTTATTTTATTTAAGATGGGATCTCAGTATATCCCCAGACTGGTCTCAAACTCCTCCTGGGCTGGAGCAATCCTTCCACCTTAGCCTCCTGAGTAGCTGGAAATACATGCATGTGCCACTACATCCAGCCAGATGTTTTTGAAACCAAACATCTAACTCCTGAACTCCAGTAACTCAAAATGTTATTGGAAAATAACTAGTTTTTTGTTATAAAGAGAATCCTCCTTTTAAGAAGTGGAAGGAAAAAGATTTAAATATAAAAAGAAGGGTCTTCATTTGCAAAGGTCTGTTTAATACATGACAGTTATGATTCTTGGGCCTTCCAAAAAGAAAAAATTAATCCATGTTTTGAGTAGCTGTGTGCTATTCAAGAGGTGCTGGAACATATGAGCAAGTTGGCTGTTTCTGTTTCAAGGTAAGTGGTTTCTTGTTATTCTTGAGTTATAGAAGCTGTGCTCTTTCAGCTTGGAACAATGACTGATGAGAACTTTACATTCAACATTACAGCTGGGAGTCATAAATCAATTCTCAGCAATCTGAGAAAATGTCTTTTATAATTAGTGGATCAATTTTTTCAACTATTATAGGACTTGGTTTCTGGAATGTATTTAGCCTCTGGCAAAGAATGATGAGATCATTTGTTTAGACTAACGCAGTTCAAGATCTAAGATAGGATATATAAGGTACCAGAGTGCTCCTTATCCTTCTTCCAAAAAATCCATTTGGAGCAGTAGAAGGTGAGGGAGGACCTCAGAAGAATGGGGGAAAAATGGGGAAAAATGATGACTAGATAATATTTTTAAATGTTGGAAACAATGAATTTGTGTTAGAATATATCTATATTTGACTTTCACTTCTTCAAGAAACATCCCTCCATTACCTTTCCTTAACTGAGTCTGGATCCTTCAAGGGTATTGCTTTTTGTACAACCCTTTCAATATGAAGCTCTCACTGTCTTATCTCCCATGAACTGCAGGGTTCAAATGCCTGATAAGCACTCTTCTAGCCACCCCCACCCTCACCCCCATTGCTCCTTTCATTTCATTTTATTTTCACCTTCATTTAACACTCTCCTCCCTCCTTAGACGGTCACACCATTTGATTATACCAAAACCCAGTTGTATCTGTGCTGGTCATGCTCCACCTGACCATGAGGCCACAAGGAAAGGCTCACATTCTCTTGTCTCCTGGTTGTGGCTTCCAGCCTTTGACAACTATCTGCATGCAAGAAGAGCTCTTTCTTTGAACCTCCTGCTTCCAACTGATAGCAGCTTAGCTTCATTTTCGACTTTTCTAGGACAGTTTCATGTATTTATTGAGGATTTCAGCAGCTGGATAGCTGTTTTACTCTCTAGCTTGGCTTTTTCTAAAATCCAGGGAGACTTAACTATGATTCAAGTCTCTAATCTGAAAGCTCCTCAAACCACTCTACTATAAAAATTATAGTTATAAATAATAAATCAATTTTACCTAGATTTTGGCCCAATATGAATCTTTGCTAGAATCTTATAAATAGATATATTACCCCCTGTTTATAGATGAGAAAACTGAGATAGAATGGTATTTTTAAATTTTCACTTTGCACAGGTGCTAAGCAAAGAAGCTGAGATATATACCAGTCTGTCTGATTTCAAAAGCTGAATTTTTGACAGCTAAGCTATGCCACCTCCTAATAATCTCAATTTGAATTTGCTTCCTCATTTATAGGTCATTATAGCATAAACTTTATCATTGTCTAATTTGATTCATTTTGAAATATTGAACTGTGAAATTTCTAGCTCTACCAACATTTTTCCTTCCATCTATCAATCTGACTAAATCTCCCTTTCAAGATCACTACAATTTTTAATTTCTACACAAGTCACTATTTTCTCAATTTGCCTTCAATTCCCTTCTTTCATTCCTTGACTCTCACTAATGAAATAATACAACTACTGATATGATTTGGCTGTGTTCCCACCCAAATCTCATCTTGAATTCCAACATGTTGTGGGAGGGACCCGGTGGGAGGTAACTGAATCATGGGGGCAGGCCTTTCCCATGCTGTTCTCATGAATGTGAATAAGTCTCATGAGAGCTGATGGTTTTAAAAAGAGGAACTCCTCTGCACAAGCTCTCTCTCATTGTCTGCTGCCATCCATGTAAGACATGATTTGCTCCTCCTTCCTTCCATTGTGATTGTGAGGCTTCCCCAGTCACATGGAATTGTAAGTCCAATTAAACCTTTTTGCTTCATAAATCACCCAGTCTCAGGTATGTCTTTATCAACAGCATGAAAATGAACTAATACAGAAAACTGGTAGAGTGGGGCATTGCTGAAATGATACATGAAAATGTGGAAGCAAGTTTGGAACTGGGTAACAGGCAGAGGTTGGAACAGTTTGGAGGGCTCAGAGGAAGACAGGAAAATATGGAAAATTTGGAACTTCCTAGAGACTTGTTGAATGGCTTTGACAAAAATGCTGAAAAATGATATGAGCAATAAGGTCTAGGCTGAGGTGGTCTTGGATGGAGATGAGGAACTTGTTGGTAACTGGAGCAAAAGTGACTCTTGTTGTGTTTTAGCAAAGAGACTGTGGCATTTTGCCCCTGCCCTAGAGATTTGTGGAAATTTGAACTTGAGAGAGATTATTTAGAGTACCTGATGGAAGAAATTTCTAAGTAGCAGAGTATTTGAGAGGTAGCTTGGGTGCTGTTAAAGGCATTAGGTTTTAAAAGGGAAACAGAGCATAAAAGTTTGGAAAATTTGCAGCCTGACAATGTGATAGAAAAGAAAATCCTATTTTCTGAGGAGAAATTAAAGCTGGCTAAAGAAATTGGCAAAACTAAGGAGGAGCCAAATGTTAATCACCAAGACAACATGGAAAATGTCTCCAAAGTATGTCAGAGGTCTTCATGGCAGCCCTATCCATCACAGGCCTGAAGGCCTAGGAGGAAAATTGGTTTCATGAGCCAGGCCCAGGCCTGGACCTAGGAGGAAAAATGGTTTCATGGGCCAGGCCCAGGGTCCCCATGCTCTGTGCAGTCTAGGAACTTGGTACCCTGCATCTCAGCTGCTCCAGCTTGACTAAAAGGGGCTGAGGTACAGCTCGGGCCATGGATTCAGAGGGTGCAAGCCTCAAGCCTTGGCAGTTTCCACGTGGTGTTGGGTCTGCAGGTGCACAGAAGGCAAGAATTGAGGTTTGAGAACCTCCACCTAGATTTCAGAGGATGAATGGAAATGCCTGGATGGCCATGCAGAAATTTGCTGCAGGGGTGAGACTCTCATGGAAAATCTCACTAGGGCAGTGTGGAAGGGAAACGTGGGGTCAGAGCCCCCACAAAGAGTCCCTAGTGGAGCTGTGAGAAGAGAGCCACCATTCTCCAGACCCCAGAATGGTAGATCAACTGACAACCTGAATTGTGAACATGGAAAGGCCATAGACACTCAATGCCAGTCTGTGAAAGCAGTGAGGATTGAGGCTGTACCCTGCAAAGCCACAGAGGCAGAGCTGCCCAAGACCATGGGAACCCACCTCTTGCATCAGTGTGACCTGGATGTGAGACATGGAGTCAAAGGAGATCATTTTGGAACTTTAAGATTTTACTGCCCTGCCTGCTGGATTTTGGACTTGCTTGGGGCCTGTAACCCTTTTGTTTTGGTAAATTTCTCCCATTTGGAATGGCTGTATTTACCCAATGCCTGTATTTACCCAATGCCTGTACCCCCACTGTGTTAATATATAGGAAATAAGTAACTTGCTTTTGATTTTACAAGTTCATAGGCAGAAAGGACTTGCCTTGTCTCAGATGAGACACTGAACTAGACTTTTTAGTTAATGCTGAAATGAGTTAAGACTTTCGGGGACTCTTGGGAAGGCAGGATTGGTTTTGAAATGTGAGGACCTGAGATTTGAGAGGGGCTGGGGTGGAATGATATGATTTGGCTGTGTCCCCAACCAAATCTCATCTTGAATTCCCATGTGTTATGGAAGGGACCCAGTGGGAGGTAATTGAATTGCTGTTCTTATGGTGGTGAATAAGTTTCACAAGATCTGATGGTTTAAAATGACTAGTTCCCCTGAAAAGCTCTCTCTCTTTGCCTGCTGCCATCCGTGTAAGACGTGACTTGCTCCTCCTCGTCTTCCACCATGATTACGAGTCTTCCCCTGCCACGTGGAACTGTAAGTTCAATTAAACCTCTTTCCTTTGTAAATTGCCCAGTCTTGGGTATGTCTCTATCAGCAGCATGAAAACGGACTAATACAACTACATTTCCAGTTGTTTTACCCTTTGATTTGCTACTACTAGTTTGCTCATTTGTCATTCTCAATTTAATTGTCATTTATCTCCACTCCAATCCCAGGCAGCAATTTTTGCTGAAAGAGGTATTAATTAAGTTAGTACATTTTAACTTAAATAAATTTTAAATGTTTATTTAGTAGCTGCTATGTAGTACTTAATATGTTAGGATGAGGATACGCAACCCCAATCTCAAGAACATGCAGCTGATGAAAAACAAAGTGTATGCAATTAGTTAAGTATACAAAGTGTTATTTAAACAGTTTGCAGTCAGTGAAGGTAGATAAAGGTTGTTTAAGTTCAAGAGGCCAAGAAAATATGAACTATATGAACTATAATATGATCATCTATGTGAAAAATAAAATCTCCTAGAAGGCTCACAGAAATTTGGATGGAGAAGGAAAAAAAGTGAGTCCTTTGTCAGAGTGCTATGTTATTACTTTGGTGAATGAAAAGGGGACAGGCAGCGAGGAGATACAAATATGAAA
Source organism: Mandrillus leucophaeus (assembly GCF_000951045.1). Taxonomy (NCBI): domain Eukaryota; kingdom Metazoa; phylum Chordata; class Mammalia; order Primates; family Cercopithecidae; genus Mandrillus; species Mandrillus leucophaeus. Next base: position 4,284,141 of record NW_012103243.1, on the reverse strand, counting down.
CAAACAAGGTCAGAATTACAGCTGAAATACTGGTGAGAATAATAAGGAGAACCATCATTTTTCTCTTTCTTTTGCCAACAACACTGATTTTCCTTTGGAAATTCACCTTTCCACCCCTGTGCCCAAAGCTGGGACAAATACAGGGGATAAGAGAACTTTTTGCGAAGAGCTACCTAAAAAGAGACACTTTCCAAACCCTTGTAGAGTTTGCAGTCTTTCTCATCTCTAGTGTTAGAGGAATCAGCTGGTTTTCACAATGAGAGTATCTTACTTTTTAATAAGCAGGACTGGACTCTTTCCCTGGTTAGCTATGGTGTCACCTTTCACTCAGTTCATGGTGGAGAAGAGTTTATGCATGCACCTGTACGTGTGTGTGTGTGTGTGTGTGTGTACTATGTGCTGAAGCACTCTTGGCTGAATAATATACATACTATGTTCATTACTAATTCCAAATCTCATTTCGCGTGTCTAGGTATGAAAGGGAGAGAAAAAATGTATCCACCTAGCCTGCCAATGGTGCATAGGCACTATCAAAATTTATAATGTGATTGAAATATTTGAGGGAGGGTGCATAAAATACTCAAAGATATTCTCTGACTGTATTTGAACATTAGCATGAACCACTTCGGGTTTTAAAATTAATGAACTGCATTCACAAACATTCCAAGCTATGCATACAAAGAATTCACCTTGGAAATATTTTGTAATGGTGAAAAACTGAAAGCAAGGAAACTGTTTACCAATGATGAGATGGTGACATTAATTATGGCACAACAAGTACATTTTAGTGTTGTTTAAATGTGTTGCAAATATAAATTAATTTCATAAAGTGTTTTTAATTTTGTAAAATTATGTAAATACTGTAATATAGAAAGGTGGTTATGTATGCACTTACATGAAAAGATACTTATGATTTAATATTTTTAAATTTTAAAAAGCTACAAATCATCTATGTAGTAGAATCCCATTTCTTTGATAAATGTTTAAAATTCTGCTCTTATGTGTTATTTCTGCATCCATAAAGAGGATTCTACAAGGACACATACCAAACTATTATCAGTGATTCTCTCAGGATTAGTTATTGGAAGTGGTTAAAAAAAAAGGACTGTTATGTTTTCATATAAATGTTCTGTATTGCATGGAATTTTAATAATTACATATTTTTCTTTACTGTAAAACAAAACAATAAAATACAAATAGTTAATTATTTGAAAGGATATGTAAATAATTGCCTTATTTTCAAACTGTATTTTAAATCACATGAAGAGTCAATTTTCAAGGCAATGTGACTTCAAATGTCATTAACTCAATGATTGTTTCTATGAGTAAAAAAATAAAATGAAACACTGACATAGAGGTTATAAGGTATATGTAAGATTCAGAGAAATATGATAGCATAAAACATATAATGGAGAATCTGAATTTATGCTTATTCTGCAGTCCAAAATATTTTCTGAATCTTTGTTACAATCTCAATGCCCTTAGAAATGAACTAGAATAATCAATATGGCAGCCCACCGCTCTCCTTCCCATTCAATCACTCTTTGTAAAAACCTAATCTACTTTCTTGCTTTGGGCAAATAAATAAGGACAAAAATTCAAATTTCTGTCTATAACCAAAGAGTCAAAGTTCTTGTACATGTATTCGCTTATAAGTTAGTATTACTTTTAGGCTTAAAAAAACAAAGAAATTTTAAGAGGCCATTTTCTCCTGTGAAAATCCAAATGATATTTTTGCACTGTTTATCAAATCTGCAAGTAGTTATTGGTATTCTCCAGCAAAGGAATGAATTAATGTTGACATAATCTATATATTCATATTAAATCAGTACAGGAAGTCTAAATGATTATGGTGGCACAATAATGAAAAAATTAAATTAATTTCTCTTTCCATTTGCAGCTTTTGCCAAGGATCTATTTGACTGCTAGAATACGATTTTTTTTCCAACTCTTATTCCTAAAGGCTTAAAATTGAATATGAATGATATATAAACTGGAAATTTATAAGAATTTTATAAACAAAATAAAAATTTTGCCAATTATTTTATTCTCCCTGTCTCTAGGGTGAATTTATCAGAAATATTTTCTTTAAGAAGGATTATGAGGTACATTTTGTTCTAAGCCACTAACATTTTGTGCACTTTAAAATTAAAGCGTCAGATAGCTTTATAAATACTCTTAGCCAGAAGGTAAAGCTAAGACAATAAAATGCAGAGCACTGAATGTCACGTAATGAGCTCACATTTTACAACATAGATTTCTTGATTTATTTATATTGCATTTACAAGTTCTCTGAATGTGTTTATATGTTTGTATATAGCTTGAATAGTCTACAACAATGAAACTTTCTCAGGATGAGGAATGAAAGCTCCATTTATTACTGAGAAATGAAGTTTATGTGAGAAATAAAAGTTGAATCCATTTTAAAAATAAAAGCCTGTACTCAAAATATCACCTCAAACTAGCAGAACAAATAAATGCTAATAACACAACTTTGGAAGAAAAAACACTGGTTAATAGGCTGAGTGTTCATGGAATGCCAGAAAGCACTTTTCCCCTTCCACACAGTTGTCGTCCTGTGACTATATATAAAAATGTCAGAAGAGTGTGTAGTAAATATTAGTCGTTTTGTTCCTTGATCAATAAAGAATGTATTCCTATGTTTGAGAACTTTTCATATGAATCTTTGTTTTTCCCTGGATATAGAAATTGTGAAGATACTAGGGTTTCCAGGTGTAACAAATAAAAATACAGGGTACCAAGTTAAAGTTAAATTGCGTATAAACAGCGAATAATTTGTTAGTGTGTGTCCCAAATAAGTGTGTCTCAAGCAACTATGTCAAATTTTATAAGCATCAGGACTACTGTATTTTATTCTGCAATACTAGAAGGCAAGATATTGGTTTTCCAGCCTCCTGTGAAAATAGAATGTGACATATCATGGGAATGTGACCTAGGATGACTGACCAATTAGATGCACTGCTTCAAACTTGGAATTGTATTTTATTTATTTATTTATTTATTTATTTTTGAGACAAAGTCTCACTCTGTTGCCCAGGCTGGAGTGCAGTGGCATGATCTCGGCTCACTGCAACCTCCCTCTCCCGGGTTCAAGCAATTATCCTGCTCAGCCTCCCGAGTAGCTGAGACTACAGGCGCCTACTACCACGCCTGGCTAATTTTTGTATTTTTAGTAGAGACAGGGTTTCACCATGTTGGCCAGGCTGCTCTCGAAAGCCTGACCTCAGGTGATCGACCTGCCTCGGCCTTCCAAAGTGCTGGGATTACAGCCATGAGCCACTGCGGCTGGCCCGAACTTGGAATCTTAAGAAGTAACAACAGTGGAGAATCCATGTAGTCAGTAGTAGCAGCAGCAGCAGCAGCAGCAGGTGTCCATGACAACAATGATGATTGTGTCCCAGTGGTGACAACAATGAAAGCTTGTTAATCTCGTGTCCAGTAGCAGTAGCAGCAGCTGCAGGAACTTCACCACATTATTCTGTAGTATGATTTTGATGCTTCGTCTCTTTTATTCCTACCCCATTTCCATGTTCAATCCTTCAAAATTCTTGTTGGCTCTTTAACCAAATTCCTTTTCTGTTTAAATTGCCCAGAATTACATTTTATTAATGAATAATATTTGTACATATGTATGGGGTACATGTGATATTTTCCTGCATGCATAAAAGGTGTAATGATAAGGCCAGAGTGCCTATCACCTCGAGTGTTTTCATTTCTATCTTTTGGAAAGACGTCAAGTCCTCTCTTTTAGCTACTTTGAAATATACAATACAATGTTGTTAGCTATAATCACCTTACTCTGTTATCAAATATTAGAACTTATTCTTTGTATCTAACTGTATGTTTGTACTCATTAACCAGCCTTTCTTCATCCCTTCTGCCCCAAGCCACACACCTTTCTCAGCCCCTGGTATCAATCATTCTGCTCTCTATCTCCATGAGATCAACTTTTTTAGCCAGGCATCTTCTTGAGGAGAATAGAACCTTCTCTTGTTTCTAAGAGCAGCAGAGCATGATATTAAGAGTATGGACTTGAGAAACATGTTTCCTGGATTCACAGTCCAGCTATACCACTTACTACCTAACGACCTTAAACAAATTAGGTAGTTTTTGTGCTTCTATTTCCATGTTTGTAAAATGATCAGAGTAACAGTGTCTATCTGATAGGATTGTTTTAAATTTCAAGTTAGTAAATATTTAGAGCAGGGACTGACAGATAATAAGCACTATACATGTGTTTTGAAAAACCCATAAACTAAAACTAAAAATCATCATTCACAAACTCAAGTTGTATGCAGAGGAAAAAACAGTCATTTTTAATTAGACCATATTGATTACTTCCTTAAGGTGCTAGAAAAGGGTTTCAGAGGAGGATTTCATGTGTGATAAGCCATTCTATTACTAATATAGGTTAGAGCAAGCAAAACATTCATATTAGCACTCAGACCCCTACTATTGAAATATTTTTCTGCCAGAACCCTATTAAAGTAGTGAACTTCATTAACCTTATTTGAAAGTGAAGCAAATGAGATTTGGAAGGGACTACAAAACTTGTATACCATAGAACATCACTCCACCAGCTTGTATGGCCTTACAGATTTAGTTATTATTGGACTGAGCAGGAAAGAGTAGAGGTGGAGTGATCAGACAACTAAAATGTCATTTGCAGTTTCATAAAGGAGAGTTTTTTTGACTAATTAATTTGTATTACAGGTCCAGGAGTAACATCATGCTGGATTTGGAAGTTTTAGTGGGGTCAACGATGAGAAGCAAGGTGATGACAAACCTTGATGAAAAGAGAGCAAAGCATGAAGTGTGAGGTCAAGACAGAACAGAATAGACTGAGATGTGGAAGAGGAAAGAGGGTATGATACCACCAACTGACAAATTAGTTTTAATTGACTCATTTATGAAATACTTATTGTCTCCTCTATAATTTTATCTAGAACCTGTTCTATGGCCAAAAAAAATCAGATTTATAATACATACCAGTAATGAAATAAATGTAGGTCTTGTCCTAGTGCTGATCCTGCTTATGTTTCCTTTAATCAATGTGCCACAAAAGCAACAGACTCCAAAAACCCTTTGGCTTACACTAGAATAAAAAACATTCTTAGCAATTCATTTTGGAATTCTTTGAAGAAATCCCAGTTGTATTTTTAGAAAATATGTTTATAAGCAGCTTAGCATGAGGGTGAGACCCCAAGGGGCGTACTCAAGGGAGTGGGAACATAGATACTAAATTCTATGTATGTCTCCATTAAGCTTAGGACAGTACTCAGGACACAAAAGAAGCAAATTATTCTGCTGAGAATTTGGTAAACCAATTTTGCTCAAAGCTCTTTATTCTGCCAGTGGTTGAATTTCAGCAGGGAATAAAGACAAATGATTTATTTATTGTTTTTCAAGTACTCTCTTTGGGGAAGAAAGGATCTATAGTTGTACATATTTATGCCGTGCTGTTATATTTTCTTTGAAGAGTTTCGTTTATCTTCAAATTATTTGGCTTAGTTGGTGCTCCTACTATGAGACTTCTACCAAAATAGAGCAATTTATTTACATAAGATTAGTGGTTCAATATACTTCCTTAACACAGAAGTCGATAAGTAATATGTCATTGAGGAAGGTGGTCATGAACAGACCTCTTATCAGCTTTCACATTTTCAGAGAAAAAAAAAAAACTCTCAGTGAGACTAAAAGTTTGAAGATGAATTTGGATTCCAGAAACGAAGGAATTTTTGTGTCAGATCAAACTCAACAAGGATTATTTTGGTACCTATCACGTGCCAAACACAGTTTTAGAGTTTTTCAAGTGCATTACTTTAATTCTCACAAAAATAGTGTGTGTTGCTTTCATTTCACAAAAGAAGAAGCAGGTTATAAAAATATATTCTTTGGGTGAACAAAAGTTCCATGAAGCTAGAATAGTCTTCTAATTTTAGACATGTGGGTACCAAAATACAGAGAAGTTTTTACTTAAAGTCACTCATCAAATGCAAATATGAAGTTGATTTCCACTCCATTTCTGTTCCTATTTCACCATATGACTTCCATTCCAAGCCAGAATTTGTTTATTGTGATGATGTTAGCACAGTGTATTTCAAAAGAAAATCTCTCTTTAATCTGTAACATTGATTCAATTATGTGACATGTAGAGGTCACAAAATTAAAGGCAGGAACTTTAAGATACGTGTTTCATGAGGTAGTGATTTTGTTCTTATCATTGAGTAAACAAAGAAACACATTTCAATGTGGACCATTTTTACCATAAGAATTCAAAGGTATAATTATCAAGGTACATTGTAAAGTCAATATCCTTTCTAACTAATCTAGTTAGATAGATAGACCATACACAAAATTCTGTACATATGTAGCTATATGTGAGCAATATGTTTACACACATAAACGTATATACACATATATATACATATCTATATGTGTGTATCTGTGTACATACATATACCTTTATATGTAGATACACATCTGTGTGTGTGTCTGGTATGTGTATGACATACACAAAATGTATGTCCATGACATTATTGTCATGGTTTTGTTTGGGGTTGGTTTTGTTATTTTCATATAATCGTTCTCAAAGAACATTCAATGAGCTTCTCCTGTGTATGAAAAGCACAGGGCTAGGTATTTTACATATAATTTTGTCATTATTTATAGTCCACAGTGACTCTACATGGTAAAGATTATCTTACTAATTTTTGACTCAGTAAGGTTAACTGCTTTACTCAAGATCACAGGGTCATAAAATAAAGAGCTGATGTTAGAAGTTGGGTGTTTCTCACTTCAAAGCCCATGTTCTTTTTGTCATATGAAAAAACACTTCAAATGTGAAATTTTAACATATTTTGGTATTCTGTGTTTTGTTTGATATAAGTATTTTAAACATATTTTAAATATTTGGGACTTGGTATTTTATATTTTAACATATTTTGACTTATTGGTAGCTTATTCACCAAACGATTTTGTACAAGTAAGCCATACTGCACATTCATACACAGCAAAGGTATTCACCGCAGGTCTGTGAGGTACCAGATTCTGTTCTAAGTGCTGCTGATGGAGCAATGCACAAGAAAGACAAATTTCTGTTTTTGTGCTCCTACTTTCTAGTGGAAAGAGACAGAAAATGAATAGGTGGCAAACAGAATAAAGATAGTACATCAAATGGTAATATGTTCCATTAAAAAAATAAAGCAGAGCAAGGGATGGAGAGTGACTGAAAAGGGTGCTGTTTATTTTGCGTGGTCATACACACCATTCCGCTAAAATGATATTTGAGCAGAGACCTGAAGAAATCAAAAGATTAAGCCAAGTAGGGACACATGGGGAAAGAGTGTTCCAAGCAGAAGAAACAGGAAGTCTTAGTTTCCTAGGGCTGCCACAACAAAGTACCATAAACTCACTGGCTTAAAATAATAGGTATTTACTCTCTCACAGTTTGGGAGGCAAGAAGTTCAAAATTAAGGTGTCAGCAGAGCCATTCCCTCTCTGAAGTCTGTAGGGGAAAATTCTTCCTTGCCTCTTCTGGCTTCTAGTGACTCTTGGAAGCATAGCCCTAATTTCTCCCTCTATCTTTGCGTGGTTTACTTTTATCTAGTGTCTCTCTGTTTTCTTTCCTTGTCTCATAAGGATACATTCATAGAATTTAGGGCCCACACAAAATTCAGGATGACTTAATCTCAAGATTGTTAATCAATTACACCTGCAAAGACCTAGTCCCAATGTGATCCTATGCTACAAAGTATAAAATCCCTGAGGTGGAAGCACATTGGAGGGGCAGCAAGGAGGTTTGTGTAGCCAGAGAAGAGTTTGGGGGTGGGTGGAGGAAGTGGTAGTTAACAAGGTCAGACAAGTCCTCTGGGTTAGTGGGCAGGTAGATCGTGGAAGCCTGGCATGCTCTGGAAGAGTCTTGAACTTTAATCTAGGTAAGCTGAGTAGTCTGTAGACTGGGAATTTTAGGATAGAGGAGTAACAGGAGTAAAGAAATCCATAAAGGATCCTCACTCTGGCTGATTCATTGAGATTCGAGTGGTTGGGAGAGGGAAGAAACATCAGAACCAAATAAGAGGCTTCTATGTTGAATTCAGTAAAAGATAACCATAATGTGGTCAGAGTAGTGGTAGCAGAGCTGGTGACAGTTAGTCACATTCTGGGTCTATTTTGAGAACACGACTGACAAGACCTGCTACTGGATTAGATATGAAGTGTAAGATAATGAGAGATTCAAGGATGAAGCCAAGAGCTTTACCTGAGGTTCTTCAGAATGGAGCTGTTTTTACTGAGGTGGGAAGTTCTAGAGGAGGACCACACTTGGCCTTGGGGCCAACAGTCTAAAGCATATTTTGAAATGTTAAATTTGAGATGCTGATTGTGCATTTAAATACAGAAAAAGCATAGGCAGAAAATGAATATTGAGGGCTAAGTTTCTAGACCAATAATTCTGCTGGAAAAAAACTTTAAAATAGTATAAAAGATGGATACTTTTAAAACCTTGAGAGCATTAAAAAGCTAACAAGATGGTAAATAATTAAAGTTGAAAATATAAATGAAAGCAGAAACCAGAAAGGAATTCAGAGAACTGAAGCTGCTTTTGTTGTCAAAGTTTTTACCAAATCAGAGGAATTTGATCTTTGGCAGTTGGCTTTTGATAGCTTCACAGGAAGTAATGCCCAACTGAGGTAGAAAATTTGACAGGAGATCTACCCCTTTAAAGCTGGTACCCTAAGGGCTACACTAGAAAGGTACAGATAAACCTCATCTATGCCTCACCTCCAGTGAATTGCGAGGAGAGTTATCCTGGCACTCCATAGAGCAGGGGTTGGGAAGCAGATGGAGAGAAGTTATCACTAGTGAGTTGTAACCACAAGTCTACCTTGCCCAGATTGGAGCCCAAATCCACATCATTTAGGTTATTTTTTAAAATTCAAGTTATTATTTCAGTTTTGAGTGGTTCGGGTAAGTAGTCAACTGGTCTCTTACCAGAAGTAAATGCAAATAATCTCTTTAGTAAATATGTCTTTATTAAGGCCTCTAAGAATGCTCATGAACATTTTATCAAGTAAATGAGCACCACAAAATTAAAACTAACTGGCCAGGTGCGGTGACTCATGCCTGTAATCTCAGCACTTTGGGAGGCCGAGGTGGGCAGATCATGAGATCAGGAGATGGAGATAAGCCTAGCCAATATGGTGAAACCCTGTCTCTATTAAAAATTAAAATATTAGCTGGATGTGGTGGCACGTGCCTGTAGTCTCAGCTACTCAGGAGGCTGACGCAGGAGAATCGCTTGAACCTGGGAGGTGGACGATGCAGTGAGCCGAGACAGTGCCACTGCACTCTAGCCTGGCAACAGAGCGAGACTCTGTCTAAAAAAAAAAAAAGTTAAAACTAACCAAGGACCAAATATGTGTGTGTGTGTGTGCGCGCGCGTGTGTGTGTGTGTAAAATGTATCAAAGCATAATGGGTCGGAACTAACAGAAACATCAGACAACAGAAACAGGCCCAGAAAGACTTCTGAAATTAGAATTGTCAAACACAATTGTAAAATAATGAAATTATTAAAAAGCTTGAAAATATGAGCAAAAATGTGAAAATACTTTTAATGAAAACTATGTTAAAGCTTAGATTTGAAGAAACAAATAGAAATTCTAGAAATAGAAAAATACACTAATTGAAATTACAATTTAATAGAAAGAATGGCAACATGAAGAGGTCTAGTGATTCATCCTGAAAAAATTAATAAACACTGGACAAAAGCATAAAAACAAATGTAGAAACTTGAACTGAAAGAATGCCTCTGAATCAAGGAAGAACTACAAGTTGGTGGTTTTCCTGCTTGGAGACATTTCCCTGAACGCCCAAACCAGGTAACATTGCAGTCTTATAGATTTGAGGGAGAAGATGAGGAGTTCAGAGACATTAAGGAGAGGGTATTTTTGCTATTCATAGCAAGGTTATGATGATGTGAATGAATGATTGAAGTGACATGGAGTACAAATTCATTGAGTATGAAGAGGTCAAGGAATCAAGATCCTAAAGTATCAGAAAGTCATCTACATACATATTGACATCACCAAAAATTGTAACAGAGGTATTACTGGAAAGAAAAACATGGTGCCATTATCTAAAATTTTCAAGAAATAAAGGAAAATTCCAAAATAATTCAATAAATGTATAAAACAATAATTGGGAATGTTTGGTGTCATCTACTGGCACAAGCTTCAAAAGAGCTGGGCATTTTTAAAGAGAGAAAGGATAATATTTATTCACCTCCCTGCCTCATGGCATAAGGGACTAGGGAGATAAGGTAGGTCTTGCCTGGAGCAAAGCTCTATGGATCCCTGCAAAGATGGTGTCAAGACCAACACGGTGTTGCAAACCATAATAAAGTAGATCATGTCACCATTGCTTAAATGGCTTTCCAGCACAATCATTAGCAATACCTCTTACTTTGTCACCAATAAAAGGTCACAAATATTTTTGTTTCACATTACATTAGTTGTAGAAACTTTGAAATTTCATTTATGCTAATCACAATTTCAAATGTACAGTAGTTATTAGATATACCACTAGATATTGCTGAAAAATTCCATGTATTACTGTATCACAAATTTGATTTTCTAGTATTTTAATAACTGTATTTTAATATAATTGGCTTCCTCTATAATATTGTATATATTATTTTATGCCCTTAAAAACATCACTTTGAGGAGTTTCATCAGACTGTCAAAGTGAGCCATAGTACAAAAAAATGATTAATAACCACTGATTATGCTTGAGACATAATTGTAAATAAGACATTCAAGCTTCCATTTGAAAGGATACAGACAAAGGTGACTTTTAAACATATAAACAGACAAACAATTACAAAATAAAATACAAAATTACAGAAATAAATACAGGATGAAGATAAAGATTGGGGAGGAGAAATTAAATTACCTATGGTGGCCAAAGAAGGTCTATCTGGAAAAATAACTTTTAATCTAACATCTAACTATGGAAATCTAAGATGCAAGGAGCTAGCCAAAGGGATAGTGGGGGAAGAGTGCCTGAAACAGAAGAAGGAACAAGTGAAAAGGTGTGGAAGAGACCAAGGAGTGCTAAAATCTAATTTATAATGGTTGCAAACAATATCCTTCTCTTTGATTCCCCCCTCCCTATACATTTCTCCCTCTGGAAATTTGCTACATTCAAAACAACCCATAATATAAAATTAGGAGACGGAAGCATTTGGAGCAAAAAGATTAGGATTCATTTAATTACAGCTTGCAGGCCAAAGCTGATTCAGTATCTGTTTTTGTATGTCCCATGTGCCAAGATTTTTTTTTTAACGTTTGTATATGACTGGAAAAAATTAGAAAGAAAAATACTTTGTGACACCTGATAATTATAAAACACTTAAATTTCAGTGTTAATAAATAAAGTTTTATTTCAAAAAACAAACCATAATAGTCCTCTGCAAGGATGACTTTCTACATCACCTATGAATAATTTCTTTAAGATTCAGTTAAAATATTTTATCCTCTCCCAAGTCTTCATTTATATTCCTGGGAGTTTAGTTATTTCTCTTCTATGCCCCTATTAGTAGTGTATATCTTTGTACCCTTGATTGTTAGTATTTTTATTATTATATTTTTTATTTTTTGAATTTTATTTTAATTATTAGTTTACTTGTAATGGTTTATTTTACATGTCAATTTGGCTGAGAAACTTAGAGAGTTGGTAAAACATTATTTCTGGATGCAACTATGAGAGTCTTTCTGGAAGAGATCACCTTCACCAATGTGATGGATACTATCAAATCTCTTGACAGTCTGAATAGAACAAAAAGGCAGAGGAAGGGTTAATTTTCCTTTTCTTAAGGAAAATTCCATATTCTGCCCTTGGACATTGGCATTTATGGTTCTTGGACCTTCAGACTCGGGCTATGACTTACGCCATTGACTCCACTGGCTCTCAGGCCTTCTGACTCAGACTGAATTATGCCACTGGCTTTCCTGGTTCTCCAGCTTGCAGATGGCATATTGTGGAACTTCTCAGCCTCCATAATCACATGAGCCAATTCCTATGTGTACATAATTGTAAGAGTTTTAGCTTCTAACAAATTGAAAATACTTAGGGGTGGAAAAGATATTTGGGACAGAAGTCAAACAAGCTGTCTATATAATGGAGTTCAGAATTTGACCCTGAGATGAGCCCTTAAGATGACTCTACTTTTCTATTCAATCAAACCGTAGTTATTGAATACCTATTTTATGTACACCTCTGTGTCAGGCACTGTAAGGAATATAGAGATAAATGACATAGTCACTATAGGATAAGGTATAAAGGTACAGAACTATATGAATGGAAAGCAATTAAGTACCACAACAATAAAGAACAGATTGCTGCCAAATAAGGCTGTAAGACACAGCATCTAAGTTAATGATAAACCAGAAAGATATTATTAAAAATGGACCTTTCAAACATATGGACGGCAAGAGCAAAGGCATGGAAGCAGAAAAGGATGATGTTCATTCATCAATTCATTCACTTATTCACTAACAACTTATAAGGCAGATACAGTATGAGGTACTGCAGTACAGAGATGAACAAAGCACAGTCTCTGTAAAGGACTCGTCGTCAATTGAGAAAATACAAGGAAACAAATAAATGTTACAAGTTTTTAGAGACATGATGAAAATAATAGTAAGGACAATAGGTGGGAGTATTTGATTAATTCTGAAACACACTTAAAGAGAAGTTTCAAAGAAGACCTTACAGAGAAAGTGTGCTGATCAGTGGGCAGTGGATTGTGGTAAAGAAAAGGAAACTATCCCCTATCATAGGAATAAGAAGAACGCGGTTTATTTTTCCAAAGAACATCTGCTAATTCTTGGTGGTTGAGATTATAAAACCACAAAAGAATATCTGCTAATTCTTGATGGCTTGAGATTATAAAACCACACAAACATAGGGGTCCGACTTGGTAGAAATTAAAATAAGACTGTTGTATAAAACTGGTATGCTCAAAGGTATTTCACACTCAGTGGAAGATTCAGGTAAAATGCTTCCCAAAGATGATTTACTGATCTCTAATTTGGCTCCAGGTGCACTGGGAGAAAAGGCAATCTTTCTGTAGCATCATAAACCATTAGTTGGCACTTATGTATCAAATTTTATTAGTGTGGACTAAACAACTGCAAATCAAAGTTTATTCTGAAGTAGATTCAGTTTGATAATCCTCCCAGGTTATTAGATCATTAAAATTCCAATATATAAAGACAGAACAAACAGATTACAATTTGAAAATTCACTAAACACCTGAGAAACAAGGCACCATGAGCAAGAATCTGCAGAAATTCAAAGTGCAAGGTCAGACAAACAAATATCGTAGATATTAGAATTATCAAATATAGAATATAAATAAATATATTTGATATAATTAAAGAAAGAAAAAAGATTTCAAATATGATTAAATGTAAAATGATATTAAAATTAACCAAGCAAGTACCAAAAAAGAGTACTTCTCTAAACAAATAATACTGTCATTAAAAATATTCAAAATTCAATGCCTATGTTAGATAGAAGACTAAACAAAGCCAAAGAGAAAATTAATAAACTGGAAAATAAATCTGGAGATATTACCAAAAAAATGCAGCATAGAGAGATAAAAATAATGCATGAAAAAGAGATTGAGGGAAATGAAGGCTAGAGGAAGAAAAGTCAATATAAATCTAATCAGTGCTCTGAGCAGAAAAAAAGAACAAATAAGGGAAAGGCAATATTTGAAGAAGGAATGTCTGTAGTTATTGTCAAAATAAAGAAAAGTTTCGGTATTTAGATTTAGGCACTTGGATGAATTCAAGCAGAGTAAATAAAAAGAAATTTTTAAATAAGTTATCTGTATTAAAAATGCAGAAACTCGAAGACAAAGAGAAAATCTTAAAGTAGTAGAAAGAAACGATAAATTCTGAGGGCTGCCATGTACATTTGTGCAAGCTATACACTACCATAGATGGTACTAGTCATTTATGGTCCATGTGAATGGTGTCCTTGGGAATTGAGCAATGCTATTTCTGAGAAGCTTTGTGCAGCATCCCAGTGGCTAAAAAAAAGTGATGAATAGCTTGACAGCTGACAGCTGACTTTCCATCGGCAGCAATGAAAGCCGGATATATATATAAAAAAAAAATAGTATATTCAAATGCTAAGATAAAGTAACTTTCAACCTAGAAATTCATATTCATAGAAACTGCCTTCCAATAACATTTCAAAAGAAGACATTTTCAAAAAGTAAGTAAATAAAAACTGAGAAAATGTACCCAAAAAAAGCTTCCAAAAGAATCTTCAAGGATAAAAGAGTGAAGGAAAATGATCCTAGAAGCAAGGTCAAACATTCCATGAATAATACGAGTAAAAAAAGAAACGGAAAAAGAAGTGCTAAACTTATGTAAGCTTAACAAGTTGACTACATAAAACAGTAACCAAAATGTTTAATATGCAAGACAAAAATTATTGACAAGAAGAGTATAAATTTAGAGAAGTACATTTTTGGTGTACAAAGATCTAAGGCCTTTTTGTTTATTGAAAGCATGATTAAAATATTAATTAACTTTAGAACTTGTTAAGTACATTTATAGGCTAAATACTAAAAGAATAGAAATAGAAAAGTGTAACAACTAAATTAGTAAAAAAATTAAAATAAGGAAAAAAAGAATTTTAAAATATGGGAAGGGACTCTGAGATATAAAAGTAACCAAAGTGTTTTTCCTGCTATCACTCACCACTCAGCATAGCTGTTCTGACACAAGATATTGGAAGGGCGTTCACCATACACCAAGCAATTCCCTGGCAGACACCAGCTGGATACCCTCCAATCAATTCAATTCTGACATTGTCTACCTGGAGGTATCATCAGATCACATAGGTTAAGGCTGAGTTTCAAAAGGCTGCTCCCTACTTCCAATCACAAGTCTCAGGTTGTGACTTGTACTTCTGACTGACCAGCTATAAATTGGAGTTCCCATAACTCTCTCCTCAAATTTGATTAATTTGCTACAGTGGCTCACATAACTCAGGGAAACACTTTACTTTTATTTACCAGTTTAATAACAAAGACTATAACAAAGAATACAGATGAACAACCAAATGAAGAGATACATAAGGCAAGGTCTGGAAGGGTCCCGAGTGCAGGAACTTGTGTCCTCATGGAGTTAGGAAGCACCACTCTTCCACCCCATGAATGTGTTCCCCAACCTAAATGCTCCCTAAACTTCAGAGTTTAGGGATTTATTGAAGGCTTCATCACATAGGCATGTTTGATTCTTAACTTTATTTCCAGCCCTCCCTACTCTCCAGAGAATGGGGTTTGAGGCAGAAAGCTCCAAGCTTATAATCATGGCTAGATCTTTCTAGTGACCAGCCCCCATCCAGGAGCTCACCAAAGTCACCTTATTAGACCAAAAGATACTCCTATCACATATCATCACAGAAAATTCCAGAAATTTAGGAGCTTGCATCAGATGCTCCTATTACTCAGGATATTACGAAGGTCTTAATAGCTCCAAATCCGAAAATGGGGCACAGACCAAATAATAGAATAAAAGCGTCTCCTACCACTTCTATTTATGATGGTGTTGGGAACTCTATCTCAAGAACTGGATCAGAGACCAAAGGAACAAAAGATTCTCCTAGCCCACCTATCACTTAGGAAATTACAAAGATTTTAAGAACTATGTTCCAGTGAGTGGGGGGCAGAGATAGACATAGATAGATAGATACACAGATAGATAGACAGATAGGTATTATTTCATGGGTCAAATAAAAGCACTAAATAAAATAAAAGAAATAAATTCAAATACTTAAATAATCATAAGCAATTTGAAGAGAAATGCTTCTCCAGAGAAGTTGTAAAACTAGAATTATTTTTTTTTTAAATCAAGACATGGTCTGTTTACAGAAGATGTACCTGAGACATAAGGATAAAGAAAGGCTTTCAGTAAGAGAATGAAAAGGTATACATTAAATACTAACGAAAGAAAATTCAGTGTGTCTATATTATTATGAGACAATGGATATTATAAAGTGAAAAGCATTGTTAGAGGCTTAGGTTAGAAATAATTACTTATTGAGAAAAATGTTTAATTTTTAAGTTAAACACCTAAAGTGCATCTAATAACTTCAAAATATGTAAGGGATAAATTGCATGGACTCTAAGAAAAAATTGACAAATGTTGACATCAAAGCAGGAAAAACAACTCACCTCTCTCAATAAGTGATTAATCAATAACCCAAAACATGAAAAAGGATGTAGATCTTAATCCATGATTTAAAAGCATAATCCTTTTTTCTTTTTTTTTTTTTTAATTGAGATTGAATCTCACTCTATCACCAAGGCTGGAGTGCAGCGGCGCAATCTCGGCTCACTGCAACTTCCGCCTCCAAGGTTCAAGCAATTCTTGTGCCTCAGCTTCCCGATTAGCTGGGATTACGGGTACATGCCACATGCCTAGTTAATTTTTATATTTTTAGTAGAGACGAGGTATCACCATGTTGGCCAGACTGGTCTCAAACTTCTGGCCTCAAGTGATCCGCTTGCCGTAGCCTCCCATGCTGGGATTACAGGCATGAGTCACCACACCTGGCCTAAAAGCATAATCTAATTGATATATGTGGAATTCTGTATTCTCAAACTGAAGATTAAACATTTATCACACACACATTTATACAAATTTGCCTCTTTAAGTCATAAAACAAAATTGAAAATAAAAGTATTTTCTGACCAAATAAAAAGAAATTATAAATTACAAAAGACAATATTTTAAAACAGTAATTTGGGGAAAGAAAAATACATTAATAATAACTGTGGTAAGAAAATGGATCATAATGGAATTTTTTAAATACTAAAATGAAATAATAATTTTTAAGTTGTATGCACACATATTTGTGCAGGAACTTGGGAGAAGTGGTAGAGAGAAAATTATGTTCTTACATGTTTATATTAGAAAAGAAATGCTGAAGATTAATAAGCTAAGCATCCAATTGAACAAGTTAGAACATAACCCCAAAGGAAAAAAAGAAAGTAAATGATAAAACTAAGATGACAAAGAGGATCAATGAATTCCAAAATTGCTTTTGAATCAATTTTGAAACACTTCTGGCAAAACTATTCTAGAAAAAAGAGAAAACTCATTGATAATATTAAGACTAAAATCTATAGATGCAACAAAAATTAAAAAGGTAAAAGAATATTATTAAAAAGCTTATGTCTAAATATTTTTAAACCTAGAAGAAGTAGATATATTTGTATGAAATGATTAGAGTGTGAACAAACAAAAAGATGAGAAAACCTGAAAAGTCTTCTAGCTACTAAAAGAAATGTTCAAATAGATTGCTGGCAAGATGGCCAAATAGGAACAGCTCCTGTCTGTATCTCCCAGCGAGACTGATGCAGAAGACAGGTGATATCTGCATTTATAACGTCAACAAACATATGAAAAAAATGCTCATCATCACTGGTCATTAGAAAAACGCAAATCAAAACCACAATGAGATACCATCTCACGCCAGTTAGAAGGACAATCATTAAAAAGTCAGGAAACAACAGATGCTGGAGAGGATGTGGAGAAATAGGAACACTTTTACACTGTTGGAGGGAGTGTAAATTAGTTCAACCATTGTGGAAAACAGTGTGGCAATTCCTCAAGGATCTAGAACTAGAAATACCATTTGACCCAGGAATCTCATTACTGGGTATATACGCAAAGGATTATAAATCATTCTACTATAAAGACACATGCACACGTATGTTTATTGTGGCACTATTCACAATAGCAAAGACTTGAAACCAACCCAAACACCCATCAATAATAGACTGGATAAAGAAAATGTGGCGCATATACACCATGGAATACTAGGCAGCCATAAAAAAGAATGAGTTCATGTCTTTGCAGGGACATGGATAAAGCCAGAAATCATCATTCTCAGCAAACTATCACAAGAACAGAAAATCAAACACCTCATGTTCTCACTCATAAGTGGGAGCTGAAAAGGAGAACACATGAACACAGGGAGGGGAACATCACACACCGGGGCCTGTCAGGGGGTGGGGAGCTAGGGAAGGGGTAGCATTAGGAGAAATACCTAATGTAGGTAATGGGTTGATGAGTGCAGCAAACCACCATGGCACATGTATACCTATGTAACAAAACTGCACTTTCTGCACATGTACCCCAGAACTTAAAGTATATATTTAAAAAAGACAAGCAAAAAGATTCAACCTGATCATAATTGGAGTTCCCAAAGAAGAGAAAACCCAAACAATAAAGCAAAAAAAAGTTCAAATAATATTTCATAAATACCCCACTTAGAGAAGAGATATAAAAGAGTGGAAGCAGCCAGTAAACATATAAATCACCGAAGGACCTCCACTAACAACCACAGCCTAAACCACTGAGGAACCCACAGAGACCACTGATGCTGACTACAGCTGAAGAAATTATACGAAGACTATACTACTGTGCACACCCAGAAATCAAAGCAAAAATACTCTACCAGACCGAAACTATAGGTAGATCTATAGGAAAAAGTCTTCCTTTAAGGGAGCCAATCCACATAATTAAAAGAAATGATTGCTATACCAGACGTACAGACACCGACATGAGAATCCAAGATATACGAGAAAAAATATATTTTGAAATATCCCAGTCATACAAGAAAAAAGAATAAGAAAAGAATGAAGAAAGCCTGTATGACATATGGTACATCAAAAAGCAACCAAACATTCAAATGTGGGGACTTCCAGAAGAAGAGCTGAGAAATGGAATAGAACACCTGTCTGAAAAACAATAGCTGAATGCTTCTCAAATGTCCCAAAAGATATAGATGTCCAAGTATAGGAAGTTCAAAGATTCCCAAATAGATTAAACCCAAAAAGGTCTCCTCCAAGGAACATTATAGTCAAATAGTCAAAATTCAAAGACAAAGATAATTTTTAAAACAACAATATAAAAGCATCAAGTCACATATAAGAAAATTCTCATCAGACAAAAACTGGTTTCTCAACTGAAACATTGCAGACCAGGAGATAAGAAGATGACATATTCAAAGAAAGAAGAGAAAAAGTCATAACAGGAATACTATACCCAGCAAAGCTATCCTTCAAAAATAAAAGAGATGTGAAATCTTTCCCAGACAAGAAAAAACTGAGAGAATTAATTACCAAGAGACTGGACCTACAAGAATTGCTTAGGGGAGTTCTACACCTGGAAGCAAAAGGATACTATCTGCCTCATAAAAACACACAGCAGCATAAAACTCACTGGTAGGAAAAATACTGAGAGAAAGGAGTCAAAATCATCACTACCAAAAAACCCACCAAAGCATAAAGGTGACCAATAAACGGAGAAAAGAAACAAAGGATATACAAAGCGATCAGAAAAAATTAACAAAATGACAGGAGTAAGTCTTCACTTACAATAATAACCTTGACTGTAAATGGTTTAAATTCTGCAGTTAAAATATATACACACACACACACACACACACACACACACACACACACTAGCTGAATGGATTAAAAATACAAGACACAGTATATACTGCCTTCAAGAAACTCATTTCCCCTGGAAAGACACATAGACTAAATGTGAAATGATGGAAAAGATATTCCACACAAACAGAAACCAAAAGCATGCAGAAGTATGTATGTTTATACCAAACAAAACAGACTTTAAGTCAAAAAAAAAAAACCTAAAAAAGACAAAGAAGGTCATTATATAATAATAAGTGAAGCAATTCAGCAAGAGGATATAACAACTATAAATACATACACACCCAGCACTGAAGTACCCAGATAGATAAAGCAAATATTACTAGAGTTAATGAAAGAGGTAGACCCCAATAAAATAACAGTTGAGAAATTTAACATCCCACTTTCCACATTGGATAGATAATCTATACAGAAAATTAACAAAGGAACATTGCACTTAATCTGTACTATAGACCAAATGAATCTAACAGATATTTACAGAACATTTCATCCAACAGCTATATACTATACATTCTTCTCATCAACACAGAACATTCTCCAGAATAGACCATAAAATAGACCACAAAACAAGTGTCTACACATTTTTAAAACTCAAGGTCATATCAAGTATCTTCTCAGGCAACAATGTAATAAAAGTAGAAATCAATAATGGAGAAACTTTGGAAACTAACTGTACAAATACACAGAAATTAAACAACATGCTCCAGAATGACCGTTGGATCAATGAAGAAATTAAGAATAAAATCAAAAAGTTTCTTGAAACAAATATAAGTGAAAACAATATATCAAAACCTACAGGACACAGCAAAAATAGTGCTAAGAAGAAAGTTTATGACAATAAATACTTCCATTAAAAAGTAGATTCAAAAGATTTCAAATTCAATTTCAAACTTGATGCACCTTAAGGAACTAGAAAAGCAAGAACAAAGCAAGCAAAAAAGTAGTAGAAGGAATAAGTAATAAAGATTATCAGAAACAAACAAAATAGAGACTGAAAAACAATGCAAAAAATCAATAAAACAAATAGTTGGTTTTTAGAAAAAGTAAACAAAATTGATAAACTGCTAGCTAGACTAACCAAGAAAAAAAGAGAAGGCCCAAATAAATAAAATCAATAACGAAAAAGGAGACTTTGCAACTGATACTACAGAAATAAAAGGATTAATAAAGGTTATTATAAACAATTACACACTAACAAATTGAGAAACCTATAGGAAATGCATAAATTCCTAAACATATACAACCTACTAAGATTGAACCAGAGGAGATATAAAACTTGAACAGATCAGTAATGAGTAATGAGCTTAAATAAGTAATAAAATTCTCCTCTAAGAACTGGAACAAGGCAAAGATGATCACTTTCACTACTCTTACTCAACGTAATAGTGGAAGTCCTAGCCAGAGCAATCAGGCAAGAGAAAGAAATTTTAGAAATCCAAACTGAGAGAAAGTCAATTTGTCGCTCTTTGCAGATGATATGATCTTATATATAGAAAAGCCTAAAGGTGCCACCAAAACACTCGTAGAACTGTTAAATTCAGTAACATTGCAGGATATAAAGTCAATATATAAAAACCAGTAGTGTATCTATACACCAATAACAAACTAGCTGAAAAAATAAATCAAGAAAACAATTCCATTTACAATAGCTATAAAAATAAATAAATAAAATGCCTGGGAATAAATTTAGCTCAGAAGGTGAAAGATCTCTACAATGAAAACTACAAAACACTGATGAAAGAAATTGAAGAAGGCGCAAACAAATGGAAAGCCATCTCATGCTCATGGATCAGAAAAAATATTGTTAAAATGACCATGTTACTAAAAGCAACCTACATATTCAAGGAAATGATATAAAAAATCAATGACATTATTCCTAGAAATTTTTTAAAGACCTAAAATTTTTATGGAATCACAAAAGATGCCAAATAACCAAAGCAATTCTGAGCAAAAAGAACAAAGCTCATGGCATCAGATTATCTGACTTCAAAATATACTACAAAGCTATAGAAACCAAAACAATATGGTATTGGTATAAAAATAGACACATAAATTAATGGTGCAGAATAGAGAAACCAGAAATAAATCCACATATTTACCCTTAGCTGGTGTTTGACAAAAGTACCAAGAACATACATTGGGTAAAGGATACTCTCTTCAATAAAGAATAAGGGGAAAACTATCCATATGCAGAAGAATGAAACTGGACCCCTGTCTTTCATCATACACAAAAAACAACTCTCAATGGATTAAAGGCTTAAATGTAAGGGCCAAAACTATAAAACTACAAGAATAAAATAGGGAAAATGCTACAGGACATTATCTAGGCAAAGATTTTATGACTACCACTTCATAGGCAAAAGAATCAAAAAAACAAATGAAAAATGGCACTCAACTAAATATCTTCTTCAAAGCAAACAATCAACAGAGTGAAGAGACAACTTGCAGGATGGGAAAAAAATATATTTGTAAATGATTCATCTGACAAGAGGCTGATATGCAAAATATACAAAGACATCAAACAACTCAATAGTAAAAATAATAATGATAATGCCATTAAAAAGTGGGCAAAGGATATGAGTAGGCAGTTATCAAAAGAAAGCATACAAATGGTCAACTGGTATATAAAAAATTCTCAACATTGCTAATCATCAGGGAAATGTGAATTAAAACTAGTGAGATATCATAAATACAAAAAATAGCAAATGATGGTGAGGATGCAAAGACAAGGGAACTCCTTTACACTGTTGCGGAAATGCAATTTAATGCAGCCATTGTGGAGAATAATATGGAAGTTTCTCAGAGAACTAAAAATGGAATTATCATACGATCCAGCCATCCCTCTATTGGGTATTTGTCCAAAGGAAAGGAAATTTGTATATCACAGGGATACTTGAACCCTCCTGTTTATTGCAATACTATTCACAATAGTAAAGATATGGATCCAATCTAAGTGTCCATCAACAAATGAATGGATACAGAAAATGTGGTATGTATACAATGGAATACTATTCAGCCATAAAAAAAGAATAAAATCCTGTAATCTGCAGAAATATGAATGAAACTGGAGGACGTTATATTAAATGAAATAAACCAGGCACAGGAAGACAAATACTGCATGTTCTCACTCATATGTGGGAGCTAAAATGGTGGATCTCATGGAGGTAGAGGATAAAACAATAGTTGCCAGAGGCTGGGAAAACAGGGAGGGTGAAGAGAGGATGGTTAATGGGCATAAACATAGAGATAAATAGAAAGAATAAGTTATAGTATGTGATAGTGCAGTTAAGGTGAGCCTAAACAATAATTTATCATATGTTTAACAATATGTAGAAGAGAAGATTGGAAATGTCCCAACACAAAGAAATGATAAATGTTGGAGATGATGGATATCCCAGTTTTCCTGATTTGATCATTACAAAATATTTGCTTTATCAAAATATTACATGTACATTGTAATCAAATATTACATGTACATATATAATTGTACATGTATCTCATTAACATGTACAATTATAATGTATCAATAAAAAAATTTAAGAGCAGAGCACAGTGACTCACGCCTGTAATCCCAGCACTTCGGGAGACCGAGGTAGGTGAATCACCTGAGGTCAGGAGTTCGAGACCAGCCTGGCCAATATGGTGAAACCCCATCTATACTAAAAATACAAAAATTAGCCAGGTATGGTGACACATGCCTGTAATCCCAGCTACTCGGGAGGCTGAGGTGGGAGAACTGCTTGAATCCAGGAAGCGGAGGCTGCAATGAGCCAAGATTGTGCCATTGCACTCCAGCCTGGGTGACACAGCAAGACCCTGTCTCAAAAAAAAAAAAAAAAAAATTAAAAAAACCTGGAGATGAAATCTTCAGGAAAAAGTGGGACTCGAAATAAATGTACAAATTGAATATGGGAATAGATAGAAAAAAGGAAGATCATTTAAGAAAAGGAAAGTCTTGGAAGAAGAAATGTGTACATTGTATTTCTTCTTAAAATAATAAGGAAATAGGACTGCCTAGAACAGAGACTATTTGTTGAAGGGTAGTCTTAAATAATGATAAAAGGGTAGGATAGGGCCAGACCACGAAGCATACTTGAAAGCCCAAGAGAAAAGTCTAGAAAAGATACTGGAAAAAAGTGAACAATTTAACCTTTTTAGTAGAACCTTCATGGTTGAGGAGGGGGAAGGAGCCCTGATTTAGGCAGGTCAGAAGATGATGGGTGGAATAAATTACTAGATATTTGGTGTAAAATCTACTCTGTTTCCAACTCATTTAAGGTTGAAGATATCAATTTGTCAGTCATGGTAATAACTTCTATTTGTGTACATGTAATTATATGCCAGAAACAGTATATTTTAAGCTGTACATAATTTTCTTCATTCTCACAAAGGCACTATGGTGGTAGGTATTTATTATTATCCGGATATCAGAAATGAATAAAGATTAAGTAATTTGCCCGAGACTTCTTATCTTTTAAGAAATGGACTCATAGTTTGAATCTACAGATTCTGACTCCAGAGGCTAAGTGTTTAACTGTTAACAAGGGGGCACCTTCCCATTAGAACGGTCCATCATAATGTCCCCTCTAATGGTATCTTACTTTCTTTCCTTACCTTAGGTTATTTTAAACATATAGAAATAAAAGATTAAAAATGAAACATACTAGAAAGGTTCTGGTATATGCTACTTTTATTAAGCAGTATTTTGTCAATAAGTTCAGCAATATATATTCTTTCATGAGTCTGTCATAAAGATGATAATGAATCTACTTGTCTTTATTTAATTCTCTTATTCTAATGTATTTAGAGCTCTTTAAAGGGACACGTAATTAAATTACCAAGAATCATTGTCTATTTCCACTGACAAGAATGAAATTTGATGATTTTTTTCCTTTTGTCACAGTAACCAAGTTAGAAGTCAGACTTCCATTTGAAAAAGCAAAAACAACCCCATATTCCTAGCACCAAACTCAAACAAATGCCATTTCTATGATAGGGATACATAAGAAGTTTTCAGATGCCTTGAGCTAATAGCCTTTCACAATAAATTATTTTTTAATGTTTAATTATTATGGCTACATAATAGTTGCATGTATTTATGTGGCACATGTAATAATATCTTGATACAAGCATACAATGTATAATGGTCAAATCAGGGTAAATGGGATATCCGTCACCTCAAGCATTTATCATTTCTTGGTGTTAGGAGCATTTTGATTTCATGTTTTCAGTTATTTTGAAATATATAATAAATTATTGTTAACTATAGTTACCCTGTAATTAACACTAGATCTTGTTCCTAATCCAAACACTAGATCCTATTTCTTTCACCTAACCGTATTTTTTCTTTTGCTTTTTCAAATAGTATCTAATTTTGTATGTCTTTGGACAGTGACATTGTGATATGAAAAGCAGGACTCTGTAGACTCACTAGAAAAATAGCTCAATGCTACAAGGTTATGCTTTGTCATTCTAGAGTTCAGCTTCTTTGATGGCTGGGATCATATTTTATTTATTTCTATATTCTGAAAACTTGCACATTTATGTACAAAGGAGATATTTAAAAATATCTATAATAAATTAATAAATTGATTAAATATTTAAAAAGAAATCACAATTTTATGAAACTCTTTTTTGAACTCCAATATTTAAAAATTCATATATTCAAATACTGCAGAAGTCCAGCAGGAAAATGTTAGCAATTCCTCTGTTTATTCCCCCATCTGTTAGCATGAATCATAATTCCCCTCTTCCCCTTTCCTCACTGGTGAAATCTATAGCAACACATACTTATATAGATTATATAAACCCTTCTCTTCTGCTTAGTCATTACAAAGTCAAAATCATACACAACATGTGTAAGAAATCCCCCATCAATTAACAGACCCATGAAAAGTATCCTGTACCCGCTGTACTTTTGACTTAGGGGTTCTCCACCAGAGGTGATTCTGCTCCCCAGAGTGTTACCTGGCAATGTCTTCAGACTGTTCCATCGTCACAGCTTGGAGTGCTCCTGGCATGTAGTGGGTGGAGACCAAGGATGCTGTTGAACCTCCTACAATACACAGGACAGCCCCCACAACAAGAATTATTCAACCCAAAATGTCAATAGTGCGGAAGTTGAGAAACCTCAACACTGGTTCCCAGATTATATTATTCACAGGAAGTTGTTTTCTTACCAAGGAATTAAACTCAAATCCAGGGATAGAATAGGAGTCAGATGTTAAGCTAGACTTAGAACTAAAAGCCAGATCAGATGTTGTGGCATAATATTTTGCATATAAATAGATTTGTAAATGTTAATTTTTTGCATTTATAACATATTTACACTAGAGTGCAGACTCAGGAACCAGATTCCCTCAGATTAAATCCAAGTTCTGCCACTTACTAGTATGGTAATATTGGGCAACTTATTTTCTATTCATCAGTTTCTACATCTGTAAAATGAGAATAATCATATACACCTCTCCTGGTAGTTGTGAGAATGATATTAGTTAATATTTGAAAAGCACTTAAAACAGGATCAATCATATGTTAAATACTGGTATGTGTCAGCTGATAGCACTTTTTTAACTTATCTTTCTAATGACTGTAAAATGCAAGTCTACAATGCAAGACCGCCTTCCTGGCATCAAAGTTTGAAAGAGAAGAAATCATATTCCTTGGCATGTAGAATAAATTATATAGCTATAAGCAATATTCTATCTGGAATAGGCTGATAAACTGTTGTTGCTGTTGCTGTTTTACTGTCCATAGTTCATCATTTTTAAGGCACACTTTTTCAAATTTGAGGATTCCTAAAATTGGTATATTACCAACATGTGCTTTCTCATACATTACTGTCAGCCAAGTTGCAATCATGATCCAGCTATTATTAACTATCTACCCACAAACTTGGTTGTTGTTCCTTGCAATATGACTGAATAACTGCAACCCCTTGGTGCTTCAGCTGATAAATCACTTAAGGGCCATTTGAGGAATGTGTATCCTTTCTGATTGACATCTAAAAACCTTCTTTTGGCACTTCCTGGTCGGATCAAGAAAGTTTCATCACCAATACTTTCCACAGCAGCTTGAAAGAAAATCTTACTGACAATAGTGAAGTCTTGATGGAGATATGGATCTTAATGATTTTGAGATCAAAAAAAAAAAATGTAAAAATGAACTGTAAAGGTGAAGAGGTTTTAGGAATGCCTTAAGCAATTATTTCACTTACATTTTTCTCTGTACAAGAGTAATATGATAAAAGTTTATGTTTAAATAAGTTTTTAAAATATCTTTTGTAAGTATAAAAGTGAATGTTATTTGAAAAAGCATTTATTTGCAGTTTTTTTTTTTTCCTTAGTGCAACTTAGCAAACATTAGCACACCTTACAGATGATAGCATCATAGGGTTGATGAAATTTGGTGGTCAGAGCCACAGTCCTCAGCAACTGGAGTACGTGTGCCCACCAAGTTCAATGGCCTCTTCAATGGTCAGTGACAGATGATCTAAGATAAAATTTGCTCCTACTATCTATTAAAATGAGTTACTAAAAATATAATTACTATATTTAATAGAAAGTGGCAATATAATTGAGAATTTTATATTTTTCACAAGATTTCAGTTTAGAACTACTTGACTTTACATGTGCTTGCAATATTATTCTCTTTTTGCTTAGTTATGAGAACTAATAGTATCTTAAGCCCCCCAATTGACTAAATGGACCTCCTCTTGGCCAAGGGGACTTCAGAGAAACCATAAAAGACTGAGTTCCAGGCCATGATGTGATGGGAGGTCAGACACACCTCATTACACTCCCACCCTCTTGCAGTTTAGACACAACTGACCAGCATTAATGTTAAAACAGAGATCATAAGACAGACAGAATGGACTCTTGTAGCAATAATTTACCAAATTATAAACAGGACCAAAGGCCACAACAGAAAATGGTTAAGTGATGCACCCCTATACTTAGAGAATAAACTATGGGCTGGGTGCAGTGGCTTACACCTGTAATCCCAGCATTTTGGGAGGCCGAGGCGTGCAAATCACCAGAGGTCAGGAGTTCAAGACCAGCCTGGCCCACATGGTGAAACCCTGTCTCCACTAAAAACACAAAAATTAGCCAGGTGTGGGGGCATGCACCTGTAATCCCAGCTGCTCGAGAGGCTAGGGCAGGAGAATCGCTTGAACCCGAGAGGGGAAGGTTGCAGTGAGCCGAGATTGTGCCACTGCACTCCAGCCTAGGTGACAGAGCAACACTCTGTCTCAAAAAAAAATTAAAAAAGAAAGAAAGAAAGAAAGAATAAGCTATGTTCTAGTTTCCATGAGTTTTTTTTTTTTTTTTTTTCTTCTTCTTCTTCTTCTCTATCATCTAAATAAGCACTGGCCTTGAGATGAGCAATACTGAAGCCATTGCATTTCACCACCACCAGACACTGACTAACTGACCTCCCTCTTCTCAAGCCATACCTGTAGCTTTGATTGGACAAGACATTAATTTTAATAACTTTATCTTGATAAGAAGAACACCAATTATGGACTAGTCTGGCCAATTTACAAAGGCTGCCCACTTGAGTGGCTTCATGTTCCTGCTTCACCTTTTGATGTATAGGCCTAATTGTAATACACTTAAATGCTGTCTCCACTTCAAAATGAACATGGGTTGCATGCGAATGCATGTTTATTTCAGTATGCATGTATTAGGACCCGCTTCATTTATAGCTCCTCCTATAACCTGTTGAGTATGTATACTTAGCAAACCCATCAGCATAAATCCCTGTTCCACCTTCTCCTCCCACAAAGTGCCTGCTAACTGCTTCTGCCAGAAGGTATGCTTCCCAGCCTCTCAGGATAGACAACTTGCAGGCAGTAACCCTTTACTAAAAAAAAGTCTCCTTCCCAAATGTATAGACTATGTGATTTTTAACTTAACGGTTAATTGTTACTTGTCCTTCATATCTCTGCTTTGATGGCCGCTTCTCTTAGCTGTCTATTCTGATTGTTCAGACCTGGGCGAGGTGCCCATCAATGGTCTCCCAGAGCACGTTGGGAATGAATCCTCTTATTCTTCTGTCTTGTAGTTACCTATTCATTATAGTTGCCTGAAGTCCTTGAAGGGACTCAGTCTTGATCACTGCTGTTGTGCCGGCACCTATTATGGTGTCTAGCATGAACATAAAATACTCAAAATTTATTCGTTTAACTGAATACCCCATGAACTTTTAATGGAGACTTGGAGAAAACACACATACATTCCACACTATTAGCAAAAGAATAATATTCATTCCATCCACAAATATTTATTGTTCTGAGCACCATGATTGCTACAATGGACAAGGCGAGAAAACTCCCTGCCATCTCAGAACCTTCCGACATCAAACAAATACATGAATACAGAGTGCATTATGTGAGATGGTGATGAGGGCTATGGAGAAAAACCAAGCAGGCTAAGGGAGCAGGCTGGAGTGGTGTGGTTGTTCCTTTACATAGGATGGTCACACTCCCTGATGAGTGCTGTCTGAACAGAGACCTGAAGGGAGGACTAGTCAAGCAGGTATCTGAGTGAGGAGAACTCTAGGCAGAGAGAAAGTCATGTGCAAAGGTCCTCATGCAAGAGAGGACTTTCTAGGCTTCCTCATTGTGTGGCTGGAGGAGAACATGTCTAGGAACAACATGGTAGGAAATGAGGTGAAAGAAGTAGCCCAGTCATGTGATGGCTTTAGGACACTGGGTGTGATTCAGAGTTTGATAGAAATCATTAGAGGAGCATCTCTTTGATTGGTGAATCAACTCTGCTGAAGTTTGTCTCATCCATCAAATCTTTTGTCACCTTAATAAAGCCCTGCTGATTTTGTTGCTGGCGCTGAGGATCATGTTGTATGGATGCTTTGGCTCTACCCCAAGCATAGAGCCATTGAAAATATATTATGCAATTACAAATACTTAGGGAATGAATGAATGACAGGGTGTAGCCCAACATATGAGGCCTGGGTCAACCTATTCATAAACAACACTGACAATTAGAAGGAAGCCTGAAGAGCTATGTTCATTGTGCTATTGTTCCTTCACTCCAGAATGTACTTTCCACATCTGTGTCCCTTTCTCCTAACACTGGAGTCAGAAGTAATTAATTGTACACAGTTATCCTTCTGTCCTTTGGGTCATGAAAAGAGCACTGCAGTTGAAGTCAGAATATCTGAAATTATATTTTTCTTTTCTTTTTTTTTCTTTTTTTTTTTTTGTGACAGAGTTTCACTCGTGTTGCCCAAGCTGGAGTGCAGTGGCACCATCTCAGCTCACTGCAACCTCCACCTCCCAGGTTCAAGCGATTCTCCTGCCTCAGCCTCCTGAGTAGCTGAGATTACAGGCGCATGTCACCACGTCTGGCTAATTTTTTCTATTTTTAGTAGAGATGGGGTTTCACCATGTTGGCCAGACTGGTCTTGAACTCCCGACCTCAGGTGATCCACCCGCCTCAGCCTCTCAAAGTGCAGGAGTTACAGGCATGAGCCACCACACCCAGCCTGAAATTGTATTTTTCAAAGCATGAGTTTCTAAATCAGACAGACCTCAGTTTGTGACAAATCAGTCAATATTACTTTTCTAAGTTGTAAAATTGGGATGAAAATATCTACCTTTAGAAGTTTTGTGAGAATTACAATTGTTAGTATAAAGAACTTATGATATCCAGCAAATAGTAAATATATAATAGGATTTTTAATTTATAAATTTACATTTATACCGTGTGCTCAAGCATTTGATGAAATAATTTCAGACTCAACAGGTATTTATTATGTTCTCTAAGGAACTTTCCATGGTCAGATGCGCATGATGGTTATTTGTGCCTATGTCAATTTTCACTCAAGAGCGTGTATTCCTTGAGATTAGAACTACAAGCAGGTAATTTTTCTGATGGTCTGTGTATGAAAAGGTAGATGCTCAATAACTGTGTAGAATGTGAGCAACTGGGTCTCACAGACATCTGTGGGTTGTTTCAGAGCCAGATAAACCCACATGATCCTTCTCCATCCTTCCCTTAACTTGGCAAGGCAAAGAGGGACATGGTGGCCTGCTTCATCCTCTCCATCCCACCAGGGTACCACTAGATTAGATTTCCCAAGGAAGTCAGTCTCCAAGATGGTTCACCCTCAAACAAACCTGTGTGTCTTTCTGTCTAGAATGTTTTAGACATTCCCAGTGCCATTGTCTATTCTTCCACGTAATTAATTAAGAGTCTCCATTGGAACCAGCCTGGCAGCCTGAGAAACATAGCGAGACCCACCCCGAGTCCCATCTCTAGAAAAAAAGAAAGAAAGAAAACTTCAACTACTTCTAAGCAGCCTCTCATTTACAGGATTTTTTGGGTCACATGCGAATGTAATGTATTCCAGTAATTTGAATACAATAGGCCCTCGGTAAGTTTTATTTGTTGCTTGAGTCCATCTCTCCTCAGTTAAGCCTATCATTTTGTTTCTGTTCCTGGTAAGTCATGCATTTGACAACTCATTATAGCATATGACCAGGGCAGTGCACCTCTGGGAACCAAATCAGCTGGTTGTAATACCAGTTTTAAAGGGAATATTATTCAAGCAGTTTGCTAAAGTCTTAAGTTTGTACTTTTATTACTCAGTAGCTTTGGGCATACATGTGCATGCACACTCTAACACAATCAAAGCAAGAAGCTACAATGTTTTCTGAATTTGATATCAGAATATCAAGGTGATAATTTTTGACTTTTCAATTGTTTGGAACTACTATGTTAATCTTTATGAAACTTTGTAGTAAATAACTAAAATACTTAGAGATATGTAAGAAAACAAAGAATTCCTCAGGCATAATATGATATTCCATTTTATAAAGCTCAATTTATGGAGAAAATTTGAAGTGAAAAATCTTACGTGAGTAAGTAGTGCCACAGTGTGGCTACAATTGATAATTTATTTCAGTTCCCATGATTTCATCAACCTATAATGCAAGCTAAGACTTCTGTAATCTAAAAAAACTCCCTTCTCTACCAATATCAATGTTCCTGGCTTCACAGGTCTACAGAATCAATTATATTGCACACATATATTTTCAATAGACCGCTTTAGTAGCTCACAAAGTACTTCACAGCTATCTTGTCGAATAGAAGGACAGATATTAAAACCTCCATTTTTTAAACAAGAAAAACTGAAATTCGAACTATCTGGCTGTTAATGTTTATAAGGCACTTAAATAACAAAGATGAGACTAAACCTTCAGCTTCTGGGTCCTTGTGAGTACATCTTGGAGAATACAAGAACACGTGGGATTGGGGGTCAGTAGTCCAGGGCTGCCAACGAAGTTTTGTCACATGATTAATTGTGTGCTGTTAAGCAAGTCACTTAAATCTGTAAGTTTCTAGTTCTTTCTCATAAATAGAAAAAGGAAATGGTATTTGCCTTGCCTATCTTGGAGACTGTTGTATCAATCAAATGAAATATAGTCCATAACAGAGCTTTTTACAGACTGGGAAGTACTATAAAAGTTAGTGTTTTTATTACTTCCTTGCTACCACCACAATATGAAAATGCTTCCATAAGAGACTAAGACTTACTGGGAGTAAAGAAAATCCAATAAACATTGTAACTGTAACCTAAGCTAAAATGCCTGCTTATTCATTCAAAATTGGGATTTTTATGTCAGTCTGAAAAATACTAATAATCAATTTCTTATTCGTATATGCTCATGTAAGGATGCAATTTATATTCTTAGTCTAGTGAAGACCCTGTACCATATACAATCTATGTATTTTACATGTAGTAAAACAGAATCTGTGGTGTAGGAGGTTCTTCCTTATCCTCAACTTTTACTTTAAATATGGGGCTACATGTGCAGGTTTGTTATATGGGTATATTGCACTCATGTAGTGAGCACATACCCAGCAGGTGGTTTTTGACCCATGCTCTCCCCCCAACCCCCAGTAGTTTGCAGTGTCTACTGTTCCCACGTTTATGTACATGGTTGCTCAGTGTTTACCTCCCACTTATAAGTGAGAACATGAGGTATTTGGTGTTGCGTTCCTGCATAAATTTGCTTAGAATTATGACCTCTGGCTCCACTATGTTGCTGCAAAGGATATGATTTCATTCTTTTTATGGCTGTATAGTACTCCATGATGTATACGTACCACATTTTCTTTATCTAATCCACCATTGATGGGCACCTAACTTGATCCCACATCTTTGCTATTGTGACAGCATGGGGATGAATATACGGGTGCATGTGTCCTTATGCTAGAATGATTTATATTCATTTGAATATATATTCAATAATGGAATTGTGGGTCAAATGGTAACTCTGTTTCAAGTTCTTTGGGAAAGCCCTATACTGCTTTCCACACGGCTGAACGAATTTACATTCCCAAATAGGTAGCTTTTAAATATAATTTCATAGTAATTACTGATATTAGATAAATCTTCATAAAAACCCTCAGATGTTGTACACAGATGAAATCAAGATAGCTCACAGGACTTAGCATCGTAACAAGCTTAGATTAGTTTGCGTTTTAAAATTGGCTAGAAGAAAAGAAAACTACCTCTTGCGAAGTAGGTGAAAATTCTAACTTTATAAAAGGTTCTTAAAAGTATCATCAAGGGCTGGACCCCATGGCTCATGCCTGTAATCCCAGCACTTTGGGAGGCTGAGGCAGGCGGATCACGAGGTCAGGAGATCAAGACCATCCTGGCTAACACGGTGAAACACCGTCTCTACTGAAAATACAAAAAAATAGCCTGGCATGATAGTGGACACCTGTAGTCCCAGCTACTCAGGAGGCTGAGGCAGGAGAATTGCTTGAACCTGGGAGGTGGAGATTGCAGCGAGCCAAGATCGTGCAATTGCACTCCAGTCTGGGCGACAGAGCGAGAGCAAGACTCTGTCTCAAAAAAAAAGAAAAAAAAATATACATGTATAGATATATGTGTGTGTATATATATATATACACACACACATATATAATCAAGGCAGTATATTTCATGTACTTTTCAGATGTTCTTCAATTTCCATAACTCACAATATTTGGTTTTGCTTATGTCATTAGTTTTTAACCATAAAATAGGTTCTAGAAAATTCTTAAATAAGATTGTCTACATCTTTTATATTACATTATTGTCATAAAATTAGCATAATTATTTTAAACTTAAAAAGGTTTTCCACATTCACAAAAACAATGTAATTAACTCAGGAAGTTTAAAACTTTGTCTTTAAACATTATTTTAACACTTGCATGTGGGTGGGTGTGAGCAACATTGGAAAGGTGTTGAGAGGATGAAGAAGACAGTTTTGTTGATACATTTTGGACCGGTCAGACAATATCTTAGTCCAATGGCTAGCGGTGTTTATACACATTCAGGTAAGTTTAAGATTCATTCAGCAAACCACTATTGGTTCCCTGTATGTATCAGCCACCTCTGCCAGGCTAAAGACCCCATTCCCTGTACTCAGAAGTTCCCAGAGAGATTGGGAGACAGATACATAAATGAACTATTGGACAATAGGCTAGTGCTGTAATGGAGATGTGCACAAAGGGTGCAGAGATGCAGGGAAGAATCACGGAGGAGATGGTCTTCTCTGCCCTTAGGATAAAGGGGAAGTGGAAGACCTAACCAAGAAGGTAACACCTGGGAAACAGGATCTCAAGAAATTCCAAGCCCAAGGATAACAAGTAAACCACACCTTTGTGGTTGAAAAAAATGTTAGAAACTGGGAGGTGATTCTCTCTAGTGTGTTTGGTAGATCATTTCTAGGTTTCCATTATGTCTTTTCCATTACTCTATTTTGTTATTGTGTATCTTTAAAGTGTTTTGCAGCAGAAAATAAAACAAAGAAAAGAATGATGGAATCACTTTTTTAAAATCATGCATTACATTATTGTGATCCAGGGATATGCTATTATGTATTTATTCCTAAGTGTAAACGTGTCTTCAAGCTATCCCATTGGAGAGGTACTGTATTTGCATTAGTAAGACAAACTGAAGAAAGTTGCACAATTTTTGGGAGAATGCTTCCATCTAGTGGTCATATTGAGAAATTCACCTACATGTATTCATTATATTTCTTAAAAATATTTGTTAATCTGTTATATATCAAATCGATATGTTTCTGTTCATTAACAGTTAATAATTTCCCATTTACCTTTAACTATCGGAGGATATAACAATTTAAATTTATTTGGCGTGTTGGTTCTCAAGGAAGTAGTTTCTCTAAAGAAAAATAAGATCCTGAAAAGAAGGCCGTATCTGTTAAAGCTTTCATACACCTCGTCTCACTCAATATTCACAGCCACACTGTAAAAACATAAAAACTTTTAGTATTATTCGATTTTGTATATAAAGAAATGGAAACATAACAGGGTCAGTAATTCACCTAAGACCACCATGCGAAGAATTAACTTGTCAGAATGACTTCAGTTCTAGTGTTCTTTTCTCTCGATGCATTAAAGATGATTATTTTATCATTAACTCTGTCGATGAAGTACAAGTTCTTTATGTGATGTGAATAACATCTGTTTTTTAAGTTTGGAATTTGAAATGCATAAGGTGTTCATAATGTAGATGCATTAGTCAGGACAGGCTACTTAATGCTGGGGTAACAAATCCAACTCTCAAATCTCAGTAGTTTAACATGATAGTTTATTTCGCACTTTAGTTCAGCAATAAACTCACATCTTCCAGTTGAATTTCATGGGCCTAGCTGAAGGGAAATGTAAAATAAAGGGTAGCATATTGAAGGTTTGGGGAGGATTATGCTCTGCTGCAGAGATAAGTTCCATTTTTCTCAAATACTAAGCATGTTAAAGTATATAAATATTTTTTCAAATATTAAGTTTAAAGTATACAAAGTACAAATATTTTGGATCGTGTGGGCTAGCAAAACATTCATGTGCTTTTGCTTTTTTTTTCCTCTCAGACAGGCTCTCGCTCTGCTGCCCAGGCTGGAGTGCGGTGGCATAACCATAGCTCACTGTAACCTCAAACTCGTAGGCTCAAGCTAGCCTCCTGCCTCAGCCTCCTGAAGAGCTGGGACTACTGCTACTACTACACAACGACACTCAGCTAATTTTTAAATCTGTTTGTAGAGACAGGGGTTTCACTCTGTTGTGCAGGCTAGTCTTGAGCTCCTGTCTCGGCCTCCCAAAGTGCTGGGACTACAGGCATGAGCACTGCATCTGGCCTGCTTTTGCTTTTATTTGTATTTTTTTCTCTGAAGGACCTCAAGATCACAGAACTGTATTAATCTTAACCCTTGGCTCATGGCACACTTATTGATGGTTTCTGCCTGTCTCTCCTCCATTAATTATGCATGTATGTATGTGTGTATTTTAATAATGTAACAAGCACCTGTGGACCTAACAGCCAATATGGAAGCTCAAACTTTGGCAATAAGTCACATCTAGCTGTGTGGTCCCCATCCCTTCTATCTGCTACCCCTTTCCCAAGGTAACTGCCATCCTAAATATGGTGTGCATTTTCCTTCCCTCTCCTTTAGTATGATTTTATCTGATCTGTCTCTCTATTGCTTAAAGACATATATTTTTATTTTAGTTATTTATCTCAGTATTATGTTAGGACTTCTCTGTGTTGCTGCACGTCATCATAGTTCATTTACTGAGTGTCGCATTATAGTGTTTTGTGTGACTATAACAGATCATTCATCTACTCTGTTTGGGGATGTGAATTTGGGATTTTCTCCAATTTTTGCTGGTGTAAACAATATCAGAAAAGATCCCCATGTACCTTTGGGGATTCATCCCCTAATAATATTTTCTTTCTGACCAAGCTTATATCCTCATTGGTCTCTTAAAAATGCTATTGTATTTCCTGATCCTGCACTTTGCTCCTGTTTTCTCTGTCCACGTGCCTCTACACTTCTTTCTGCACATAAATTCTACACATTATCCAAAGCCAGCATGAAATTTCACCCTTTCTATGAAATTTCCCATTACCACTATAATTTGTTGGATTGGTTTTTGCCTCTGAATACTTAAAACATGTCCCAAACACATTATTTGGTAAATATTATAACAGTCGTTCATTAACCACCTACAACATGCCAGACATGAATCCAAGAACTGGCCCTAGATCTTTTTATTTTATTCTCAATACAACAATATAATGTGGGGATTATCATTATTACTATTTTTCAGTCCATTAATTATACATTAATCATCATAAGGGTCTGATTGTGGGAAGCACTCGAGGTTCCGTTTGTCATCATCAGGCAAGAGATACATATGGCAATGGCAGGAGAAGGACATGCATTCAAAAGGGTCCCAAAATATTAGGCACAGATTTCCTTGTCCTCTTTCCACTGGATGGGGTCATACCAGCTTCACTTAGTCTCTAGGTCTCAAACCACCATCAGCATCTGGAAGTCCAAAGTCTGTTCTTGGTAAGGAATCTGTCACCATAACCTGGTCACTAGGCACATCTCAGCTATGTGACCAGCCTTAACTGTTGAAACATCACCCCTTGCTCCCAACCTCTACTGAAATCAGATGCAAATCATAAATCCAGTTATTTCTAAACAATGATGACAAACTGATACATCCTGCTCCAGAACAACTCTCAGACCCATACAGAATAGCATCTGTCTTTAGTTAATAAGTACTACAGCATTGGCCAAGGGTCAGAAGCTCCCTGCATAAGTGCATGATCAATCCAGACCAGTTGAGATTAACCGCAACTGTGCAGGCAGATGAGGAAACCAAGGCTTAGAGAAGTGAAGTACTATCTTCCCTGAGGTCATCCCACAAGAGTCATGGAACTGGTCAGGGAAACTCCAAGGCCTGTGCCCTTTGGCAAGCTCTGAGCTATTCTGACTCTTAATGCAGTTAGTTGTGGCTTGCCCTATCCACAACATAGCGTGTATTATGAAGAAAAGTTGTTTGTCTGCATCTTTGTATTTCTGCCAGCATCTAGCATGGTCCTACATGTAAGTAATATGCCCCAATAAACAGCTGGGCAGAATGACTAACACACTTTCTCCTAGCTAGTGGTAAGTTATCTCATGGCTCCCCAATGAGCAAAGCTCTGTTTTATCTCTGTACCTTCGTTCATGCAGTTACTCTGACTTAGACTGTCTTCCAACTCTGCTGTCATGCATGAATCCACCCCTAAATTTTCAAGCCCATATTCATCTTCCCCTTTTCTAAACTTATATCATCATTAGCATATAATTCAGAAATTCTGAAAGTATTTTATATTTGTTTTTTTACTCCAAAATAACATCATAAATTTCTTAATGACAAAGAGCTTTTATTTTATATATATTCTTTAAAAGAATTTGTATACTGTTAGTCATCTATGTATTATCCCCATGCCAACAATATTGTGGAGCAGCTAGAGCACTTTTAGAATCAGTGTACCTATTCCTAAAAATGTGTTTTCACAGCCCAAGTGGTCACCAGATGAAATATATAGTATAATTACTTTCTTAATGTAGCCTTTGAACATCTCTAATCATTAGGGCAATGCAAATTAAAACTATCATGAGATACCACCTTGTACTCATTAGGATGGCTATGATTTAAAAAAAAAAAAACAGAAGATAGTAAGTGTTCTGGAGGATGTGGAGAAATTAGAACACTTGTCTACTGTTGGTGGAAGTGGTACAGCTGCTGTGGAAAACACTATGGTGGTTCCTCAAAGATTAAAATTATAATTACCATAAGATCTAGTAATTTCACTGCTGGGCATATACCCAAAATAGTGGATAGCAGGGTATCAAATAAATATTGGTACAACTAGGTTCAGAATACATTATATACAATAGCCAAAAGGTGGAAGAAACCCAAGTGTCTATCAACGGATGCATAGGTAAACAAAATGTGGTATATCACCCAAGGGCACATTACTCAGCCTTGAAAAGGAAACAAATTTTGACGTATGCTACGATATGGATGAGCCTTGAAGATATTATGCTGAGAGAAATAAGCCAGTCAGAAAAGGATACATACTGTATGATTCCTCTTATAGGAGGTACCCAGAGTAGTCAAATTCAGAGAGACAGGAAATAGAATGATGGTTGCCAGGGGCTGAGAGGAGGGGAAATTGGGAGTTGTTTAATGGATACAGAGTTTCAGTTTTGCAAGATGAAAAGAGTTCTGGAGATGGGTTGGGTTGCACAACAATCTAATGTACTTAACACTACTGAACTGTACACTTAAAAGTGGTTAAGGTGATACATTTATTTTATGTGTATTTTACCATATTAAAAAAATTTTAATGTAACCTGGGTTTCTTTACCGACGTCAGGAAGAAAGAAATCCAGGGGGCAGGTTACGGTTATAGGGCTGGAGGATTTAAGTTCCCTTCTACTGGTATTTCTGAGGCTCCTACTCCTTGAGCACTAGGCTGTTACAAGATCTGGCTGGTGCTTATTTGGATATGTGTATCTAGCAAATGGAGAAATCCTTAACTCCCTCTTTCTCTACCATTCTCCAAGGGACCCACACTGCATTGCATTTCAACTTCTCTGCAAAAAATTACAACTCTTTCTTACCCAAGATCATAGTAAGAGACATTTTATCATAGTAATACTAGATTTTCAATCAAATTTAGATGACTGAACATTCAGAAGATGTCCTTACTAACTTAAGCATACAGGTCACTCTGGTTAAGAACAGTACCAAATTCTCTAGGGGCCAGACTGGGAAGGCATTAGTGTAGTACTCATCTTGTTGGCCAAGAATGTCTGACTCCCTTCCTGTAGAAGAGAGGCCAGCTGGGCTGGATGGGGTTGGGGGGTACTTCATGGATGATGTAGGAAAATCTAACAGTCATTTTTAGCAAATGATGCTCAAGGGCAAATATCAAGACTATGTCTAAGTAATAATACTATAATCGAAGTGGAATAATATGTTCAAAGCCATATGCACCTGAGATCCATTTCTGCCTCCTGAAATGCATCTCAGACCCTGAAAACATGAAAGTGATATTACTAAGGACTACTGAATTACTAATGTACATCTGCAGATATTCTGAAATGGGGAGGAAAACTCCACAGGGAAGCTTGTATGAAATCTGTTTCAAATGTTTATGTGCACAGAAGAGCTATAGAACTGATTTAAGCCAAACAAAATGAAGAAAGCTATGTATTCTCAACACTCGTCTGTGTTGAGGTTAATTTCCCATTCAGTCCAGGTCATCTGTGATTATAAATGATGGATTATTCATTTATTCATTTGATCATTTATTCAAAAAACATTATATTAAACTCCTCCTATGTGCCAGGCACTGTGCTAGTGTTACTGGTGGAGGGTCTTGACTACCAATCTGACTACAAGTCAAAGTTTTTGGCGTTTTGAACTAAGGCACAAACAATGCAACAGAAGAACAAAGTAATGAAAGAAGCAACAAAAACGTAGACTTATTGAAGCAAAAGTACACTCCACAGAGAGGAAACTGGCTCAAGCAAGTGGCTCAGGAACCTCAGCTGCAAATCTTCTGGAGTTTAAGTACCCTCTGGAGGTTTCCCATTGGTTGCACTGGTTACACCTCACGTAAATGAAGACTTGGCTCATGACCAGTCTGATTGGTTGTGAGAAGTGACCAATCAGAGGCTGAAGTGAATTTCCAATGTTACACCCTATGCAAATAAAGACTTGGCCTGCGACCAGTCTGATTGGTCATACCAGATGACCAATCAGAGGCACTTTCCATTTTTCATCTGCCACACTGTGGAAAAAATTGGGTGGGGAGGGGTGTTGCAAAGGGAGTAGGCTCTGGTCCTTCTGTTACCTGGGTGTGGGGAGGTGGGATTTTCCTTTTGATTCAGTTCTAGGAAGGCAATGTGAATTGGCTTTAGGTTCCCTGCCTCCAGACCTTATTCTCCTGCTTCACTAGGAAAGAAGGATCTGTCAGTGAAGAAAATAGGCAAGATCCTCACTCTCATCAAGTCTACATTTTAATAGGAGACAGGGCATACACAAAACAAATAGTTCTAAACAAAATTTCAAAAGAGAAAGGAGGATAGACCTATAAGGAACTCTTTTAAATCAGGGAAAGCCTCCTTCAGGAGCTAACACATGAGTCGGCAGGCTTCTGCTCCGCTCCTTCGTAAAGCATTCAGTTGCACATTCAGTTAACCATACTTGTTAAGCATCTGCTATATGCTAGGTCCTGAGGGCGCTTAGCTGCAAGAAAGGGAGACAGATACAAAGTCAAAATAATTATATAAATAGCTAAACAAATATAAAGTGTAATACAGTCTGTGAAGGTAAGAAAAAAGATGGATTCAATATTTAGATTAGGAAATTAGAGGAGGAGGTAAAATGTTACTGAAGAGAAATTGTTTAAGCTAATATCAAAGGAAGGAAAGAGTCAAGAGAGCTCTAAAGGCAACAATGTGAATGAAGATTGTGAGACCAAACATTGTTAACATCCTTTCAAGGATCTGAGAAACAGCTGGTGTGGCCAGAGCATGAGAGTGGGAGAGAGGAATGAGCAACATGATGAGAGCTGGAACCAGATCATGCAAGACCTTATAGAGGAACATTAGGCATTTTCTTCTGAGTACCACTGTCATGTTTTGAGGAGTGGGTTTTTACCAAGAAGATAGTGGCTGGAAAGGTAGGAGAATCATCTTGGCTTGAAAGCTGAAAAAAAAGGTTGTTTCAAAGAAAAAAAAGTGTGTGGGGGGGGGGAAATATTTAACCATAACAATTAAGATCTTTTCTATTAATCATTTTTATTTTATATCTTATTTCTGATATTTACCCATTTTTCTGATTACAAAAGTAGTACTTGCATATACACATAGAAGCATGGCATAATGAAATCCTCCCTTGATCAAATTTCTTTCTCCTCATTCAGGCATTACTAAAATAATTTTGCTGATATTGTGGTATACCTTCATACAGATTTTTCTCTTGATACAGAATATGTGTGTGTGTGTGTATATATATGCTTTACATACATATAAATATGCTTTTAAAGAAATTGGATATTTATAGATACTGCTCTCTATGACCTGCCTTTTTTTTTTTTTTTTTTTTTTGAAACAGACTCTCGCTGTGTTACTCCAAGTTGGAGAGCAGTGGCACAATCATAGCTCACTTCAACCTCAAACTTCTGGGTTCAAGCCATCCTTTGTCCACAGTCACTCAAGTAGCTAGGACTGCAGTCACATGCTGCCACACCCAACTACTTTTTAAGATTTTTGCAGAGTCAACAATCTCACCTACACTGCCCAGGCTGGTCTCTAACACCTGGCCTCAAGAGATCTTCCCACCTCAGCCTCCCAAAGCACTGAGATTACAGGCGAAAGCCCAGCCTTACCTTTCTTTTTTGCTTAATAATACACCCTAATTAGCTTCACATTTCAAAACACATAAATGTTTTTTCTTCTTTTTAATGACCATAGAGTATATACAAGGGTCTTCATCTTGGTATCTTTAAGTTTATAGCAATCTGAATCACCAATGTGTCACCAATAGAAATCACATATCTTTTCATATTACATCAAGGTTGTTGCAGATATCTAAATATAGTAGTTACATTCATAACTACTCCAAAATTTTTATAGTTATGAAACCATTGCTGGATCTTGTTAAATGTATTAATAAGGAAGCATATAGTTGCTTCAAAAATTTGCTCCCTTAATATTTTGATACATTGGGTTTTTTTTTTTTCTTTTTTCTTTTTTGGAGACAGAGTCTCACTCTGTCACCCAGGTTGGAGTGTAATCACTCGATATTGGCTAACTGCAACCTCTGCCTGCCTGGTTCAAGCGATTTTCCCACCACAGCCTCCCGAGTAGCTGGTACTACAGATGTGTGCCACCATGCCTGGCTACTTTTTGTATTTTTAGTAGAGATGGGGTTTCACAATTGGCCAGGCTGGTCTCAAACTCCTGACCTCGTGATCTACCTGCCTCAACCTCCCAAAGTGCTGGGATTACAGGTGTGAGCCCCTGCACCTGGTCAATAGCTTGTTTTAATATAATTAGTTATTTTGTAATCTTATGTATTTCTTTTTATCATGTAAAGTCATTCTGAAATGGAGTTCATGGGTATCACCAGGTTCAAAGGGGTCAGGAGTCCCTGGGGCAGAGCTAATATATACGGAGGTGTT
Organism: Mandrillus leucophaeus; assembly: GCF_000951045.1. Classification (NCBI taxonomy): domain Eukaryota; kingdom Metazoa; phylum Chordata; class Mammalia; order Primates; family Cercopithecidae; genus Mandrillus; species Mandrillus leucophaeus. Next base: position 4,241,494 of record NW_012103243.1, on the reverse strand, counting down.
CAAAGTAGGTAGGAGGCAACACCTGGGAAGCAGGTGGATTCAACCAAAAGGATCTCAGTTAATAGCTGGGATAACAAACCAAGTTCAGTTAGGCAAAAATTAAGTAGATTACCATCCGCTATCTAAATGGGCCAAAATTTAAGGAAGTGCCCCAGTAGAGTGTAGCGATGTAATGCAACTCCTTAACCAGATAGAAGTGCATTTATACAAATTGAGAAGCCATGGTAGGAATTAAAAGGAGACTGAAGTCTGAATCAGGCAGGTTGCCCAGAGCTAACTAGGGTGGGCCACCTTGTTTTGATGGTGAAGTCCCTAAGAGTCATCTATTTCACAACCGTTTTCTGAGTGCCTATAATATAATAATATAAGGGAGATGCATCCCATGACCTTTTAGACTACTGAGGAAGACAAGACAGGGAAGAAAATCAGAGATTATTTTTATGAATTTTATACTTGCAGCATTTCTAGGATGTTTGGGGAATTCAAAAGAGAAACACTTAGATAAATGTGATAGATTAGGAAGGTAGGAATTTTCTGCAAGAGATATCACTTTTACACTGTATAGCGTACTCTCTTCTCTTGGTTCTTATAACTACATGCTTTTCTTCAAGTTTCTTGCTTCTTCTCTGGCCACTACTGAATTGGGTGCTTCTTAATCTCGAAATGATAACTTTGATCAGGATGTTATCTCATATCTTATCTTCTTTTATTCTCTCTTTCTTTCTCTTTCTTCTCTCTCTCTGTGTGTCTCTCATTTTATCCACTTGCATAGCTTTATTTACTGTGAATATACTGAATATTTACAGATTTATGTCTCCCACTTAGATCTTTTTTCTGAAATGCAGACTCATATACCCAAAGCCTAATTGAAATTTGTGTCTTAAATTTAATCAGCCCTAGCTTTGCTTTTGAATATGATAGAGTATGTGGACAAGTCCCCCACCCTAGCCCAAAAACGACAATTAGAAAATCTGAAAAAATATTTGAAACAATGTTCATCAGACATTGGACAATAGACGACTCAGGAAAGAGATTCCTGAGATAACTAAAATAAACAAAGTAAGCATTGTGATTGTTCCAGCTTACTGCTTGGAGAGAATTTTCAAATTGTATTGTAGAGAGAGGGGACCAAAAAAAATGCATTGTTCTTGCTAGGTTGAGGAGACAGAATTTAGAGTTTGGGAAGGCCAATGTGAGTGGAATTTGTAGGGGAAATTACCAGAGAGGAGAGAGCTGCAAAGAGAGAATTCCAGGAATCTGCCAAAGAGTCTCTCCATCTGAGTTTTCGGCTGAGTACTGATTTTCCCATGCAGCTAAGGAAACAATCTAGAGCCATCCCTGAAACTCGGATACGGCTGAGAATAGTTTGTATTCCTACCAACTAGAGTGGGATAACCTAACACAGGTATATTGAGTACAGTCCTTATATAGGTATTGTTTTAATAGTGAAGCAAAATTAGGCCTAAACCAAATGCTGCTCTAGAACCATTCCAACAAAACTTTAAAGTAAGCCTTGAAAGGATGGAACTAATTCTAAGCAATTTAACTACAACCCAGAAAAAAAAAAAAAAAAAAAAAATCCCAATGCTATTTAAAGAATCCAAAATTTAGCACCCCAAAATATAAAATTTTAAATGTCTAACATCCAATCTAAACTTACCAAATAGGCAAAAAGGAGAAAAACAACACCTGTATAACACGGAGGCAAAAAAAGCTCACTATAAACAAACTAAAAAATGACACAGATGATAGAATTAGCAAACAAATATATTAAACAGCTATTATTGTTTTTATTACTATTATATTCCAAATGTTCAACAAAGTAGAGAAAAGCATGAACATAAGATCTAATAAAACTTGCAGAGAAGATAAATACAATATCTGACATGAAAACTATAGTTCATGCTATTGATAGCACATTACATACTGCAAAAAATGTGAACTTGAAGGCATGGGAATAAAAATAAAAAATAAAGAGTCAGAAGTTCCAAGATGGCTGAATAGAAACAGTTCCAGTCTACAACTCCCAGCATGAGCGACGCAGAAGACAGGTGATTTCTGCATTTCCAGCTGAGGTACCAGGTTCATCTCACTGGTGCTGGTTGGACAGTGGGTGCAGGACAGGGGGTACAGCCCACGCAGCGTGAGCTGAAGCAGGACAAGGCACCACCTCACCTGGGAAGTGCAAGGGGTCAGGGAATTCCCTTTCCTCGCCAAGGGAAGCTGTGACAGACAGCACCTGGCAAATCAGGTCACTCCCACCCTAATACTGCGCTTTTCCAATGATCTTAGCAAATGGCACACCAGGACATTATATCCCGCACCTGGCTCAGAGGGTCCCACGCCCATGCAGTCTCACTCGTTGCTAGCACAGCAGTCTGAGATCGAACTGTAAGTCGGCAGTGAGGCTGGGGGAGGGGTGCCCGCCATTGCTGAGGCTTGAGTAGGTAAACAAAGCTGCTGGGAAGCTCCAACTGGGTGGGGCTCACCACAGCTCAAGGGGGACTGCCTGTCTCTGTTGACTCCACCTCTGGGGACAGGATATAGCTGAACAAAAGGCAACAGAAACTTCTGCAGACTTAAATGTCCCTGTCTGACAGCTTTGAAGAGAGCAGAGGTTCTCCCAGCAAGGAGTTTGAGATCTGAGAACAGACAGACTGCCTCGTCAAGTGGGTCCCTGACCCCTGAGTAGCCTAACTGGGAGGTACCTCACAGTAGGGGCTGACTGACACCTCACATGGCCGGGTGCCCCTCTGAGATGAAGCTTCCAGAGGAACAATCAAGCAGCAACATTTGCTGTTCTGCAATATTTGCTGTTCTGCAGCCTCCGCTGGTGATACCCAGGCAAACATAGTCTGGAGTGGGCCTCCAGCAAACTCCAACAGACCTGTAGCTGAGGGTTCTGACTGTTAGATGGAAAACTAACAAACAGAAAGGATATCCACATCAAAACCCCATCTGTACATCACCATCATCAAAGACCAAAGGTAGATAAAACCACAAAGATGGGGAGAAAACACAGCAGAAAAGGTGAAAATTCTGCAAATCAGAGCACCTCTTCTCCTCCAAAGAAATGCAGCTCCTTGCCATCAATGGAACAAATCTTAATGGAGAATGACTTTGACAAGTTGAGAGAAGAAGGCTTCAGACAATCATACTTCTCCGATCTAAAGGAGGATGTTCAAACCCATCTCAAAGAAGCTGAAAACCTTGAAAAAAGATTAGACGAATGGCTAACTAGAATAACCAGTGTAGAAAAGACCTTAAATGACCTGATAGAGCTGAAAACCATGGCACGAGAACTACATGATGCATGCACAAGCTTCAGTAGCCGATTCAATTAACTGGAAGAAGGGGTACCAGTGATTGAAGATCAGATGAATGAAATGAAGCAAGAAGAGAAGTTTAAAGAAAAAAGAGTAAAAAGAAATGGACAAAGCCTCCAAGAAAT
>NW_012103243.1:4230557-4233328 GCF_000951045.1 Mandrillus leucophaeus | reverse complement strand
AGACTGAATTTATGAGTAGTCATTTACTTATAAGCCAATTTGGTAGCATGTTAGACACAACACATAACATAATACATGTACAGGCACAAACATATTTAAACATGTATACACACACAAACAAAAATTTAATAGTTTTTACCTCAGAACTCTGGCTATGAGACAGTATAACAAACTCATTATTTTACAAAAGACGGCTGGGTCCAAATTATTTACGATACAATTGGGACCTGCTCACATGGTTATACTTTGTTTGTGCTGTTAGGTAATCCAATGAAGTCTGTAGACCAAAATTTGGGGTGAAGCAATTTCTATAGAAATTCTATCTTCAAAAACATCCTTACCTTTCTCTCCCCTTTAGTTTCATTTAGTTTTTAATGTTTACATTTTGGCAAGAACTGGCTGAACTGTATTAAAATAGCAAAATGTCCAAGTGGCCTTAAACTGGCAATACCATAAACTGAGTTTTATGTAAATACCATAGCTTAATAATAAGAGATTCAAAGCCGGCACAAAGGAAATAAAGAAATACATGAGAGTTTTAGAAGACTTTACATAACTATAGTTACAGGCCAACCATTTGAGCTCTAAGTGTTTCTTGTTATAATTTGTCCATTGATTTTAAAATGTGCACAGAATGGGCCACAATATGTACTATCTGGAGTCCTAGAAAACCTGGGATGCTTTTGAACTTCTGCAGGAGTTTCTGATTTTTCTCTTTTTCTTGATCTAATTATTTCTCAGTAGCTAGTCTTATTGCAACAACAGTGTGCTTGCTACCCTTATGGTACTTTAATATCTTAGCTTCTTCTAATACGTCCCTGCTAGGTTTTTCTGTGCATCGCCATACTCATGTGGCGTTCCGCAAAGGCTGAGCAGTCAGGTAACTCCACCCTACGTGCATGTTGCCAGCAACCCTGGGATTCCTCCCACAGATACCTCTTCTTGACTCGTTTGGTCTCTTGGATCTTGTTCATAATGCCGATTGCTATGAGAAAAGCTTGGGACTGTAACATCCCCCTACAAACTTGGAAGAAACTGAGAGACCAAAGAATCATTCAGGCAAATCCAGCATGATATAGGACATTCCTGGTTGGCAGCAGGAGAGCCCTAGAGACCTGTGCCACCTCCCTTCTTTAAACTGCTTTTAAGCTGGTTTTCAGGCTCTTTGCTTATGGTGTTTGAGCGATAAGACTGTTTTTCTTGGTAGATTTTCAGATACTCTCCAGGATGTTTGGGTTCTCAGGGACATCTGCCCCTCGGCTGGGCACCATGGCTTTGGCTCACTGCCCAGGCTTTAAGATTTAGGTGGTTGAAATACACCCGTAAGTAAGCTGGTGGAGGACCCATCACAGCACAATATTTCTTTAAAGAAAGATATTGTTTGGACATATGTGAAAGCGTAAGAAGGGAGATCATCTTTACTCTTTTATCCCATCTGTATGCACTGCTGACACAGCTAATATGATTAAGTACATAGTATGTAATTCTAAAACAGAACCTGACATGAAGGCATCATTTCTGAAGTCCATAGATTACACATTGGAGAATAACTTAAGTTTATAAAAATCCAACATTCTATTTCTTTTTAATACTAAACCTTCTCTGAATGTTCAATCTATTTATTTTAAAGGTGTTGGCTTAATGTGGTGACACAACTCTATCATCAAAGGTGATACAATGTCATTGTATTACAGAATCGAGACCATTTCTGTATGCAGATGTGTGTATGCATGTGTGTGCATGTGTGTATGCATGTGTGTGCATGTGTGTGTAATATAGATATGAGGACGATAAGTAGCTCATGTGTTGCTTATTGTGATTAGAGGCTTATTGTGTTTACTCTAAGAAATCAATAAACAGTTTCCAGATTTATAATGCATTGTGCAGTTGTGGTACTGATGTGCATTTCAAGTGAAACTTAATTAATGATTATAATAAGAGCTATTTCAACTCTCAAGCTACTTTTAAGGTCTGTTTTTGGGCTTTTCTCTCAAATATTAAATCATGTTTTTGCAAAAGCAAAGAAAATTCAGAAAGTTAAAGTATGAAATGTGATAGCCGTGAAGCTTTTGGCAGTTCTTAATTTCAAACTAATTCCTTTACCTCCCCATGAAATATGAGTTTTTTAAGCATTCCATTTAATTGTAAAGGGCCTCTTTTTTCTTACTTAGGAGCTGTGTGCTTGGCTACCACAAGAGTTTGATTAGATATTTGTGTTGCACTATTGATAAGAATACTGCACTATACCAAAAAAGAGAGGTATCAGATGGATAACCCAATTACCTGATTTGATCATTAAGCATCCTGGGTTAGGTATGACTTGGAATTGGCCTCTAATTCAAAAGAAAGCCCATTAAAGAAAGAAATTTCTGACTGAGATAAATATTTGTCTCAAAACCAATTTTCCTTGGGTAGAACCTCAAATCCGTTTTCTTTCTTCCCTTGCTTTGATTCTTTTGTTTCTGTGGTGCTCTTAGCTTCTGATTCTGAACTTTTGGACACTTATTTTCCTGGCTTTTGGTAACTCTGAATGTTCTTATGTTTCATTACAGGATCACTAGTTACTTTGACTTTCAAATTCTGTGAGTCTCTGCACCAGGGACTTGAACAACCTTACCCCAGGAGGTCAGTTGCTCCTTGTCCATTTGCATGAGACAATACTTCCTTCATCTACCAGCAGATAGGCTGATAGAAGGAAATGGCTTTGGCCATTCCATCCTCATAGGATAATCTAAATAAGTTAGAAGAAGTAAAGAGAATTAAAAACTGAG
>NW_012103243.1:4204352-4230507 GCF_000951045.1 Mandrillus leucophaeus | reverse complement strand
TAAGTAAGCTGGTGGAGGACCCATCACAGCACAATATTTCTTTAAAGAAAGATATTGTTTGGACATATGTGAAAGCGTAAGAAGGGAGATCATCTTTACTCTTTTATCCCATCTGTATGCACTGCTGACACAGCTAATATGATTAAGTACATAGTATGTAATTCTAAAACAGAACCTGACATGAAGGCATCATTTCTGAAGTCCATAGATTACACATTGGAGAATAACTTAAGTTTATAAAAATCCAACATTCTGTTTCTTTTTAATACTAAACCTTCTCTGAATGTTCAATCTATTTATTTTAAAGGTGTTGGCTTAATGTGGTGACACAACTCTATCATCAAAGGTGATACAATGTCATTGTATTACAGAATCGAGACCATTTCTGTATGCAGATGTGTGTATGCATGTGTGTGCATGTGTGTATGCATGTGTGTGCATGTGTGTGTAATATAGATATGAGGATGATAAGTAGCTCATGTGTTGCTTATTGTGATTAGAGGCTTATTGTGTTTACTCTAAGAAATCAATAAACAGTTTCCAGATTTATAATGCATTGTGCAGTTGTGGTACTGATGTGCATTTCAAGTGAAACTTAATTAATGATTATAATAAGAGCTATTTCAACTCTCAAGCTACTTTTAAGGTCTGTTTTTGGGCTTTTCTCTCAAATATTAAATCATGTTTTTGCAAAAGCAAAGAAAATTCAGAAAGTTAAAGTATGAAATGTGATAGCCGTGAAGCTTTTGGCAGTTCTTAATTTCAAACTAATTCCTTTACCTCCCCATGAAATATGAGTTTTTTAAGCATTCCATTTAATTGTAAAGGGCCTCTTTTTTCTTACTTAGGAGCTGTGTGCTTGGCTACCACAAGAGTTTGATTAGATATTTGTGTTGCACTATTGATAAGAATACTGCACTATACCAAAAAAGAGAGGTATCAGATGGATAACCCAATTACCTGATTTGATCATTAAGCATCCTGGGTTAGCTATGACTTGGAATTGGCCTCTAATTCAAAAGAAAGCCCATTAAAGAAAGAAATTTCTGACTGAGATAAATATTTGTCTCAAAACCAATTTTCCTTGGGTAGAACCTCAAATCCGTTTTCTTTCTTCCCTTGCTTTGATTCTTTTGTTTCTGTGGTGCTCTTAGCTTCTGATTCTGAACTTTTGGACACTTATTTTCCTGGCTTTTGGTAACTCTGAATGTTCTTATGTTTCATTACAGGATCACTAGTTACTTTGACTTTCAAATTCTGTGAGTCTCTGCACCAGGGACTTGAACAACCTTACCCCAGGAGGTCAGTTGCTCCTTGTCCATTTGCATGAGACAATACTTCCTTCATCTACCAGCAGATAGGCTGATAGAAGGAAATGGCTTTGGCCATTCCATCCTCATAGGATAATCTAAATAAGTTAGAAGAAGTAAAGAGAATTAAAAACTGAGGTGTTTCATACTTTTCATACCTCCCACTCGGTCATGGGAAATTCAGCATGCCTGATTACCTCTGTCAGGGAAGGAAGGAAGCTGGCCTCTCAGTGCCCTGAATGAGAAGGGTACATTGCCAGTAGAGTAATCACTATCAATTATTTTGCATGTTACAGATACCGGATTTTTGAAAGGAGAGAAAGAATGGCCAAATGGCCAGAATGTGCCCACAGAGCTTGATCATGAATGAACATCTTTTTGGCCTAAGGTAAAAAGGAGATATTTGCTTTCTAGTTCTGCCCTGACTACTAAAAGGTTAAAAGAAAAACACTTCATCAGTGGAAGGCACAAAAACAATGTGGCTATTATAAGGTTATTCCTAATATTATATTAAATAAGACATAAAGAGACTTTGTTGAGGTTTCTGACTAATGCCCATCTCTTAGAATTCTACATCCTTTATTCACTGTCTTGTAAAAATAACTGATTAATTTGATCACTGTTGGGGAGAAAGATGTCTCATCTTCTCTCTGGCCAGCAAATCCTATTAAAAATCGACAACTTCTGCATTATAAAAGTAAATTTTCTCATTTGTTTCTAACCTAGAGTATTCCCAGATTACCCACCTTGGCTACATTGTTAATTATGAACCAACACTGACTTGTCCTCTCAAAATGGTATTGAATGAATAGAGAAATCAAGAATAGAAGGATGCCTAAGGAATGTAGAATATAAAATTTGATGTTATAATTTAAGTAACATTTAAGTTCCATTTCCAAATAGGATGTAAAGAACTACAAGATAATGTTGCTCCCACTCTAACAATGAGAAAAAGCTGGGTAATATTTTTCTATAGAGTCCATCAGAGAGCTGAGTTCACAAAGCAAGTAGGTAAGCTAAAGTCGAAGGCATGAAAAGCCCTATGAAGAGAGAATGTGACCCACATACAGTGTCACTCACGGTAGAGCAGGAAAGGATAAGGTGGTTGTTCTAAAAGTCACCTTAAAGCAAGGAAAAAGAAAGCAATTGAAAATGTTTAAAACTCTTAAAGGCCGAGTGGAGGCAAATGTGATAATTTACAGTTGCTAGGAGCTCCAGAAATAACCAGCTCACAAGTTCTTTTGCACAGGCCTCAAATGGATGATTATAATACATTCTCGGGGCAAAGGAGAAGGTGGAGGAGAGTACTTCTTGTTGATGTTCTGTAGGAAGTGCAGGAAACCTCTGGGAAATCTCTGGGGCTCAGGACCTTGCAGTTACAAAGTGAAAACCTATTAATGCTGGCAGGAATAGTGAGAAGGGGGAGGTTGCGAAACTCTGCACTGCTCAAAACCTTTCACAGAAACATAGCAGAGTTGGGTACTATAACGAGGAAGTGGTAGGAATACTGACAAAACTCCACCCCAAAAGTTCAAGAGTACGAGGCTAGCCTATGACTGAGGCTGAATCAGGGCAACTGATCATTCATGCCCTTCACCATAATCCCAAAAAAAAAACAGCAGCCAATTGCTGGAGGAGGGGCAAGTGCATGAATAAAGGTTATCTCTGTGTACTGGCACGCAGGGACTGCAGGTCACACTATCTGGGGTTCCTGGCTATGCCACCGTTGCCTGCATCAAGAGCTAGCAAAAGCCCAAGACACAGGGAAATCCTGTAAAAAACTGCACTCAGCAGGCAACCCTTACAAAAGAAATTGCATTAGCTGAGAAGTGCAGAAAGCATGAGCTCTCCAGGACCTTGCCCTTTCCTCTTGCTCTCTATTGACAAAAATCTTAATGTTATAATATTTGGCAAAAATATGTATATTAATGGCCCAGATCTATTTCACAAATAATGCAATAAAATATACATTTAGAATGGAGAGGCAATAGATTAACAAATGACAGTATAGTATGTCTTTTTTCACTTTAAAATTTTTTTCTTGTCTTCTGATTTTTATTTAAGGTCGGTTTCTTACAGACAGCATATACTTGGGTTTTAATTTTTTTTGTACATAATCTTACAATCTCTGCCTTTTAATAAATTCTGGGGGCAAAGGAGAAGGTGGAGGAGAGTACCTCTTGTTGATGTTCTGTAGGAAGTGCAGGAAACCCTCCTTTTTCCCCCATAACCCAGAGAAAGGTCTGCTGATTCTGAAGGAAGCAAAAGCTTTTGCCCTGCAAGGGAGCAGGAAATATTTAGTGGAAATGCAGATATATTTAGGCCACTTCCAGTTAATATAATATTGATAGGGTTAGATTTAACCATACTATTTTCCCAGTTGTTTTCCAGAAAATTGTTTCTTATTAACTATTTTATTTTTTGTTCCTTTCTTTTTTTGGGTAGATTAAACATTTTATATGATTTAGTTGTGTCCATTTAAACATATGAACTGGGTGGCTGCTGAAGTATTCTGCACCAATTTAATCAATAAAATGGTTGCAATATTCTCACACTTTACTTTCCTAAGAGTGAAAAGTCATGGAGCTGGAGACACGTTTCTATCTTGCACTAAAAATCACCATTCCAAACAAATGATCAAAGGTTTGGGGAGTTAATTATCTATCAGTTTGGCCCATCTAGATATATTTCTTATGAGCAAGATTTGGAGCTAATAACCAGTGTTGGGAGAAACCTTGGAACTTTTCTCCAGAGAATGAAGATTGTATGTCTGGTGTTCTATAAGCTCTACCTAAATATTCTACCTGCATAACATGGATAAAAAAGGAGATACAGCACCGCTAATGATTTCATTTACAGGTAATCAATTACAGCTATTACTCCATTCACTGTGTCCAGACCATACTTACCGCCTGGTTATTTTTAGATGGCATGGAAAAATTACTGCCAATAAATGGGATAGGGGAGATGACGCTGAGCAGCAGAGCTTTTGCCCTATATGTGACCATAAATCAAGATGATATGTTGCTAAAACAGCTGTCTGGATATGATGGAAAGCAGATTGTGGCCACCTGCCCAGAAGTTGGCTAGGGCTAGAAACCAGTTTGGAAAGACAGCAAATCTCTAATTGAACAGTGACTCTAATGGAGTACCATTCCCTTCAATAATGCCAGTAATGAGTTTCTTATTCCCTCACCCCACAAAAAACTATTGGATATTTTAATCACTATAACATCTTCTGCTTTTAAAGGTCAGTGGCCAGGTTTGGTAGAAATCAAGACAAAGAAATGAATTTGTGTGTAAACTATAATAAACACTAGTGATGACAGCACATTACTGGACAGTGAGACTTTGAGTAATGTTCTCCAATGACCCAAATGCCAAAGATAGGAAGGGAATGTGTCATCTCTAGAGGTGCAAAATGTTGGGACAGGACAGATGAAAAACCACTGTGTCACTTCTGTTTTGTCATCTCTATGTTACATAATGATGCCTGAAAGCTCATGTATGTAACCTTTACTACAATATCTGAGATATAGTTCTGTTGACAAACCAGATGTAATCCAGAATTCACTGAACCATGGTGGCCTCTCATTACCACCCAGATCACTAGGATGTGTGATACATGAGAAAGACCATTTGTATTGAGAATGAACGGAGAATTACAGTGCAACTTAGATTGTTTGATGTGTCAATTATTTGTTTAATCTCTGCCACAGCTATATGGCAGAGACAAATTATTTTTATCTTATTGATAGAACAAAGTGAATATGATACTCATGTAAACGATGATCCCTGTGATGAGAAAATATTAAATAGATTGAAATCTATCACTTACTAACACTCAGTAAATTTGGAGAAAGTTTCATTTTCTTATCTGTAAAATGGCACTTCAATGGGTTTTAGAAACCTCAAAAAAGCATCATTATCATATTACAATAAATAAAAGTTATAATAAGTCTGAGCAATTTAGTCAACCAAAAAAGAATAATTAGGAGGTAATGAGTGGAGAAAGGTTTGAAGTAATAGTCTTCTCTATACCTAATGGTTTTCAAATAATGGTTCTGATAAAATAGGATAAAGATTTCATGAAAACTTCTGATAGTCAAATTCTATTTAGCATTGATATATTTATTCTTTCAAGCAGGCTAGTACTTTGGTTGGTATGTTAACAAAATCTTATTTATTTTATTCACTTTTTCTGTTCATCATATTAACTCAGTCTGAGACTTAAAGAAAGAATATTTCTGACAGAAAAAAAGGCAACCATAGCTTCAAATTACAGTGATATGATTTCCTATCTAAACCATAGACTTAAGAAGTGCTTTCTCAAAATTTCATGTACCACACAACTATACAGATTTCTTGGTTCACATATATTCTGATAAATAAGGTATAATAAGGAAGTATATATTTTGTTGCTGTTATTTGTTTTTTTTTTAAGTAACCTTCATCACAAAAAGGCTTAGCAAACGTATTTTAAAAAGTAATGACTCTGAAATAATAAAATTTATTAATACTTTTTCCAATAATGTGACAGTAAAACTAGTGCCCTCTTAAGTGATAAATAGGGAATCTTATCAATTACAGGAGTAATGTTTCCGTATTTGGTGCTTTTATAGGGAAAAACTAGATCATAGAGGAAAAGGTTACAATTTGAACACTTGAATTATTCAGATTATAATTATTCTTTCGCCTTTTTCTCAAACCTATTGAAGATAAGATTTGGGTTTATAGTTTTGTTTTCAAAGCACTTCTATATATTATAATGATTTACTGACGTCTAATGAAAACTCAATATATATAAATTAATGGTTTTGAAAGACTTTTGCTTATTACTAGTATGAGATTTATTAAAGTAATATATTAAATATATGAATGAACATACTCATCAAAGAGATTTTTCCAAAACTGAAATGTTGTTGTAGCCAAAATAGTCTTCATTTTTAGTTTTTCCTGTGCTTTCTACAACAGTTGGCGCTTAATTTTGTATAAATGGGAACCAAATATTTACAGTTGATTATGTTTAAGGTTTTAAGCACTATGAGCCTCTTTAATCTACTGTGCCTTATTACAATAAACCAACACACATTTTTTATATAATGTAGCACAGAATAAGAAGTAAATGAGGAAACAAACTGATTCCAGAGAGTTTTATCTGAACAAAGTGAGATAATTAGATTGCTTCTTTTCTATTTATGGTGACAATGTGGAAAATAATTCTGCCTAAGAAATTGATTGAAGGTAAATACAAACTTTTACTTCAAAGCTTCTACCAGTTATTTGTCTAAAGATGGCAGTAGCTCTGTTCTTTGGAAAGTTGCAATCATGGGCCTCATCCGTTACTGACTGGCAGCCACTGAGCTAGATCAACAGACTTTTTCTCTAAAAGGCCAAATAGTATTTTATGCTTTCACGAGCCATATGGTCTCTGTAGTAACTACCCACCTTTGCCATTTAGTTCAAAAACTGCCATAAACAAATCGGTGTGGCTATATTCCAATACAAGTTTATGTTCCCATAAAACTTTCCTTATGAAAGAGTGGTGAGTCAGCATTTGGCCTGTGGGCCATCGTTTGCTGACTTCTGGTCTAGAAACAAGAACATAAAGAAGGGAAAATTGAAATAGGTCTACCTAACAATTTAAAATTCTATCTCCATGGAAAATCTGAGCAGATAATATTTTTCATTATTGTAAGTATTATCACTGAAAATATTTTGTTTCAACTTAGGAGGTGTGTGTATGTGTATGTTTATGTGTGTGTGTGTGTGTGTGAGAGAGAGAGAGAGAGAGAAAGAGAGAGAGTAGTAATTAACTACAGACAGTTAAATAAAGGCACTGTTCAGAGATGTGTGGGGAGATTTGAGAGGACCATTAAGTGATGGTGAAGTACACAAGATCTGGGAACAACCGGAAACTCTTTTCCCTTTATTAGGGGAGGACGTGTTCTGCAGGAGCCTGGTCAGAGCTAGAATTCCAAGAGGGGTACCTTACATGATATGTGGCCATAGAAGCCCACAGGCACTTCCAGAAGTGTGGAGAAACATGGAATGATAAATGTTCTGACCACTATGCCCCCACCCATGTGTCCTTTATTCTCTTGCTGGTACCTCCCATTGGCTGACACAAATTAGAAGCCAGAGAGCAAGGGAGCCCAGGTGTTGCAGTCTATAACAGTTTCCCATGGCACATAGAAGGGAAGAAAAGTCAGAGAATAAATTGGGGAGTGCAAGGGTGACTCAGTATTATTTCCAGGAATGATCACTGATGATTAAAAGAGCATAATAAGATGTATGAGGAAGTGTTATTTTTAAATTTATTGAAGCATAATTAAAATGCACTTAGGCAAAGTAAACAATTTTATAAGTTTTGGCATACATGTGTATCCATAAACTACCACCACAATCAAGATAATGAACATATCTATCACTGGAAAAGTTTCCTAATGTCCCTTTGTAACTTCCCTCCCATACTTTCCATCTCTCATCCCCAGAAAACCACTGATCTACCTGTTTTCTATGACTAAAGGCTAGTTTACATTTTTTAGAATTGTATTTTAGTAGAATCTCACAGTACAGTACATTTTCCTTTTTTGTCTGCCTTCCTATACTTAGCATAATTATTTTGAGATTCATCCAGGTTCTTGTGTGTAGAGATAGTTCATTTTATTTTGTTGCTGAGAAATGTTTCATCATAATTGAAGATAAGATTTGGGTTTATAGTTTTGTTTTCAAAGCACTTCTATATATTATAATGATTTACTGACGTCTAATGAAAACTCAATATATATAAATTAATGGTTTTGAAAGACTTTTGCTTATTACTAGTATGAGATTTATTAAAGTAATATATTAAATATATGAATGAACATACTCATCAAAGAGATTTTTCCAAAACTGAAATGTTGTTGTAGCCAAAATAGTCTTCATTTTTAGTTTTTCCTGTGCTTTCTACAACAGTTGGCGCTTAATTTTGTATAAATGGGAACCAAATATTTACAGTTGATTATGTTTAAGGTTTTAAGCACTATGAGCCTCTTTAATCTACTGTGCCTTATTACAATAAACCAACACACATTTTTTATATAATGTAGCACAGAATAAGAAGTAAATGAGGAAACAAACTGATTCCAGAGAGTTTTATCTGAACAAAGTGAGATAATTAGATTGCTTCTTTTCTATTTATGGTGACAATGTGGAAAATAATTCTGCCTAAGAAATTGATTGAAGGTAAATACAAACTTTTACTTCAAAGCTTCTACCAGTTATTTGTCTAAAGATGGCAGTAGCTCTGTTCTTTGGAAAGTTGCAATCATGGGCCTCATCCGTTACTGACTGGCAGCCACTGAGCTAGATCAACAGACTTTTTCTCTAAAAGGCCAAATAGTATTTTATGCTTTCACGAGCCATATGGTCTCTGTAGTAACTACCCACCTTTGCCATTTAGTTCAAAAACTGCCATAAACAAATCGGTGTGGCTATATTCCAATACAAGTTTATGTTCCCATAAAACTTTCCTTATGAAAGAGTGGTGAGTCAGCATTTGGCCTGTGGGCCATCGTTTGCTGACTTCTGGTCTAGAAACAAGAACATAAAGAAGGGAAAATTGAAATAGGTCTACCTAACAATTTAAAATTCTATCTCCATGGAAAATCTGAGCAGATAATATTTTTCATTATTGTAAGTATTATCACTGAAAATATTTTGTTTCAACTTAGGAGGTGTGTGTATGTGTATGTTTATGTGTGTGTGTGTGTGTGTGAGAGAGAGAGAGAGAGAGAAAGAGAGAGAGTAGTAATTAACTACAGACAGTTAAATAAAGGCACTGTTCAGAGATGTGTGGGGAGATTTGAGAGGACCATTAAGTGATGGTGAAGTACACAAGATCTGGGAACAACCGGAAACTCTTTTCCCTTTATTAGGGGAGGACGTGTTCTGCAGGAGCCTGGTCAGAGCTAGAATTCCAAGAGGGGTACCTTACATGATATGTGGCCATAGAAGCCCACAGGCACTTCCAGAAGTGTGGAGAAACATGGAATGATAAATGTTCTGACCACTATGCCCCCACCCATGTGTCCTTTATTCTCTTGCTGGTACCTCCCATTGGCTGACACAAATTAGAAGCCAGAGAGCAAGGGAGCCCAGGTGTTGCAGTCTATAACAGTTTCCCATGGCACATAGAAGGGAAGAAAAGTCAGAGAATAAATTGGGGAGTGCAAGGGTGACTCAGTATTATTTCCAGGAATGATCACTGATGATTAAAAGAGCATAATAAGATGTATGAGGAAGTGTTATTTTTAAATTTATTGAAGCATAATTAAAATGCACTTAGGCAAAGTAAACAATTTTATAAGTTTTGGCATACATGTGTATCCATAAACTACCACCACAATCAAGATAATGAACATATCTATCATTGGAAAAGTTTCCTAATGTCCCTTTGTAACTTCCCTCCCATACTTTCCATCTCTCATCCCCAGAAAACCACTGATCTACCTGTTTTCTATGACTAAAGGCTAGTTTACATTTTTTAGAATTGTATTTTAGTAGAATCTCACAGTACAGTACATTTTCCTTTTTTGTCTGCCTTCTTATACTTAGCATAATTATTTTGAGATTCATCCAGGTTCTTGTGTGTAGAGGTAGTTCATTTTATTTTGTTGCTGAGAAATATTTCATCATAAGGAATGGAAGTTATTTATTCATTCACCTGATGATAAACAGTTAGGTTTTATCTGGTTTTGGCTATTGCAGATAAAGTTGCTATGAACATTTTTGTGAAAGTTTTTGTAGGAACATAGGTATAGTGGGGTGAATGGATATTGATCCCCAAAAAGATATGCCTTAGTATTAGCCTCCAAACAAATGTGAATGTGACCTTATTTGGAAATTGGATTTTTGCAGATGTAATTAAGTTAGGGATCTTGAGAAGAGATCATCCTGGATTTAGGGTGGGCCATAAATCCAAAAACTGATATTCTTATAAGGGAGAAGAGAGGAAGATTTGAAAGACACAGTCTGAGTGAGCAGAAGGCCATGTGAAGATAAGAGTCAGAGTTTGGAGTGACGCATCTATAAGCCGAGAAATGCCAAGAAATGCTGCAGCCACCAAAAGCTAGGAGAGAGGCACAGAACAGTGCCTCCCAGCCCTCAGAAGAAGTTCTAGTTTCTGAACTGGATTTTCTAGTTTCTGAACTGTGAAAGAATAAATTATTGTTGCTTTAAGCCACCAGGGTTGTGGTGATTTGATATGGAAGCTATAGGAGACAACACAACATGCTTTCATTACTTTGGGGTAAATATCTAGGAGTAAAATGAATGAATAAAATGCCAGATATGTGTTTGACTACTTAAGAAACAACCCAACTCTTTTTTATAAAGTTGCACCATTTTATATTCTCATCAGCACTGTGTAACAGTTCTAGTTATTCTACATCCTTGCCAACTCTTGGTATCTCAGTCTTTTTAATTTTAGCCAGTAGATTAGGAATGTAGAGAGATAACTAACTCTGGTTTTACTTTGCATTTTTAAACAATTAACAGTGTTGAGCATCTTTACATGTGCTTACTTTGCCTTCGATATACTTTCTTCATTGAAGTTTCCATTCACATCTTTTGTCCATGTTTAAATTTTGTTTTGCTGTCTTATTATTGACTTCAGGGGATTCTTTATACATTCTGAATACAAGTCTATTTCAGCTATGTGATTTGCAATGTGTTCTTTCGATTGGTAGGTAGCCTTTTCTTTCTCTTAAAAGTTTACTTCAAAATTCAGATGTTTTTAATTTTGATTAATGCCAATTTATCAACTTGTGTTTTATGGTGTATTAAAGTAAATCTTTGCCTACATGAGGGTCACAGAATTTTCCTGTTATGTTTTCTATAGATATTTAGGTCTATAGTCACTATAGTCAATTTTGAGTAATTTTTGTTAGTGCAAATAGATTAAAGTTATTTTTGTTGTGTATAAATATCAAACTGTTTTAGCATAATTAGTTTAAAACAATGACCTTTTTTCTACTTAAAACTTGCACCTGGCACCTTGCAACTTGCACCTTGGTAAAAATCTATGTGTCTGTTTCTGGACTCTTCTGTCCCATTGGTTGAATTGTCTATCTTTACATGAATATCAAACATTTTTATGTTCACATTTTTAAAAACTAAGTCTTGAAATGAGGTAGTGTTAGTCATTTACTTTGTTTTATCTTTTTAAAGTTTTTTTTTTTTTTGGCTTTTCTAGAACTTTTGTACATCCACATTAATGTTAGAATCAGCTTATCAATATATACGAAGAAGTGTATTAGGATTTTTTTTTTTTTCAGATTGCATTGAATCTATACATCCATTTCAGGAGAGTTAATATATTGAGAGGGATTGCTATATCTAGCCATTTATTTAGATCCCCTATAATTTCTTTCAACAGTGTTTTATAACTATCAGTACAAGTTTTTTTGTTGATACAGAATATTTTACATAGTTATGGGGCACATGTGATATTTTGTTGCATGCTTAAAATGTGTAATGATCAATTCAGGGTATTTGGGGTATCCATCCCCTTGAGTATGTATCATTTCTATGTTGGGAACATTCCAAGTTTTCTCTTCAAGCTACTTTGAAATATAAAACACATTGTTGATAACTACAGTCACCCTACTTTGCTATTGAACATTAGCGCTTATACCTTCTATCTAACTACGTATTTGTACCCATTCTTCAAACCTCTCTTTATCCCTGCTCCCACCCACACACCCTTCCCAGCCTTTGGCATTTGGTATTTATTGTTTTACTCTCTAGTTACATAAGGTCAACTTTTTTAACTCCCATGTCTGAGTGAGAACATGTAATATTTGTCTCTCTGTGCCTGGCTTATTTCATTTAACAAAATGACTCTCAGTTCCATTTATGTGCTGTAAATGACATGATTTCATTCTTTTTATGGCTGAATAGCATTCTATTGTGTATATATACCATATTTTCTTTACCTGTTCATTCACTGATGGGCACTTAGGTTGATTCCATACCATGGTTATTGTGAATAGTGCTGCAATAAACATGAAGGTTCAGGTATTCCTTTGATATACTAATTTATTTTCCTTTGAATAAATTCCCAGTAGTGGGATTACTTGATTGTATGGTAGTTTTACTTTTGGTTTTTGAGACATCCCTGTATTGTTTTATATAGTGCCTGTACTAATTTATGTACCACTAACGTGTATAAGAGTTCCCTTTTCTCTGCATCCTGGTGCATCCTGGCCAGTATCTTGTTTTATTTTTTTACTTTTTGGTCTTCTTAATAATAGTCATTCTAACTTGGATCAGATGATATCTCATTGTGGTTTTGATTTACATTTCTCTGATGATTAGTGAAATTTAGCATTTTTTCGTAAACCTGTTGGACATTTGTATGTCTTCTTTGGAAAACTGTCTATCCATGTCCTTTGCCCACTTTTTAATGGTATTATTTGTTATTTTTACTGTTGAGTTGTTTGAGTTCCTTGTATAACCTGGATATTAGTCCTTTGGTGGATGAATAGTTTGCAAATATTTTCTCCAACTCAACAGGTTGTCTCTTCATTTTATTGATGGTTTCATTTGCAGAAACTTTTCAGTTTAATATAGTCTTATTTATCAATTTTTTTGTTGTTGTTGCTTTTGAGGTTTTAGCCATAATATCTTTGAAGTATTTTCCCTATGTTTTCTGTTAGTAATTTTATAGTTTCAGGTCTTATGTTTAAGTCTTCAATCCATGATAAGTTTATTTTTATATATGGTGAGAGATAGGGGTAGAGATAGGGGTCTAGTTTTATACAGATATCCAATTTTTCCAGCACCATTTATTGAAGAGGGTGAGTTTTTTCCCCCTAGAATGCATGTTCCTGGTGCCTTTGTCAAAAATCAGTTGTCTATAAATATATGGGTTTATTTCTGGATCCTTTTTTCTGTTTCATTGGTCAATGTGTCTGTTTTTTTACCGATACCATGCTCTTTTGGTTTCTATAGCCTTGTAATATATTTTTAAGTCAGGTGTGATGCTTCAACTTTGCCTTCCTTTTCTTGTTTTTTCTTCTCAAGACAGAGTCTTGTTTTGTCGCCCAGGCTAGAGTGTAGTGGTGCCATCTTGGCTCACTGCAACCTCTACCACCGAGTTTAAGCAATTGTCCTGCCTCACCCTCCAGAGTAGCTGGGATTACAGGCACGTGCCACCAACACCTGGCTAGTTCTTGTATTTTTAGTAGAGACGGGGTTTTACCATGTTAGCCAGACAGGTCTCAAACTCCTGACGTTGTGATCCACCTGCCTCGGCCTCCAAAAGTGCTGGGATTACAAGCATGAGCCACCCCACCCGGCTCTGCTCTCATTATTTAAGATTACTTAAGTAAAGCTATTTGAGCTCTAGTTTGGTTCTATACAATATTTAGGATAGTATTTTTCTATTTTTGTGAAAAATGTCACTGGTATTTTGATGGGGATTGCATTGAATTTGTAGATTGCTTAAGGCAGTATGGTGATTTTAATGATATTAATTCTTAAAATCCATGCACATAGAATGTATTTCCATTTGTTTGTGCCCTTTTAAATTTCATTCATCAGTGTCTTGTAGTTTTCTTTGCTGAAATCTTTCATCTTCCTGGTAAAATTTATTCCTAGGTATGTTTTTTTGTTTGTTTGTTTGCTATTTTGTTATTTTTTTGGGGGGGATAGCAGTTGTAAATGGGATTGCTTTCTTGATTTCTTTTTCAGCTAGTTTGTTACTAGTATATAAAAACACTACTGATATTTTTACATTGATTTTGTATCCTGCAACTATACTGAATTTATTTATTTATTTAATTTTTTGAGACAGAGTTTTTTACTCTTGTTGCCCAGGCTGGAGTGCAATGGCACGATCTCGGCTCACTGCAACCCCTGCCTCCTGGGTTCAAGCGATTCTCCTGCCTCAGCCTCCTGAGTAGTTGGGATTACAGGTGCCCGCCACCAGGCCTGTCTAATTTTTTGTATTTTTAGTAGAGATGAGGTTCACCATGTTAGCCAGGCTGGTCTTGAACTCCTGACCTCGTGATCTGCCCACCTCGGGCAGATCCCAAAGCACTGGGATTACAGGTGTGAACCACCACACCCGTCCTATACTGAATTTATTTATGAGATCAAAGTATTTTGATTTAGTTTTTACATTTTTCTAGATATAATATCATATCATCAGCAAAGAGGGACAACTTGACTTTCTCTTTTCCAATATGGATGCTTTTTATTTCTTTCTCTTGCCTGATTGTTCTAAGACATCCAGTACAATGTTAAATAAGAGTGGTAAAAGTGGAAACCCTTGTCTTTTTATATGTCTTATAGGAAAGGCTTTCATCTTTTCCCCATTCAATATAATATTAGCTGTGTGTTTGTCATATATGGCATTTATTATGTTGAGATATGTTCTTTCTACGCCTAGTCTGTTGAGGGTTTTTATTATGAATAGATGTTGAATTTTATACAACATCTGATGCTTTTTCAGCATTAGATGTGATGTATTATATTTATTGAATTGCGTATGTTGAACCATCCTTCCATCCTTGGGATATGTTGGATTCAATTTGCTACTATTTTGGTGAGGATTTTTGCATATATGTTCATCAGGGATATTGGTCTGTGGGTTTCTTTTCTTTTCTTTTCTTTTTTGTCTGGTTTTGGTATCAGAGTAATGCTGACTTTATAGAATGACTTAGGGAGAATTCACTTTCCTTCAACTTTTGGAATAGATTGAAAAGAACTGGTGTTAGCTCTTCTTTGGATGTTTGATACAATTTGGCAGTAAAGCCATTCATTCATGAACTTTCATTTTTGGGAGAGTTTTTATTACTGATTCTATTTCATTACTCTTTATTGCTCTGTTCAGGTTTTCTAATTATTCCTGATTCAATCTTGGTAGGTTGTCCAGGAATTTATCCCTTCCCCCTAAATTTTCATGTTGTTAATGTATACTTGTTCATAATGATATTCAATGAGATTTTTTACGTTTGTGGGATCAATTTTAATGTCTCCCTTTTCATTTTAATTTTGTTTACTTGGATCTTTTCTCTTTTTTCTTGGTTAATCGTATCAAGTAGTTTATCAATTTTATTTTTCTTTTAAAACATCAACTTTTCATTTTGCTGATCCCTTCTATTATGTTTTAGTCTCTTTAATTCTTCTTTATTATTTATTTTCTTCTACTAATTTCTGGCTTCATTTGTTCTTGCTTTCCTAGTTCCTTGCTTTTCAAGTTCTTGCTTTTCTAGTGCACTGTTAGATTGTTTATTTGAAATATTTCTAGGTTTTTTTTAATGTAGGTACTTATTGCTATTGTGTTCCCTCTTAGTACTGCTTTTGCTGTATGCCATAGGTCTTAGTATGTTGTTTCCATTTTCATTTGTCTCATAACATTTTTGCTTTTATTGTTAATTTCTTCCTTGACCCAGTGGTCATCCGGAGTATGTTGTTTAATTACTATGTATTTGTACAGTTTCCCTAGTTCCTCTTGTTACTGATTTCTAGTTTTATTTTATTGTGGTCTAAGAATAAACAATATGATTTCAATTTTTTAAGTTTGTTGAGACTTGCTTTGTGTCCTAACATATGCTCTCTTCTGGAGAATGTTTCATGTACTGATGAGAGGAATGTTTATTCTGTAACTGTCAGATGAAATGTTCTGTAAATATCTGTTCGGTCCATTTGGTCCGATGTGCAGTTTAAATAGTGTTCCTCTGCTAATATTCTAGATCAACTTTCTAGTGCTGAGAATAGAGTATTGAATTTCCCATCAATTACTGTATTGGAATCTGTCTCTCCCATTAAATCTAATAATACTTGCTTTATACATCTGGGTGCTCTAGTGTTAGGTGCATATATGTTTAGAATTATTATATTCTCTTGCTGAGTTAATTTCTTTATCATTATATAATGACCTTCTTTGTCTCTTTTTACTGTTTTTGACTTAAAGTCTTTCCTTTAATCTGACGTAAGTATAGCTACTCCTGCTCACTCTTGATTTCCATTTTCATGGAATGCCTTTTTCTATCCCTTTTCTTTCAGTCTATGTGTCTGTAGAGGTGAGATTAGTTTCTTCTATGTCAAGTCTTTTTTTCCTTATCCACTCACAGTGTATATGTTTTAAGTGGTAAGTTTAATCCATTTACATTCAATGTTATTGTTGATATGTGAGGACTTATTCTTGTCATTTTATTAATTGATTTCTGGTTGTTTTATATATCCTTTGTTCCTTTGTTTCTCTCTTACTCCTTGTCATTGTAGTTTGGTGGTTTTCTGTAGTGGTAACATTTGAATCTTTTCCTTATTTAAGTATTTGCTGAATCGGTGGTTTTTATATTTTTGTGTGTTTTCATGAGAGTAGGTATCATTTTTTTGCTTCCCAGCGTAGGACTCCCTTAAGCATTTCTTGTAAGATTGGTCTAGTGGTGATGAATTCTCTCAGTTTTTGCTTATGTGGAAAAGACTTTTTTTCTTCTTTATTTATGAAACATAACTTTGCTAGATATAGTATCTTTGGCTGACTTTCTTTTTCCTTCAGTTCTTTGAATATATTATCTCATTCTCTCCTGCTCTATGAGGTTTCTGCTGAGAAAATCTCTGTTAGTCTGATTGGTGTTCCTTTATAAATGACTAGACACTTTTCTCTTGTTGGTTTTAGAATTCTTTCTTTGTCTTTGACTTTTCACAGTTGGACTAAAATATGCCACAGAGAAGATCTTTTTTGAATTAAATCTATTTGGGGATCTCTGAGGCTCCTGTGTCTGGATGTCTGACCCTGTTGCTGGACTTGGGAAGTTTTCATTTGTTGTTTTGTTACATAGGTTTTCTAACCCTTTGTCTCCTCTTCACCTTTTGGGAGGGACACTGAAAATTCAAAATCGTGATCACTTTATGGTGTCACATATGTCATATAGGTTTGCCCATTCTTTTCACTTTATTTTTGTCTCACTGGGTTATTTCAAAATACGTTCAAGTTCGAAGATTTTTCCTTCAGGTTCATCTAGTCTATTGCTGAATATTTCAAATATATTTCATTCAATAAATTATTGAGTTCTAGTTCCAGAATTTCTATTTGGTTCTTTTTAATGGTTACTTTCTCATTCATATCCATAATTGTGTTTCTGATTTTTTTGGTATCTCTTTTCAGTATTCTCTTGTTTCTCACTGGAGCTTCTTTAATATCAATATTTTGAGTCATTTTATCAGGATTTCAAAAATTTCTTTTTGATTGGGATCTGTTGCTGAAGAATTAATGTGATCCTTTGGAGGTGTCATATTTTCTTTTTTTCATGTGTTGTATGTCCTTATGTTAATATCTATGCCTCTGGTAGTTACAGTTGCTTCTTTTTTTTTTTTTTTTTTTTTTTTTTTTTGAGATGGAGTCTCACTCTGTTGCCTAGGCTGGAGTGCAGGGGTGCAATCTCAGCTCACTGCAAGCTCCACCTCCCGGGTTCATGCCATTCTCCTGCCTCAGCCTTGGGACTATAGACATCTGCCACCACGCCCAGCTAATTTTTTTGTATTTTTAGTAGAGACGGGGTTTCACCGTGTTAGCCAGGATGGTCTCGATCTCCTGACCTCGTGATCCGCCCACTAGGGCCTCCCAAAGTGCTGGGATTACAGGCGTGAGCCACCATGCCTGGCCTGAATTTGCTTTTTTAGGGGAGAATTTTTTCCTAAAAGTGTACCTATGGTATTGGATGGGTAGGACACTTTGGCTTTGATATTCTGGGTGTGTGCAGTATTGCAATCTCTGCATGATTTCTTTGGTTATAAATAGTGTCAGTAGTGTCTGCGATTTCCTTAGTGGCTCAGGGTAAGGTGTTGTTAATGGAGGCTATGGCAACATTTTGAGATGCCATGTAGTCTAGTCTTCAGGCGCCAGCGGTGGCATCAGCGAGCTGAGTGTGCCTGTCTTTGTGTCCCAGGTTGGAACTGGTTTTAACAGATCTAGTCAGGTCAATTTTTGGGCCTCCAGATAGCCTGTGTGAGTTCCAGAAATGGCAGTAATGGAGTGGGCAGGTAGGTAGATTCTTGAGCCCTCAGTAGTAGGCATGGTGTGAGTGATGGCAGTTGCAGTAGTGGAACAATGCTCTGGGACCCAAGCTGTCAGTGCTGGTGTTGTAAGTGGCTGCAATAGGCTGGGGGGCGGGTCAATTCCCAGGCCTGCAGGTGGCACATGTGGGTGGATGCAAGCTGTGGTTGTAGTGGTAGTTTGGGTGAGCCTGACCTCAGATTCTGGAAAAATGCGCAGTTGCCAACGGTGTTGGACTGGGCAGAGCAATTCCCAGAGGCCTAAATGGCATGCCCTTGTACTGTGTGTAGGGGAGGGGCACAACTAGGCTGAGTGGGCCTGTCCTTAGGCCCCCTGGTGATATGATATGTGGATGCACTGGCTGTGGTAGGCAGAGGTGGGGTGATTCCCTAGCCTTCAGAAGAATGCTTTGGTGGTAGCAGCAATGGGTGTGCTGCAGCCTTGCTACTGAGGAGAGCTGCATTGTTTTCAGTGGGAGCAGCTATAGGCAGGCAGCTGTCAGGGGCACACTTTGCTCATATCTCGGCCCCTCTGCACGCTACAGTGGCAGCTGCTGCAGACAGTGGAGTTTGTCCTCAGGGCACATGAAAATGCATGGCTGCCCCTCTGCTGGAGAGTCAGGGTAACAGTGGCTCCCACCTAAGCCCTCGTGGCAGCAGTTGCAGGAAGGGAATGTCACTGTGGCTACAGGGATCTGGAGATGAGGGGTTTGTGGTGGTAGGTTAGAACATAGCTTGATGAGAGCTGGGCTCTCAAAAAGGCACCGTGCTGCAGCTGTTCAGGACTCAGGGATTTGTGGGACTCAACCTGGGCTGTCTCTTTGAATTGTCATTTTGCAGTCTCCAGGAAGCTCCCTGCGTTAATCTCAGGGCCTGCGGGGGTCGAGGGACTCTCCAGTGGCAAGGATTATAGAAGTCCATGAAAGGAATGTGGACCACTGAGGGCTCTCTCTTACCCTTTCCCCATTTTAGGGAGCTCCCCAGGATCCCAGCCAATCCCAGCTAAGCAGGCTACCTGGCTGACCTCTCCTTCCATGCTGTCAGTGCTTCCCAGCACTTCTCTGTAGAATGCCAATGTTCTCTCTTAGATAATCTATTTAAGTTATGATTATCTATTTGCTATTTTATTTCTCCTCCATAGAAGACACAAGTACCAGATGCATCTAGTCAGCCATCTTGAAGCCCCTCTACCAACACAAGCTTTTCCCATCTTTTCTCAAATACCAGTACATTCTAGTAGCTTTACTCACCTATACATTCTAGTAGCTTTTTAATAGATTCCTTTAGTTTTCTATGTAAGTGATTGTACTTTTCTAAACAAAGAACATTTTATTTCTTTCTCTTCATTCTGGAAGCCTTTTGTATTATTTCCTTGCATTATTATACTGACTAAAACTACCAGTGCAATGCTGAGTAGAAGTGGTGCGGAAGCACAATCATTGTTTTGTTCCTGACCTTTGGAGGAGAGCAGTTAATCTTTTACCATTAATATGATAACAGTTGGGTTTTTATAGATGTCCTTTATCTAGTTAAGGATATTTCCTCATATTCATAGTTTACTGAGGGTTTTTATCAGGAAAAGATATTGGATTTCTAATAATTTTTTGTTTTGAGACTGGTTTTTGCTCTTTCACCCAAGCTGGAGTACAGTGGCACAGCTCACTGTACCCTCAAATTTATGGACTCAAGCAATCCTCCTGCCTCAGCCTCCTGAGAAGCTGGGACTACAAGCATGTACCACCATGGCCAGCTAATTTTTTCTACCTTTTGTGGAGGCAGAACTTCAGTAAGTTGCCTAGGATGGTCTTGAACTCCTGGGATCAAGCAATCCTCCAGCCTCAGCTCCCCAAAGTGCTAAGTTTAAAGGCATGAGCAACTGCTCCTGGCCCATACTGGATTTTTTTCAAATGTTTTTTGTGTGTCATAAACAATGACCTAAATTTTTAATTTCTTAATATGGTATATTACATTGATTTATTTTTAAATTAAACCAATCTTGCATTCCTGGGATATACGTCACTTGGTCATGAATATGTTATTCTTTTTGTGTGTATTAGATTCATTTTGTTAAGCATTTGTGTGTCTACTTTCATGAATAATATTGGTTTTTAATTTATATATAAAATCTCTTTGTGATCTTCACATCACAGTAATACTGACCACTGAGGATGAGTTAGAAATTCTTCCCTATTCTTAAGTTTTATGGAAGAGTTTTATAGAAGGAATACAAATGTTTTTCTTTAAATATTAGTAGACTTCACCAATGAAGTCTTCTATGCCTGCGATTTTCTTTTGGGATGGTTTTAAACTACAAATTCAAATTATTTTTTAGAAATAGAGCTATTTAAGTTATTTGTTTCTTCTTGAATTTTTGTAGTGTGTGTCTTTCAAGGAATTCGGCCATTTCATCCAAGTTGTCCAATGTATTGGCATAAAGTTGTTCATAACATTTACTATTTTTCTTTAATATTTCTATAATCAGTAGTGATGTCACCACCCTCATTCCTGAGATTGGTCATTTGTACCCTTTCTCTTTTTTCTAATCAGCTGGCTAGAGGTCTATCAATTTAATTGATCTCAAAGAACCAGGTTTTTGGATTTTTTTTTCCTGTTTTTTATTTCATTGGTTTCAGCTTAGACTTTTGTCGTTTTCTTTCTTCTGCTTACTTTGGTTTTACTTGGCTCTTATTTTTCTATTCTCTAAAGGTTTCCCCAGAAGGAATTTATTTTAGAATTTTCTTCTTTTCAGAGATGAGTTCAATGCTAAATATTTCTTCTAAGTTTTACCTTAGTAGCATCTCATACATTTTTTACACCTATACATTTTTGTGTTGTTTCAAAACACTTTCAAACACTTTACACTTCTCTATAATCTATACATTATTTGAATTATGTTATGCAATTTCTAAATATCTGAAGATATTCCAGATGTATTTCTAATATAATTGTATTGTGGTCAGATACCACAATTTATATGTCTTGAATCCTTTTACATTTATTTAGACTTGTCTTATGGCTCAAAATAGGATCTATCTTGGAAATTGTTCTGTGAGCATGTGAAAAGAATATGCATTCTGTTGTTGGGTGGAATGTTCTGTAAACTTCAAAAGTAACATCTAGTATTATTTGCGTTGTTCTACTCTTCTATATCTTCACTAATTTTTTATCTATTTGTTCAATTAATTATTGTGAGAGGGATATTGAAACATCTGACTATAATTGTGGATTTGTCTTTTTCTCCTTGCAGTTCTACTAGTTTTTTTCCCTGTGTTTTAAAGTTTTCAGTTATCAAAGGGATAAACGTTTAAGACTGCTATGTTTTCTGAAGGATGTGGTTCTTTTGTCATTATAAAATGACCTTTTTTCTCTCTGATAATATTTTTTGCTTTGACATTTATTTTCTTTGATATTAAGATATCTATTCAGGCTTCTTTTGATGTGTGTTAGAATGATTCATTTTATTCTATTCTTTTACTTTTAATTCATTTGTGACTTTATATTTAAAGATTTCCCTTTTTTATTTTTTTATTTTTATTTCTTTTAAGATAGAGTTTCACTGTTGTCATCCAGGTTGGAGTGCAATGGCATAATCTCGGCTCGCTGAAACTTCTGTCTCCCAGGTTCAAGTGATTCTCCTGCCTCAGCCTCCCAAGTAGCTGGGATTACAGGCGTGTGCCACCATGCCCAGCTAATTTTTGTATTATTAGTAGAGACAGGGTTTTGCCATGTTGGCCAGGCTGGTCTTGAACTCTTACCTCAGGTGATCCATCCACCTCAGCCTCCCAAAGTGCTGGGATTACAGGTGTGAGCCACTGTGCCCAGCCAGGTTCTCTTTTAGGTAGT
Source organism: Mandrillus leucophaeus (assembly GCF_000951045.1). Lineage (NCBI taxonomy): Eukaryota > Metazoa > Chordata > Mammalia > Primates > Cercopithecidae > Mandrillus > Mandrillus leucophaeus. Next base: position 4,208,302 of record NW_012103243.1, on the reverse strand, counting down.
TAATATATTTTGGATATTTGCCCCCTTCGAATCTCTTGTTGAAATGAGATTCCCCTATCTTTGAGGTAGGGCCTAGTGGGAGATGTTTGGGTCATAGGGACAGATCCCACATGAATGGTTTGTTGCTCTTATCTCTATAATGAGTGAATTCACAAGATCTGATTGTTAAAAAAAAAAGCCTGGCACCTCCTTCGTTCTCTGTTGCTCCCTCTCTCACCATGTGACACATTTGCTTCCACTTTGCATTGTGCCATGAATAAAAGCTTGCTGAGGCCTCACCAGAAGCTGAACAGATGCTGATGCCATACTTGTACAGCCTGCAGAATCATGAGCCAAATAAACTTTTTTTCTTTATAAATTACCCAGCCTCAGGTGCTCCTTTATAGCAATGCAAAATGGACAGCAGTATATACTTAGGTCTTGCCTTTTCATCCAACCTGCAAAACTTTGCCTTTTAATTGCAGTGTTGACACGATTTAAATTTAGTGTAATTATTGATATGGATGGGTTTACATCTATCATTCTGCTCATTGTTTTCTTTGCTGCTTATGTTCTTTGTTCTGAGTTTCCTCTTTTTTGTCTTCTTTTTGATTTTTTAAATTCCATTTTGTTAACTTGATGGTTTAGAAAAATGAAGACCTCTTTAATAAGGTGGTACTTGAACACGACCTGAAGGAAGTAAAGGAGCAAGCCCTTTGGTTGTCTCAACGAAAAGCTTTATAGATAGAAGGAAGAGCAAGTTCAAGGTCCTGAAGCAGAAGTACATTTGACATTATGGAATAATAGCAGGTGACCATTGTGCCTGGAATGGAGCAGAGAGGTAGGAATAAACATAGGGAGAAGACAGTAGAGAGGGATTGGGAGTTTGTGGGTGGGCTACAAGCTCATTTCTGGGCACGTAGAAGTCTTTGAGGGAATAGAATTTTCTGAACTTCCATTGCTTCAAGCAAAGGTGTCTGCCACCATACCCCTACTCCCACAAAGTAAAATGAAGTTTTTTTTGAATCATCACTACGATCTGACTAATAGAACCTCTGGACTAATCTGTTTATGCCTATTTGCCCATTTTATAATGTTCTGTGCAAAAGTCCAGTACTCAGGTCATCACTCATTCATCATTCTCTTTCCTTCTCCAAAACATGAGCTTTCCAATGTGCCCTTTGAGATTCATGATTCATTATTACAAAAATTCCCTTTATCTTCATACTCTTTTTCTGAATGTTCCGGGTACAGACTGGAAGCTGGCACTTCCCTGTGGACACTAATTCTTTTCTTCTCTCTCGATTGTTTTCTTTCCCATGAGCTTTATATCATTGTCCTGGAAGACAGATAGCACTGGCCTTTCACTGTTACTTCCAGCTCACTGTCTTTCCCACCTCTCCCAAATCCACATCTTTTGGTGAATGTGTTATCAGATTAGAAATGTATATTCCTATGTTTAGGTTTGATAGACGAGATTCAGCAAACCTTCTAGTCTTCTTCCTCTTTGCCAATATCTGCCTTTAAATATTGACTATTCTGTGGCAGGAAGTTTTCCCTATTTTTGTTCCCAATCTCAAGCCTGTGGTTTTAAAGGCTCTCATGCAGGGTATATCATTAGAGTCATACTCAAAATAGGCCGGGCGGGGGTGGTGGCTCATGCCTCTAATCCTAGCACTTTGGGAGGGCGAGGTGGGTGAATCACTTGAGGTCAGGAGTTCAAGACCAGCCTGGCCAATATGGTGAAATCCCGTCTCTACTAAAAATACAAAAATTAGCCAGGTATGGTGGCAGGCACCTATAATCCCAGCTACTCGGGAGGCTGAGGCAGGAGAATTGCTTGAACCCAGGGGACAGGGGTTGCAGTGAGCCAAGATCGTGCCACTGCACTCCAACCTGGGCAACAGAGTGAGACCCTGTCTCAAAATAATAATAATTATAATAATGGGTGTATCTAAATATAGAGTGGGTTAGAAGATAACAATAATAGCAGCAACAATAAACACTGGGCAAATTACTGGTCGTCCTGTGGCTCAGTTTCTTTATCTTTACTTGATGACTAGATATCATCCTCCTTCATTTACTCAAAGAAATTACTCCAATAATTATTTTCTGCCTCTCTTGAATGGTCAGATTTTTGCTACCTACTGATTGCTTTTCATCAACATGTAGTTATTTTTTTTTTAATCCATCTTTACAAAACATTCTCTTGGCCTTACTTCCCTATCTTGCTACTGTCTGTTTCTTAGCTCTTCTTTATAGCATAAGCCCACTAATCATGGTTTTTCTCCCACTTCTGCACTAGAACTGCCCTTACTTCCACCATACTATTTTTCTTCATGTTGCTAAATCCAAGATCAATTCTTAGTTCTTATCTTACTTGTCCTGTGATCTCATAGGACCCCATGCTCCCTTGGTTTTCCTCCCATCTGGCTGATACTCCTTTCTAGTTTCCTTCACTGGAACTCTTCCTCAGTCTTTTAATATTGGATAGTCAAGGGCTCCATTCTGATATCTATTTTTGTCTCATTCTACACTCAACTCCTTATGACTTTAGGCAGTTTCATGGCTCTAACAGCCATCTATATACTACTCATTCCCAAAGTTTTATTTCACTAAAAATAAGATAATTTTTGGCTTAGTTATCTTTCTGAAACTTCTAGGTCCTTTATACAACTGCTTATTCAACATCTTACTTGAACATTTAATACAGCACTACTCTAAGTGTGGTTACTACAAGTAGTAACCACACTTAAAGTAAATGCTACTTTAAGTGTGCTACTTAAGTGCCTATAAATGCTACTTTAAGTGTGGCCACTTAAGTGTGGTTCATGAACTGATGCCCATTAACAAATTGTTACCAGTCTGCAATGAAATAAGCACTAAAATGAGAGTAAGAGGTTGGAACCCTTTTTTTTTTTTTTTTTTTTCTGAGATGGACTCTCGTCTTGTCGCCCAGGCTGGAGTGCAGTGGCACAATCCCAGCTCACTGCAACCTCCATCTCCCAGGCTCAGGTGATTCTCTTGCCTCAGCCTCCCAAGTAATTGGGATTACAGGAGCATGTTACTATGCCCAGTTGATTTTTGTATTTCCAGTAGAGAAGAGATTTCACCATGTTGGCCAGGCTAGTCTCGAACTCCTGACCTCAGGTGATCTACCCACCTCGGCCTCCCAAAGTGCTGGGATTATAGGTGTGAACCACAGTGCCCACCCGAGCTCGGGAACTTTTATAGTAATTTATGGTTGCCTTATGCAACAACATGAGCTATTTGTTGGTGGTGTTCCAGTGGTCTTGTCTCATTGAACAGGGTATAGACCAGTTTACATGTTGTCAACCTTGCAATGATAAAGATGTGTGTGGCATGAGTTGAGTTTTAGTTACATGCAGTAGGACCAAATATTTGACCCCCTGTGATGATTAATACTGAATGTCAACCTGATTGGATTGAAGGATACAAAGTATTGATCCTGGGTGTGTCTGTGAGGGTGTTGCCAAAGGAGATTAACATCTGAGTCAGTGGGCTGGGAAAGGTAGACCCACCCTTAATTTGGGTGGGCCCAATCTAATCAGCAGCCAGCTTGACTAGAATATGAGCAGGTAGAAAAATGTCAAAAAAGAGATGGCCTAACCTCCCAATCTGCATCTTTCTCCCTTGCTGGATGCTTCCTGCCCTGGAACATCAGACTCTCCGTTCTTCAGTTTTGGAACTCGGACTGGCTCTCCTTGCTCCTCAGCTTGAAGGCAGCCTATTGTGGAACCTTGTGATCATGTGAATTAATAATAAACTCCCCCTTATATATATATACACACATATATATGTACATACACATATGTGAACTGACCAGAAACGATCTCCAAGTATATTATTTAGTAGGGAAAAAAATCAGGTTACAGAATAATACATTAAGAGTACAATCTCATTTATTTAAATAATGGAAAAACTAAAATCATATGTCTATCCACTTATAT
>NW_012103243.1:4193050-4203610 GCF_000951045.1 Mandrillus leucophaeus | reverse complement strand
GAGTTTACCCAGTCTCAGAACTAGAGGGACAGAACTAATAGAATATATATGTATGTTTCTTCATCGTTTAATATGTATTTTTTATATAGAAATATAAGTGGATAGACACATGATTTTAGTTTTTCCATTATTTAAATAAATGAGATTATACTTATAATGTATTATTCTGTAACCTGATTTTTTTCCCCACTAAATAATATACTGGAGATTGTTTCTGGTCAGTTCACATGAAGTTGCCCCCAAAATAGTTATAGCTTCCAATATAATTTTTAAAATCATTCCCCTATTGTTAAACATTCTGACTGATTCTAGGTTTTTGCTATTATAACACTACTACTATGAACATGCTCTTCTTCACATGTTCTTTTTCCAATTGTGCAAAATGTTTATAGGATATCTTCCTAGAAGAAAAGTGCTGGGTCAAGGGTATGTACATTTAAAATGTTGATATTCTTGAGGTGCCCTCCAAAAACTCTGTACTCATTCAGAATTTAATCAACAACGCATGAGTATGATCATTTCACACTCTCACTGACTCTGGATTTTATTAAACCTCTCAATTTTTGCTTATCTCATAAGTAAAAATAAGTTTTTTCTGATTTATTTATTTGTTTATTTATTTTGAGATGGAGTCTTGCTCTGTCATCCAGCCTGGAGTGCAGTGGGGTGATCTCGGCTCACTGCAATCTCCACCTCCCAGGTTCAAGTGATTCTCCTGCCTCAGCTTCCCCAGTAGCTGGGACTACAGGTGCACACCACCATGCCTGGCTACTTTTTGTGTTTTTAGTAGAGACGGGGTTTCACCATCCTGACCTCGTGATCCGCCCACCTCGGCCTCCCAAAGTGCTGGGATTATAGGCAGGAGCCACTACAGCCGGTTTTCTGTTGTTTTAATAAGCATTTTAGTGTTTTTATCATTTGCCTGTTGATATTCTTTCCATATTTTTCATTACTTGTTTTCTCAATTTGTAGAATGTATACATAAATGATCAGATATTATAGATTTTCAATCATTTGATACATATTGCAAATATTTTTTCTCATTCTACTGTTTGTTTTTGTTAATGGTGTTAAAAATTAATTCTTAAAAATTAAGTCATATCCTAATTTTAAGTTTTATGAGCAAGAAATGCCTTCAGATATTTCTATATTGATCTGGACATATCAAGAAGTCATGACCATTTGTTTTATAAAATACTGAGAACTTTTCCTTCTCTTGAAGAGATGTTCTCCTAATAGTTAAGTACACTGTAATAGATGAACACAGTTTCATTTATTTCAGGAAAAATAAGAAGTCTTTTCACAAATATATATATTTTTTAATTTATAAGGCCTTATTCTAACTCCAAGTTGCCTCTTGGATTCAAAAGCTGTTAGCAAGTATTCTTTCATATTCTTCCAAGGTTTGAACCTAAGGAAAATTAAATGGCTCTTTTACCACCTAAATCTCGACTGCAAATTTTAAAGCAAAGTTTCACATCCTGATAGAAGCAGATATTACGTGTTAGGCAAAGGCAGTTAACACTGTTTAAAGCAAGCTCGTCCAACCTGCAGCCCCATGGGTCGCATGCAGCCCAGGAAGGCTTTGATTGTGGCCCAATACAAATTCATGAACTTTCTTTTTTTTTTTTCTCTAAGCTCATCAGTTATCGTTAGTATTAGTGTATTTTACGTGTAGCCAAAGACAATTTGTCTTCCAATGTGGCCCAGGAAAGCCAAAAGATTGGACACCCTGATTTAGATTCCTAGTTTGCCCCTACTTTAACCTGAACTGTTACTCATCTTCCCTGTCTAACGGGAAGATAATGAGGTACAATGGAGTGTTAAGGATGGGGAATAGTGGCCTTGAATTCAAACTGCTTGCCATGAAATTCCTGCCATCCCACTTGCTACCTATGTAATTTTGAGCAAGTTTTCTGATCATTTTCATTCTGAACTTCCTTTTTTAAAAATAATTATAACAATAGTTGTGAAGAAGAAAGATGACAAAATATCTAAACTACCTGGCATATGATAAACACAAATTAGCTATTATTAATCTTATCATGAACTGGGATAAATAATACGTATCTTACATCCATATGTACTACTAACCTCTTTCAATTCGAATCTAGATAGAGTATATCACATCATTGGTATGCTTGCCAGAAACCATTTCTTATGTTTTGGTAAAAATTATGACAATGAGAATAAAAACTTAACATCAGATACATTATCAGTTTGAATTATTATGGTACAACTATAACAAAACACCATTCATGTTAAGAATTTAGTACCACAAACTAATGACCTCTGAAACATAACGCACTATATTTGTTAGCCTTTGTTAGCACGGCATCAGGTATTACAGTATTCCGATTTAAAAAATATTTTAATAGCCACTAAGGTTTTGGGTTTGAATATATACCGTTTAAAGCAAAAACAAATAAATAAACAAGCGCATAAAATTGTGTGCTACCGGTGTGAGTCTAACATTAGTTGAGTGCTTACTATAGTCCAGAAATAGGTTGCTGGGCATTACACAGCCTAGGGGTTTCTGTCCTTTGGTTTCCTTCCTGCTTAACAAACGAAAACAAAAAACAAAACAAAAAAACTGCTTGAGAGATTGGGGATTAAAATAAAGAAGGTAAAGTAAGCAGTTTTCTGGGGTAAACTCTATAAGGTTTTAAACTCCCCAAATGTTCCCTGCATTTGCACTGCCTACATTTAGGCATCAACTTTTACTACCTCTAGGATTAGTTTTTCCTTTCCCAATCCATGTGGACAAAGTGGGTCATAAAGATCCGTAGATAGTTTGCCCAGATCTTCCCTCAATCTGCGAATCAGCTTCCTCGTTTTAGAAAATCTGAAACGTAAAAGAGAGAGGGGCTGGGATCGGAGCCCCAGAAGGGGAGGGAAAAAATGGAATCCCGCGCGGGCAGGCGGCTGGCCAGGAGCACATTCCCCTAGCCTCCCTATGTGCCGACCCCGCGGCCTTGGGAAGCTCCTCCCTGGCCTTTCCTTCCTCCTCCTTCTTCTAGGAGGCAGTGGCGGGCGAAGCGTGAGCGCTGCGGTATTTTGTCCCGAACGGTGACCCCTCCTCCCAGGCAGGCTGCGGCGGCGTCGGTGGCAGCCGAAAGCGGAGGAGAGGCCCGGGCGGCCCGGCGGCCTGGAGGCCGCGAAAGGTGGAGGCCGGGCCGCCCTTGTGCGCCGCAGGATTGACGGGGGAAGGGGCAGAAGCTAGCAAGCCCCGCCCGGCCGCCGGGAAGGTGGGGGAAGCCCCGTGCAACCCCCGCCCTCCGGCCGCCGCCGCCCTGCTGGCCCTGCAGCCGTCTCCGCTGCCTCGGGCTACAGCCCCGGGCTCGGCGGTCCCGGCTGGGGAAGGAGGGCGGCGAGCGCGCCCGGAGCCGCCGGAGATGGCAGGAGGGCACTGCGGCAGCTTCGCCGCGGCGGCGGCCGGCAGCGGCGAGATCGTCCAACTGAACGTGGGGGGGACCAGGTGAGCCGGCGGGTAGGGGGTTTTCACTGGGGATGCCGCGGCGGCCTCCTCCTCCTCCTGGTCTCGACGGGGACCGAGAGTCACAGGAACGAGGGCGAGCGTGGGAGCCAAGCCTGGAACGTGGGGGCCTCCAGGCGGGAAGAACGTTGGGCGAATTTTGGAGCTGATGAAGGATCTGCTCTGGGAAGGGAAGGGCAGAAGGGCCGCTTGGAATCACCGAGGACCAGGCCCATGTGGCATAGTAGCTGCTGTCCTAGAATGCCAACCTTTGCCCCTCCCCCTTTCTAAGGTATCAGGCAAGGAGGACCATTACATAGTCCTCCTTACCTCATCTCAGATTAGAGTGTATTTGAGGAATTTATTTAGTAGAAGCCTGGCTTTGTGGTTTGGATGTGGGAGATGAACCTGCCTGCCTTTCTCTTTGGTCAACAAGGTGTCGGTTTTCTTAGGGATGAGTACGGTGTTCTTTTCCGCGCCTAATTAGGGGATTTGTAATTTGAAAGATTTCTGTGATGGGAGTGCTGTAGATTTGCAGTACCTAGTTATTTATTTTCAGAATTTCTTGGTGCATGGGCTTGAAGGATCTGTTCAACTTTTAGGACAGTGTGTCCAGAAACTGCAGTTTGAACATTTGCTTTTAGGAAGCTCTGGATATTGGCACGGTGTGGCGCCCTTGGAGTAAACAGACTGAAAGCACTTCTCTGTCTGTTCTCTTTCTGGCCTTCCGCCCCCCTTTCTGTGCCTGTTATTAAGTTTGTTGGGGGAAAAAAAAACATAGTTTTGGTGGATTTCCTATAACTTATGAGTCACTCCTCTCAGAAAAGGGAGTTTGCCAGCTGTTTGAAAGAAGTGTTAGTTGAGTTTTAGGCTTGATAGGAGATAAACAAGGAAATGCTCTGGAATACAGTGTATTTTTCTGTGCTTAAGAATATGATTTTCAACTAGCATTTTAACAGTATTTTAATGTCTTAGAATCGTAGTGACAAAAAGTGTCTACGGTAGTGCTTTAATCCTATACATTTGATAGCTTTCTAGAATTTAACACAGAAAACCATGGTACTTCGTTTGTTCTTAGGGTTTTTTCCTCTTCCCCCAAATCAAAACTTAGATAATTTACAACATTATTGCAGTTGTATAGAAACCAGTCTTATGGAGATTTATGTCTCCTAATGTAAGAAGTGGAGTTTTTCCTAAATTCATGTTAAAATATTGGAAGTTTGGTAACTGGTGGAATACCCCGAAAGAGGAGGCCTGCAATGTGTGTTGATTATACTGAAGAGTAACAGTATAATAATTTAAAATCCCTATACTGCTTTCTACTTGCTATTGATGTATTTCTTTTCTTTAATTTTCTTTTCTTTTCTTTTTTTTTTTTTTTTTTTTTTTTTTTTTTTTTTTTTTTGAGACGGAGTCTCGCTCTGTCGCCAGGCTGGAGTGCAGTGGTACGCTCTCCGCTCACTGCAGCCTCTGCCTACCGGTTTCAAGTGATTCTCCTGCCTCAGCATCCGGAGTAGCTGGGTTACAGGCCCGCGCCACCACGCCCAGGTAATTTTTGCATTTTTAGTAGAGACGGGGTTTAACTGCGTTGGCCAGGATAGTCTCAATCTCCTGACCTCGTGATGCTCCCGCCTCGGCCTCCCAAAGTGCTGGAATTACACGCGTGAGCCACCGCGCCTGGACGATAGTTAATATATTTCTATTCAGACATTCACAAGGACATACAGTATTATTATACAAATTAAGCAGTATTGTTATTTATTGTATGGATGGCTTAATACTGAGTGAACTCTTATTAAAGACTGCAGAATTCATTTAAAAGTTTTAACTCATAAGGCGGTTATCTTGGCACTGTAACGTTTTATCTTGTGTCTACATTATTTATGGAACTTGAGCTTATCAGGTTCTAATTTTTTCTAAGTGATATTAGCAAAGATACAAAACAATACATATATTACTGGTTTGAACAGTTTAAAAGACATGAAATTGTTAGTGGGAATGGAAACATTAAAAAAAACTTCAGAAAATTGTTAAGGTAAAATAGCTTATAAAATAAATGGTAATGGTATGGCCTGTAGAAAACAACATCCGTCTCCATATTCTAAGAATATTTTCTAGATTTGATTTTGAATCATACACTCATGCAGAATTGTAGAGCTAGGTAAGTTCTAGAAGTCATCTGTGTCTTGTATAAAACACAGTGTAACACAGTCACTTAAGCCATTGTAAGAGAAAAATCCTGATATGATTGCCACTGAAGTTCAGGAACTGCTGTGACGTAGAATTGAAGTTCTGAAGTGATAGAGTCAAACTCAAAAGGAGTTTGTTGGGAGCAGAGAAGCATATGCTATTGGTAAGGTCTTTTTTTTTTTTTTTTTTTTCCTCAAGAGAATAGACATGAGAATGGATATACTGAAAGGAATTACAGAAATGACTAATTTTTATAGTATAATACTTTGTGGGTGATTCAGAATGTGGAGAAGATGAAGTTTCATTTAGAATTGTTAATATTCGTTATTTACAAAAAGTAATGAAGTGAATTCACTGTGACTGAATTTGTGATTAATTGTGTTATGGGTAAGTGTGATTTTAGGCCTCATGCAAGAGAGCTGGGACTAACCGTTGAGGACTCCAGGACAAAGAGCTTTTGAGTCAGGTATATGTTTTTAGTTCCCAGGCTTTATCTCTAACTAGCCTAGCAACCTTGGACAAATATTTTGATGCTTAGTCTATTAAAATGTAAAGTGACAGACAACAGTACCAACCTTGTCAGATTGTTATGGGAATTTGAAGTAATAAATGTGAAATGCAAGGGTTAGTGTCTTTATCACTACTTACAGTGCAGAATAGATAACTAATTAGATTGCTTCCAAGTTAATTTAGTAGGAGGCAAGTTGCATGAAGTGTAACTGTGGATATGCAGATTTCTTTAGTAATTCTTTTGCTGAGACCAGACTGTACCTGACCCTATTCTTGAGACACTATGGGTATGGGATAAAAAACAAATCAAAACAGAAAAGGCTTTCATGTATCTTTCAAATGATTATACTCATCATGTGTAATTTTAAGTGTGCTAGTTTTCATGAAGTTATATTTGACACTAGTTTTGCGGCCTGATGTTTTAAAAAAATTGGTGAGGATGAGGATCCAATCCCTTTGCCCAGAAATTCCAGGTTACTAACCTTTCCCCAAAATACTGATTAAAATTGAAACTGATAATGTGATTTTAAGCAGACCTTTGTGATTTTCTAAGTAGTACATAATTTTAATTATTTGGAATACAATTGCTGAATCAGTAGTAAATATGAAAGATTGCAAGTTATAAGCTGTCCTTATTTGGAATGAATTTGATGGCCTCCAGAACAGTGAATCTGCATTGTCGTGAATCCTTGGAGCCTTCAATTTACCACTGACTGGATTTACTTTGATTTTTGACCAAGTCAGTTTTCTATGACTGGGGTAATCTGTATATTTTTAATTTTTTCTTAAGAGTCTACTAAGAAATGCATTTAGGAGTATTTGCAGTGTTTTCTTAAATAAAGTGACTTATTTGTTAATCAGATAAATGGGCATAGGAACTACTGAAAACACCTAGACTGTCCATAACCTATGAAATTCGTTAGTAGTCAACTTCTATGTGTTCCCTAAAGTACCTCTTACTGTAGTTTACATTTAAATGTCTTTAATAAATGAATTGTTTTACTGTCTTTCCTTCAGTTAGCCAGTGAAAGAATACTTTTCCTTACAAATTATAAAGTTGTAAGTGGGAAGAAGTGGAGATAAACTTTTTTTTTTTGAGACAGAGTCTCGCTCTGTCGCCCATGCTGGAGCTCAGTGGTGCGATCTCGGCTCACTGCCAGCTCCACCTCTCTGGTTCATGCCATTCTCCTGCCTCAGCTTCCCAAGTAGCTGGGACTACAGGCGCCCGACAACATGCTTGACTCATTTTTTTGTATTTTTAGTAGAGACGGGGTTTCACCGTGTTAGCCAGGATGGTCTCGATCTCCTGACCTTGTGATCCGCCCGCCTCGGCCTCCCAAAGTGCTGGGATTACAGGCATGAGCCACGGCGCCTGGCTGAGATAAACTTTTAATTGTGATTGGAAAGCATGTTTTGATAATAAAAGAAAATTTCTTTTAGAGACTAAGGCATTTTTTATGGAACAGTGCATACACCGCTTCTGCTGTTACTGACACTGAGACTGATACTGCTAAATGGTTTAAGTGGGCAGTTTAGTGACATCTGTTTGTCAACACTAGTGTACTCTGAAAATGCTCTGTTGTAACCATAAAATGCTGATCGTACAGAATAATCAAGTCTCCGTTTTGTACAGAACATTTAACTGAGTTTGTAAAGTGTGGTTCTGTTTATCACACATAAGTTTCAATAAACATTTACTGAGCATGTGCTAGATGCCAAGAACAAATGCTTTTAGGTCATCTTCTCTGGCTTTAAGAAAAAGCAACATATACTTTTTTAATACAAAATCCATTTCTGAAACTGAATTTGAAAGGTGAATGTACAGATAATCCATTTATCAAGATATGTAGCCTCAGGTGCCTGGATGGACTTGCAAAGTTGAGAGATCCATGAGACTTCTGACACTGCTCTGTGTAAGCCTTGGTAGTCAAAGTTTTCACCCTGGCCTGCAATCCAGTGCTGTTTAATATCCCACTTAGAAGATGGGAATGGGAAGTAGGATGCATTTTGAGGTTATGCTGCAGTGAGCAAAAAGTAAGCACCTTCCACGTTTTTGATAATTCTAGGCTGCTAATTTAGGTAATGGCAGACAATAGAGGAGTGATACAGTATATACCTGCACAGTCTGGGAAACATCTCTTAGCCATTTTGACTGGGGCTTGGCCTTTGTTTCCTGGTGATAGTGCATGGTAACTAGTGCCACTATTCAGTCACCTTGTTTAGTTTTAAGTATGAAAGATAAAAATAAATTTGGGGAATTCATATAATGCCAGAAAATAAATGTGGAGTGAAGGTAGAGGTTTGCTAGGCTGGGTGAGGTAACATTGTAGTTCAAGGTGATATCTTAAAATGAAAATACTCAGAGAAGGACTGGACTGAGCAAGTACTATATTGCTTTGTTTGCCATATCAGTTTACATAAATTGTTGGTTTGTTGTCCCAGTCTATTATACTGTACTTCGGTAAAGATCCTCTCAGAATTGGTGGTAATATACAAGCTTGATCAAATGACAACCTCAGAGCAGTAGTATTGGCTGAATGATTTTCAAGAATGAAGTCAGCAGTTGCAAATAGCCCAAGACTGCATATAAAGAAGGTGTTAAAAGAGTAATTTACAGTGAAATTACTATGAGCTTAAAAAGAGATAATACAGAATAGGATATTTAGAAAAACTATTACCTGGAAGGTAAGGCCTGAGTGGTATCAAGAAAGATGAATGGATCTTGAATTATTGGACATGAGGAGGGTGATCTAGCTGAATAAAGATACCAAAATGGTAGTAAGCATGAATTTTTTGGGGATATGAAGAAGCTTTGTCATATGAAAGGGGAAAACCAGCGTTTGTATTGGAGAGATGAGATGGAACCTGAAGGTAATTTTGAATGTTGTACTGAGAAGTTGAGACTTGGTGTGATGGGCTAATTGTTGATTCTTCAGCAGAGATTAGCTTATTGGAAAGTAGTGTTTTAAAATGCATTATATGGCAGATAACTAGTTGTTTATTGTTATTGAGAGCTGTTTATATAATCTTAACTCTGAATTGAAAGCAACATTTAAAAATACTAACTGTAATAAATATATTGTTACAGCTATAACTATAAAACATCTTGTAAATCATTAGCCAGCACATGAAAACAAGTTAACTAATACTGAAATTTCAAATCATATTCTTATTTATAATACCAGATGATTTTTAATTGCAGATTTAGTACCTCAAGACAAACTCTTATGTGGATTCCAGATTCGTTTTTTTCCAGGTATGTCTTATAATTCTTTAGTGTATATTTTAATACATTTATTTACCAAAATATAATTTTTGTCAGTTAAATTGTTTTTTTTAATAGAAAAGGTTAACTCTTAAAATATATATATATATATATAAACTTGGAAGATAGATAACGTACTCTTAGTGGTCTTTAACATTTGATAAAAAATTATCACATTTGTTTATACTCAGATTTTAAAAACTAACTTTAGATTATTAATGACTTCCAGTTTGCTGAGTGGGAGAATTTCAACACTTCGAGATGAAACTGGTGCTGTGAGTATAACAATAATTGATACATATTTCTAAATTAATGCTTATAGTACTTGGTCCTAATGTATACTCTAAGAATATAGGAAAACTAATATTTTAATAATCACTGAATGAAAGTGGCATAATATTATTTCTTGTCATACATAGTTTTTTATAATCAGAGAAGATCCCTAAATAGGGAATACTATATATGGCAATTTAAGTATTCATGATTAGAGCAATTGTAGAATGTGAGCTTACATTGGCATTAGAAGAAATATTTTTTAGATCAATAATTGAAACTTTAACAGTAAGTGGATAAATGTAAATATTATAATGTTTTTATATTAGAATATAAGAGATTAAATTAGTAAAGTCCTACAGTTTTTTATTTTATTTTGGATAATAATCTTGTGAATTTGTTTGTACACCATTGGTACAGTGAGGGAAGGAAAGAATTGTAAAGTTTCAGTGCAAAAAATTGGTTTATCCATTTGGAGGCAACAAAGTGACCAATGGTATTTATTTGCTGTGGTAAGATTTGCAGATGAAATAAGGCAACAAAGGCAGATATGTCCATGTGAAATTATAAAAAGTTATCAGTGATAAGATCTCCACAAATCTGTGATGTTTCTTCAATTTTTGATGTACTCTAATGAAAATAAAAGAAAGAATTTATAAAGCTTAGAATCTCATTCATTGTATATATATAGTTGATCATAGTAGGCAAAGTTTTATTACTGGCTGCCATTTCCCTTTCTAGTTGATTTACCTAAGTTTTAAAAGATGTTAAGTTTTTATGGCCAGCTCTTTTATAAACGATTCAAAATAGGTGTTGGTATACATTTCCATAAAAGTTACCAATTATG
>NW_012103243.1:4190332-4191390 GCF_000951045.1 Mandrillus leucophaeus | reverse complement strand
GTTTTGATCATGCCTCTGGCCAGTACTGCTGTACTGTTAGCACAAATAGTTTTGAAATAGAATAAGAAAGTTTCAAGCATTTTTTTTTTTTTTTTTGAGACTGAGTCTCACTCTGTTGCCCAGGCTCACTGCAAGCTCCACCTCCTGGGTTCATGCCATTCTCCTGCCTCAGCCTCCCAACTAGCTGGAACTGCAGGCACCCACCACCATGCCCGGCTAATTTTTTTGTATTTTTAGCAGAGACGGGGCTTCACCGTTTTAGCCAGGATGGTCTCGATCTCCTCACCTCGTAATCCACCTGCTTTGGCCTCCCAAAGTGCTGGGATTACAGGCGTGAGCCACCAACCCCAGACACAAAGTTTTAAGCACTTTTAATGTTAAACTAGTTATAACCAGTTTCACAAATAAAAACAATTTAACATAGTAATTGTATATGTTTATTAAGGCTGGGGAATATTTTTAAAATAAGGACAAATTCCAATTGAAACCTAAAATGAATCATTAGTATTATAAATTCTGAATCTTCCATTTCTTTAAAATTTTATTTTCATGTTACTTTACTTTACTACTATGAAGTAGCATCATTTCATCTGGATAACATAGCCCTTCCCAAGGCTAGTCTTTTTATTTTTTTTTCTATTTTATTTGTTCAAAAAATATTTATTACATAACTATTTTATATAAGCACTATGGTAGGCACTGTGAGGTATACATCAGAAATAGATCATGCTTGTAGGGAATTTACAGTGTAATTGGGGAGATTAAGATAAATATGTATAGAAATGATTATGATAAAAAGTTAAAAGCAGCTAATGCCATAAAAGAATGATTTCCATTCTATCCTTTGCCTTCTAGACAATTTATTTGTACTAGCCTGATAGATCCCTAATCTCTCCTTTAGTGACCCAATTCATATATATGTATATATATGAATGGTTTTTAAGTAGATAACAGAATATTTTTGTTCACATGCAGTTTTTATTTAGACTTCTTAATGATTAAGGATAATAGAAATAAAGAATATTGGGAGAAAAATAATTTTTAAAGCCTTATGACTG
>NW_012103243.1:4184082-4185397 GCF_000951045.1 Mandrillus leucophaeus | reverse complement strand
CAATTTGTTTTCCTCTTATGTATTTTGTGGTGCTTTATTTAAAAAAAAAATTTCATTACCTCTCCCTAGCTCTGAAGGAAATTGAGATTAGCAAAAGTGTTATGAGAATAGTATTCTTTTCCACTTTCGACAGCAGTGTGCAGTACTTTTCTCAGTTACCCCTGTGTGCATTATTGAAGTACACTGTAGTTTTAACGATTGAACAATATGAGAAAGTATTATGTATTCGTATTTTCAAAGTATTAATTGAATTCTAGACTGTTTCAGATAAAAATGTTTCCTCAGGTGTCACTTTTACCAAAGGTGTCAATACAAGTGATTTTTAAGTAAGATTTTTTCTACGTATTAAAATATCAGTTTAATGGTAACTATTCAGGGGAAGAAAAATACACCATCTCAAGAAAAAGACACCATCTCATGAAATGGCACACAGAACTACATTCCAATTTTAGAAACATTAAAATTTAAGAGTGGAAACAAGGAAATGTAGTATTTAAATAATTCAGACTTTGTTACCTATTAGTGCTACAGATATTAAAGTTAAAAGATTAATTTGCAATTTGAAAATAAAAGTTCTCTTTTTTACAGATATTTATTGATAGAGATCCAGCAGCATTTGCACCCATTTTAAATTTTCTTCGAACAAAAGAACTAGACTTAAGGTAAGAAATGCACTCTTTTTAAAGTAAATTCTTACAGAGAAATATGTCTTTTTAGTATATTTTATGAACGAAAAGGTTTTTTTGGTTTGTTTTGTTTTTTGTTTTTTTTTTCCCTTGAGTTAGGGTCTTGCTGTGTCGCCCAGGCTGGAGTGCAGTGGCATGATCTCTGCTCACTGCAACCTCTGCCTCTCAGGTTCAAACAATTCTCCTGTCTCAGCCTCCCGAGTACCTGGGACTATAGACACATGCCGCCATGCCCGGCTAATTTTTTCTATTTTAGTAGAGAAGGGGTTTCACTGTGTTGCCCAGGCTGGCCGTGAACTCCTGAGCTCAGGCAGTCTGCCCGCCTTAGCCTCCCAAAGTGCAGGGATTACGGGAATGAGCCACTACGCCCAGCCAGAAAAGGTTTTATTTATTTATTTTTTTACTAAGACTTTGATTAAAAGTTACCTCACACTGAAACTGGATGTGGTGGTACGTGCCTATAATCCCAGCTACTCTGGAGAAGAGACTAAGGCAGGAGGATCCCTTGAGGCCAGGAGTTTGAGGCTGCAGTGAGTTTTGATCATGCCTCTGGCCAGTACTGCTGTACTGTTAGCACAAATAGTTTTGAAATAGAATAAGAAAGTTTCAAGCATTTTTTTTTTTTTTTT
>NW_012103243.1:4182454-4184032 GCF_000951045.1 Mandrillus leucophaeus | reverse complement strand
ATTTGTTTATCCCTGTTGAGTTCAGTTAAGAAAAAATAGTCACGATAAGTTGAAAAATATCTAAAATGTCTTCTAAACTTTACAGATATAGTTTAAAGAATCCCAGATGTATTTTTTTTAATCTGAATTTATGAAAGGTTTGGCATGCCTGGTAGTGCTGTTTACATCAGTAATCTCAGGTTTATATTTTCCTTGTAGTAATGATTAAGTGCAGACTTTATGTTTTAAGAGTGTTTTGGCGGGGCGTGGTGGGTCACGCCTGTAATCCCAGCACTTTGGGAGGCCGAGGTGGGTGGAGTTGAAGATCAGCCTGACCAACATGGTGAAACCCCATCTGTACTGAAAATACAAAAATTAGCCAGGTGTGGTGATACATGCCTGTAATCCCATCTACTTGGGAGGCTGAGGCAGGAGAATCACTTGAACCCAGGAGGTGGGGGTTGCAGTGAGCTGAGATCTCACCGTTGTACTACAACCTGGGCAACAGATCAAGACTCCATCTCAATAAATAAGTAAATAAACTTTTTTTAAGAAAGAGTGTTTTGTGGATTTGTAATTTTAATTATGAAATAGCATGGAAATTTTTTTTTGCATAATTTTTTTGGGGATGGTTTTGTATGAGGCAAAGCTAATTTGGTAAAGGTATTTTTTTTAGAAAGCATTGTTTTGAATTTATCATCTTATGTATTTGAATTGGGATGACTTGTAGACTCTCGTTTACATATTATGTACGTATTTTTGCCGATAACGAATTCCAGAAGGATTGTGAAATGATAAGTGATCGAAGTGTAACAGCATAACTTTCTTTTTGTCATTGTACACAATACTGAAGATTGCTCTTTTCCAGAAACACCACATTATGACGCACAATTTAACTCACTGGGTAATAATTGTAAGCAGGATGATGCTATTACATTTTCCAGTCTTTGTGTTTGCATTGATCACGATCTTTCTTTGCTTTCACCAATGTCTGACATTTCAAAGCAATATACTCATGCAAAGTGATGAAGGAAGAAAATTGAGGACATATTTGGATTTCCTCACATATAGTTAAATCATTCAGCACAATGGCAAAAAAAGATTTCAAAAGGAAGAAAAATATTTAAACTGTTTAAAAGTGTAATCTTTTCTACAAGTTGTTTTTCCTCAAGTTTTTATATCAATAAGTTACAAAATCTTTAAAAACAGAGTAGTACGTGAAGACCTGTATGATGTTCTCCTAGCTTCACTAATTTTCTACATGGTTAGGCTTTATGTTTATGTCTCTTTTTCTTGCTGAGTTTATGACAGTGTTACTTCTATTAACGAAGAGTAGTTGTGTGAATTGCTGCCCCCTTGGGGCGTATATTCCACTTTAGATCTTTAATCCTTGTGAAGTTTACTTTTTTGTATGTGGTGTGAGATTTAAGGATTTATTTTATTTTCTTCTCAGTGGGTAGGTAATTATGTTCTGACAATTTATTACGTAAATCATTCTTTGTCCATGAATCTGATAGCCCATTTTATCTTGCTTTATGTGTGTGTATATACTTGGATCTGTTTTTCAGTTCTCTCATGTCCTTATGAAATATGTCTATT
>NW_012103243.1:4178904-4181249 GCF_000951045.1 Mandrillus leucophaeus | reverse complement strand
TATATATGTATATATATGAATGGTTTTTAAGTAGATAACAGAATATTTTTGTTCACATGCAGTTTTTATTTAGACTTCTTAATGATTAAGGATAATAGAAATAAAGAATATTGGGAGAAAAATAATTTTTAAAGCCTTATGACTGTATACATGAAGAACCTAGAATTTTTTACTTTCACCTCAGATAATAATACAGGTTTCCAGTGTTAGAGAATTTACATCATTTGTTTCTTTGTAGGGGAGTAAGTATTAATGTTCTCAGGCATGAAGCAGAATTTTACGGGATCACCCCATTAGGTATGTGTTCTTTTAATATTTGGTGTTTATGTGCTCTGTTAATACTTGATTTGACTCATGTATGAAACTTGCCCTAAATGAATTGTGTTTATATCAGGTCCTGATTTTTGATGGACTTGTTCAGTGCTTAGTTTTTGTGGATTTTCATAGTAAAAAGATATTGTGACTTAATTAAAATTTTCCTTTTCTTTCCTTATCCTCTTGAACTAGAGAAAATAAAAATGGAGTACTGTTTTTCTATTTGCATGTACTCTTGACAAGTTTGCTTTGAAATGTTTTTAGTAAGAAGGCTTCTCTTATGTGAAGAATTGGAGCGTTCCTCTTGTGGCAGTGTCCTTTTTCATGGTTACTTGCCTCCACCAGGTATTTTCACTTTATTTAATCTTTTTAAAACTTCCTTCTATCATTAAGCAAGTATAAACATATGAATAGGAAAAACTATTCCTTGATTATTGAGTTTTTTGTCTGTAAGTCTGCTAGAAATGGTAAGAACTTTTGATTTTTACAGAAATTAAGTCACATTATATATTGGAGCAGGGTTTTGGCAATCTTTTTCTGTAAAGAGCCAGATAGATTTTATGAGCCAGAGGATCTCTGTGACAGCTACTTAACTCTGTCGTGTATACTACATGAAGAATAAGTGTAGCTGTAACCACTACAACTTTATTTACATAAATAGCATTGGGCTGGATTTTCCATGGCCCATAGTTTGCTGACCCCTATGTTAGAGCACTGGTTGTCAAACTGCTTTTTGGCAAAATTAAGGAATTCTGCAGGATAAGTCAGTGTCACCTCAGCCCCACTTTAGCTAGAAGAGCCTGCTTTTACCTGTGTTATAATGTACTTCTGAGCAAGATTTCATTTTAAAAAATGCTTCCTGTCAAATAAAAGAATGTTTGAAAGTATGGGGAAATTCAGTCCTAAATCAGTTAAATTAGTACGTAGTACCTAACACATAATACCTGTACCATAATTGTAAAGAGTGGCTGACAGACTGGATTAATTACCCATTAATTCGGTAACCTCAAGCTTATTTATTGTAAGCAGTATGGCAGTAGCAGAAATCTGTTGACAGAATTTTGTCTTTCTCTTTGTTTTTTTCATTTTCATTTTATTTTTTAATTGTAATTAAATTATTTGCAATAATTTGCTATATTGGAAGATGTTATTTTGGCTTTAATGAAATTCACATTTTTATGTTTCTTTGTTACTATGTGATATTTTTAATTTTTGAAAGGTGAACTCAGGAATGTATTTGTTTTCTTCTTCTTTTTGTAGGGATTCCCAGTCGTAAAATAAACAACACAGTCAGATCCGCTGATTCTAGGAATGGACTTAATTCTACAGAAGGTGAAGCCCGGGGAAATGGTACACAGCCTGTTCTCTCTGGAACGGGAGAAGAAACTGTTAGGCTAGGTAAGCAAAGGTTACTGAAGTTGAAAAAGAAAAATATGTACGTTTTTGGTTCTAGGTGATACTGAGTAATTACTTTTAAAGATTTTTGCCTCATCTCGTTTTTTATCCAGATTTATCATTTATATCTTGGAAAGGTCTCATTTAACACTTAATTTTTATTTAAAATACTATGTAATCTTTTGTCTTTTCTGAATCTTTAGAACAGCATTGACAAAATTTATCTGGTAAGAGCCAGAAATTAAATATTTTAGACTTTGTGGGCCACACGTTCTCTGTCAGATCTACTCAACTTTGCCATTATAGCGTGAGCACATAATGGACAATATGTAAACAAGTAAGCATGGCTGAGTTCTAACAAAACTATTAACCAAAACAGGCAGAAAGCTGAAATTGGCCTGGGGGCTGTAATTTTCCAACCCCCAGTTTAGAATGTAAAATATTTCTTTTTCCAAAATCAACAGGATTTCCTGTGGATCCACGAAAGGTGCTAATAGTAGCTGGCCATCACAACTGGATTGTAGCTGCATATGCCCATTTTGCTGTGTGTTACAGGTAATGTATAATTAACAATGCTTTGCTTTTAGAGGTGGTAGTTTTAAAATTAATTGTGATTTTATATTTTTAGATTGAAA
>NW_012103243.1:4176440-4178854 GCF_000951045.1 Mandrillus leucophaeus | reverse complement strand
CTTTGTTACTATGTGATATTTTTAATTTTTGAAAGGTGAACTCAGGAATGTATTTGTTTTCTTCTTCTTTTTGTAGGGATTCCCAGTCGTAAAATAAACAACACAGTCAGATCCGCTGATTCTAGGAATGGACTTAATTCTACAGAAGGTGAAGCCCGGGGAAATGGTACACAGCCTGTTCTCTCTGGAACGGGAGAAGAAACTGTTAGGCTAGGTAAGCAGAGGTTACTGAAGTTGAAAAAGAAAAATATGTACGTTTTTGGTTCTAGGTGATATTGAGTAATTACTTTTAAAGATTTTTGCCTCATCTCGTTTTTTATCCAGATTTATCATTTATATCTTGGAAAGGTCTCATTTAACACTTAATTTTTATTTAAAATACTATGTAATCTTTTGTCTTTTCTGAATCTTTAGAACAGCATTGACAAAATTTATCTGGTAAGAGCCAGAAATTAAATATTTTAGACTTTGTGGGCCACACGTTCTCTGTCAGATCTACTCAACTTTGCCATTATAGCGTGAGCACATAATGGACAATATGTAAACAAGTAAGCATGGCTGAGTTCTAACAAAACTATTAACCAAAACAGGCAGAAAGCTGAAATTGGCCTGGGGGCTGTAATTTTCCAACCCCCAGTTTAGAATGTAAAATATTTCTTTTTCCAAAATCAAC
The DNA here is from genome assembly GCF_000951045.1 of Mandrillus leucophaeus. Lineage (NCBI taxonomy): Eukaryota > Metazoa > Chordata > Mammalia > Primates > Cercopithecidae > Mandrillus > Mandrillus leucophaeus. Next base: position 4,178,181 of record NW_012103243.1, on the reverse strand, counting down.
AGGATTTCCTGTGGATCCACGAAAGGTGCTAATAGTAGCTGGCCATCACAACTGGATTGTAGCTGCATATGCCCATTTTGCTGTGTGTTACAGGTAATGTATAATTAACAATGCTTTGCTTTTAGAGGTGGTAGTTTTAAAATTAATTGTGATTTTATATTTTTAGATTGAAAAGCTATCTTTTTTTAGTCATCAGGTTTTTTCCCTGCATATTTTACTCGTGTCTGTGTCATCTGATTAAGATTTAGTTTACTTTTATTTTTGCAGCTAATTTGGTAAATATTTCTGGTAGCCTTTTTGTGTTGTAAACATTTCGCAGACAAGTGTGGACTGTCATGAAACTGAGATATCTTGATGTATTATTTGTTGCTTATACCTAGCTTCTGAGACTGTAGTATATAATGACGTTAGACAGGATTATTAATGTGAGCTCCCTGATGGTCTATCTCTAATGATTCAGTGTTTTGTATTCTGTAGCAAGGGAGAGTACATTGGTCATAATTACCACATTTTGGGAAGTGAGGTAGTAAAGCAGGGCAGTTGTTGCACAAGTGGTATAGTTTAATATCTAATATGTGAAACTTACAAAGAAGTAGTTTGGTTTTACTAATGCTTACATTCTCAGAGCCTGAGAAGCAATGAAGAATAGTGTAGATCGGTTAATTTTTTTTTTTTTGGTTGGGACTCTTAGTTCAAAATCACTGTATTCATTGAGAAATGTTGATGACAGAGAATGGTGTAGAAGCACAAAAGTGGTTGGAATATACTAGCTTAGATTATAATTTCATTTAATTGCAGAAAAATCAAAGATATATAAACTATTTGTTTATCCCTGTTGAGTTCAGTTAAGAAAAAATAGTCACGATAAGTTGAAAAATATCTAAAATGTCTTCTAAACTTTACAGATATAGTTTAAAGAATCCCAGATGTATTTTTTTTTAATCTGAATTTATGAAAGGTTTGGCATGCCTGGTAGTGCTGTTTACATCAGTAATCTCAGGTTTATATTTTCCTTGTAGTAATGATTAAGTGCAGACTTTATGTTTTAAGAGTGTTTTGGCGGGGCGTGGTGGGTCACGCCTGTAATCCCAGCACTTTGGGAGGCCGAGGTGGGTGGAGTTGAAGATCAGCCTGACCAACATGGTGAAACCCCATCTGTACTGAAAATACAAAAATTAGCCAGGTGTGGTGATACATGCCTGTAATCCCATCTACTTGGGAGGCTGAGGCAGGAGAATCACTTGAACCCAGGAGGTGGGGGTTGCAGTGAGCTGAGATCTCACCGTTGTACTACAACCTGGGCAACAGATCAAGACTCCATCTCAATAAATAAGTAAATAAACTTTTTTTAAGAAAGAGTGTTTTGTGGATTTGTAATTTTAATTATGAAATAGCATGGAAATTTTTTTTTGCATAATTTTTTTGGGGATGGTTTTGTATGAGGCAAAGCTAATTTGGTAAAGGTATTTTTTTTAGAAAGCATTGTTTTGAATTTATCATCTTATGTATTTGAATTGGGATGACTTGTAGACTCTTGTTTACATATTATGTACGTATTTTTGCCGATAACGAATTCCAGAAGGATTGTGAAATGATAAGTGATCGAAGTGTAACAGCATAACTTTCTTTTTGTCATTGTACACAATACTGAAGATTGCTCTTTTCCAGAAACACCACATTATGACGCACAATTTAACTCACTGGGTAATAATTGTAAGCAGGATGATGCTATTACATTTTC
>NW_012103243.1:4152368-4174500 GCF_000951045.1 Mandrillus leucophaeus | reverse complement strand
CCTTCCAAAGTGCTGGGATTCCAGGCTTGAGCCACTGTGCCTGGTCTTGTTCTACATATTTTAAATGGATTACTTGTATGGAAAATTATAGAGCAAATATGTACCTTCTTTGTAATTTTTTAAAAAACAAGTAAATTCACATATCTTATTAAGAGTTAAATTCTGTAGTTGTTATAGTCATTTTTAAATATGCTGTCCTGATTCTTTTACCCTTTTTTGACATCTCTTTATTGTGTAATACCCTAATTACTATAGAGAAAAACAACTTAGAAGAAGTAATATCTCTGTAAAAGATGAGATTATGTAGTTTTTTTTTCTTTTTTTTAAGTGAATCCAAGTTTATTAAAGTAAAGGAATGAAAGAATGGCTACTCCAGAGCCAGAGTGGCCCTGAGGGCTGCTTGACTGAGTATACTTACAGTTATTTCTTGATTATATACTAAATAAGGGGTGGATTATTCATGAGTGTTTCTGAAAGGAGCAGGCAATTCCCAGAACTGAATGTTCCTCCCCTTTTTAGACCATATGGGATAACTTCCAGACACTAGATGTCATTTGTAAACTATCATGGGACTGGTGGGAGTGTCTTTTAGCATTATAATGCATTATAATTAGCGTATAATGAGCAGTGAGGACGACCAGAGGTCACTTTTGTTGCCATCTTGGTTTCAGTTTTGGGTGGCTTCTTTAGTCCATCCTGTTTTGTCAGCAGGATCTTTGTGACCTGTACCTTGTGCTAACCTCCTTTGTTACTCTGTGACTAAGAATGCTAACCTCCTGGCAATGCAGCCCAGCAGGTCTCAGCCTTATTTTACCCAGTCTCTATTCAACTCTGGTTTGAACGCCTCTGACATATTTTCCCCTTCCGTTTTACAAGGGTACTCTTAATCCTAAGGGTTGCAGAGGGAAAAGATTCATCTTCTATAACTTCTGCAGTCTGAATAGGGATGATGATATTTCTGCCTATTAGGGTCTTCTGCATTCACAGTAGAGGAATGCTCAGTCAGAAACTGTCAGTATAGTGAGAACTCTGATTTCTGACAAAAAGTGATGACTGGAAAATTAATAAGTGTTCAAGTTAAGAAAGCACTGAGTAAGCTTATCTTTCATTCCTACACAAAGAGAACAACAGCAATATATTCTACAGTAACAAGGCAAAAAAAGTAAAATTATCCCAAGTAAACTAAATAAAAGAAGGCTTTTCATGAACTGGGAAGTTGTTGCAACCAAGCTGATACGGACTTGGAACCAAGCTGATATGCTAGCCAATTCCAATACATGCCCACAATTAGAATACTGATCCAGATTTTTGTGTTACCCGCGCTTCTTGTTTCTTCTGAACAGCAGCCACAGATCACTGCTTGGTCCACAAGAATAAGCAGGGTGAGTCCAAATTGCAGAAAAAACTCAAAAACTACTGATGAGACAAATCTAATAAAAGGTATACCATAATTTTTGAAACAATTTTTCTCTCTTCAGTCTTTCATTTTTACTAAAGACAAATCATGGTAGGACTGATTTGTTTGCAAGATAAGCTTTAGTCTTATTATACTTGGCCTGATTATTTGTATAAAGTGCAGCAAGAATGATTAGTTCCTATATAGGCTCTTTTTAAATTGACTTTGATGAAACTTTGATCCATAAAGAATCTCAAATTAGACTTCTTAAAGCCTTGAGCCTTGCCATGGATTTATCATTGCCCGCAAACACCTGTATGAGTCGGATAAGTTTCTTTCCTTTTGAAGTTTCATGATAACTTGGGGCTTCTGGGCCTGTCAGAAAGTGACTTTCTTTACTTATCCCAGACAGGTCAGGAACCTTGTACAAGGACCATGTAGACAAGATATGTGGCCAGTTTTCCCAAGGGGCTTTTATCAGCTCTCTAAGTCAAATTTGGTTCCTTGAACAAGTCGATATCTGAAAGCATGGTATTCCAGTCAAAGCCTTGGTAAAATAACCAGTTTCTCCAATTGTCTCCTGTTACAAAAGAAAACAGACTCTTATTGCAGTTATATATCGCCATAAGTTAAGAATACTCACAAATAGTTTCCAAATTCTGGAGAGATCAGGTAGAGAGAAAGAAATATGCTCCAAATTTTGTTTATAAGAGTATACTTTACTCAATTGTTAAAAGCTGCAAAATCTCAAAAGAAAAGTGTTCTTGACTCCAAAGTTTCAGCTAATTGGTGCTGCAGTCTATTTCCTTTGGGTCAGGGGTCTCTCCACTCTCATTTCATAGTTTCCCAGGAAGATGTTACTGGAAAGGGTTCTCATCCAGACCCCAAAAAAGGGTTCTTGGATCTCTCACAAGAAAGAATTTGGGGTGATTCCTTAGAGTAAAATGAAAGCAAGTTCATTAAGAAAGTAAAGGGATAAGAGAATGTCAGCAAATTTTAGTGTTTATTAGGTTATTTAAGTATTTTCATTTGTTTATCTTAACAAATGAATCCCATCTGGTGGCTGAAGAGGGTGGTTACAAATTATACAATGCTTAGGAGAAATTAATACATTTTTCTCTGTTGCTTTGAAGTTTAAGGAAATCATTAATTCTTCAAATTAATAGACTCAATTGTATAGTCTTATGAATTATAGTTGTATTACTTGGCATACATATTTAAGGGAAAATGAAGTTGATGTGTTTTCATTTAGGCCCTTAGGTGACTATCATTTATGAATACCTAAGTTTGCTTTTTGCAGTGAATGTCAGGTAGTTTGCAAAAGAACACTTCTTTTCTTTCATCCATATTTATTCTCTTTGGTAAGACAAAAGGGAAACTTTATAGTTATATTTGCATCATTTGTTTAGTTTAAAAATAGATACTTCATAGTTCAACTCATTCATTATTATGATTACGTAACTGCTAAAGCACTAAATGTATGAAGGCTGCTATACATATAATCACATAGAAGACATGTCTTTAAAACCTAAATTCATATAGGGCAGAAAAAATTATTAAAAACTGACAGGAATATTTATTAGAGAAATTAGGTATTAAATAATACACTAACTTTGACATTTGGGTAATCAATAGTTCATACAGTTTTGCATTTAGACCTTTAAAAACTAGTCTTCAGAAGATATTCTGCACCCTCTCGTTTTTTATATAATAGTGCTAAGGTATTGGAATGCATGTGATATACTCACTTATCTTAGTGTTTCTGGATAGACTGTCCATCTGAAGTACAAAAAGCAAGAGATTCAGTGTGTGTTGTTTCAGTTAATAAACACTGAAAAGCTGATTAATAACTGAAAGGTATAATCATTCTGAAATTCAGATTTTTGCTGATTGTTCGTACTCACAGAAGATGACAGTATCATTTGTGTGTGTGTGCATTTGTGTGTGTATGTATGTGTATGTGTAGAGAAACATGAAAGATAAAACCATCTTTTTTAAAAGTTTTTGAAATTTTTTAAAATTTGGAAGACTTACTAAATTATTCTTTGGAGAAATATAGAACTGTAGTCTCTTTCAAGTCATTATATGTCCTATGTATGCAGGTATAAAATACCCCAAGGATAATATTGTGGCTTCATAGGCGATATATATCAACAAAATTTTATTTGTTATAGGAAGGTGGATGGGTAACTAGTTAGTGTTTTTTTGTTTTTTGTTTTGTTTTTTGTCATTGTTTTTTGTTTTTGGTGCGTTGATGTGTATTCTGTTTGCTTAATTGCTGCCGAGTCTACCTTATGTGCCTGTTCTTCCTTAACAGAATCAAAGAATCTTCAGGATGGCAGCAAGTGTTTACGAGCCCATATTTGGATTGGACTATCGAACGAGTAGCTTTAAATGCAAAGGTGGTTGGAGGGCCACATGGAGACAAAGACAAAATGGTTGCTGTTGCCTCAGAGAGTAGCATCATCTTGTGGAGTGTTCAAGATGGGGGAAGTGGAAGTGAAATTGGTAGGAAGAATCTTGTTTATGTTGTAATTTGATGATATTAATATTTTGAAGTTTATAAAAGAGATTGACACTGAATATGGAAATTAACCTGGACTATCACTTAGCTAGAGCTGCCACAGTATTTACTGTGGGAGGAAAGATCTGATAATGAAGGAAAAATGATGTTTTAGAAAAGACATGGGGAGCATCTTTTCACCACTTTAAGTGAAACCTGGCTGCTCTATGAGAATATTGCTTTTCCTGAATCCCACTTAGTGGTGGCTGTTTTCGCTGTTTTCTCTCCACCCCTCTCAAACCACTGAACCTGAATGTGGGGTAAGTTACTTTCTTGCTCCTCATTGTTGTTGCTTCTAGACTAGACATTCCCAGACTTTTTGGTTTCAGAACCCCTTAATCTTAAAAAGTTACTCAGTACCAGGTCTTTGTTTGTATGGGTTATTTTCTTTTTTTTTTTCCTTTTTTTTTTTTTCTTTTGAGACTGAGTCTTGCTCTGCTGCCCAGGCTGTAGTGCAATGGCATGATCTCACCTCACTGCAACGTCTGCCTCCTGGGTTCAGGCAATTCTCGTGTCTCAGCCTCCTGAGTAGCTGGGACTACAGACACGCACCACCACGCCCAGCTAATTTTTTTGTGTTTTTAGTAGAGACAGGGTTTCACCGTGTTAGCCAGGATGGTCTTGATTTCCTGACCTTGTGATCCACCCACCTCGGCCTCCCAAAGTGCTGGAATTACAGGCGTGAGCCACTGTGCCCGGCCTTTGTGTAGGTTATTTTCTGTCAGTATTTACTGTATTAGAAATTAAAATGGAAATTTTTACAAATGTTAGTATAGCTATAATAATCCATTGCATAACTTAAGTAACTTTTTTAATGAGAAATAACCAAATTTTCCAAAAATGTGTAAGAAGAATGGCATGGGTTTATAGTTTTGTAAATCTCTTTTTTAATTGTGATATCTATTTCTGCATTCAATCTGCTGTGATACATTGTTTTGATTGAAGTATATGAAGAAAACTTGAGCTTACACAGATATGTAGTTGGAAAAAACTTTTTTTTAGTCTTTTCAGAAAATTGTGCATAGTCTTCTTTGATTATCAAAACTCTGAAATCATATCAGTGAACTTTTCATATTTTGTTAAATTAAAATCCATCAGACTATTTTGTACTTTGAGTGAATCTTTTACCATACATGATTTTATAATGTGTTGGGCATTTGGAAATTGCTGGTTTGCTGAGTTATGTAGATCTTCCAAATGTTGATACCTTTCATTGTATAATATGAAAAAAATTGTATTCATTAGTGTCCCTGCTGACTACGTGTTAGGGAGTTGTCACACTCACTGTGGCAGATAAAAGTTTTCCAAACTGCAGATTTTCACTTGAAACGTTGAATTTTTATCATTGGCAACAAATAACATCAGTTGTTTTCCTTTAAATAATAGGCTTACTTTGTTTATTTTTTGAGGATAATTCTGCCAGCCACCCAACTCTGAATAACCATAGTCATCTCAAATTAAAATGGTACTTAATGAACAGAGCAGCGTGTGTAGCTCTTTGCTCCAGCAATTGTGAAGGTGCTTTTTCCTTGACATAGCCATAGCACTTAGTCATACAGAATATTAAGATATATAGTTGAAATTAAGTTTTAGTCAATACACATTTTTACTGCTTTATCAAGGACATTCTTTAGTTATTAGTGACCATTACATTCTCTGTCACAGACTTTCAAGAACATAAAAGGCCAAATCTTTAATCTTTAATCTTTAAATCTTTGATTTGGCCTTTTGTATTCTTGAAAGCCAATGGCAGAGAAGAATGCAGTGGTCACTAGTAAAGTTTAGTGCCACTGTCCTGGTTTGTGCTAAGTAAGGTACCTGCTGTTTTTACCAAACATTGCTTTGCATCATCGGTGTAAATATCACCAAAGATGTTCTCGAATAAGCCATGAAATACCCACTTTGACTATTTCAGCACTTCCTGTGTTTGTAGCTGTGCATTCACATAAAGGATTTTTAATGATCAGTTGAAGCTAATACCAGATGGATACAAGTAAAACACCTGGTGCAGCTAATACCAGCTGGATACGAGTAAAATCTCAGGTCTAGCCACATCTATATGTTCATCTGTTTGCAAGACAAAAATACAATTCTACAGACAAGAGATTGACTCTCTGCCAGATTTTTAGATTGAAGAGTTACTGTATTATTGAAAAGTTAACATGTTATTTCTTCATGGACTTTTCATCTAGCAGGCATTCAGCGTTGTCATCTGTTCAAGGCTTTATTAGTCTCTTAGCAATTGAGTATATTTCTCTAGCCACTGTGATGTCTTAACTTACCTTTGAGATCCTTCATTAGCTTTTTCATTTCTAGTTTGAAGGTCTATACCAAACAATTTCTGGATTAAATGAGTTTTTTACATCTTTATTTAAAATACTTAATTTCCTTTTCTTCTTTTCTTTCCTTTTTTTTTTCTGAGACAGGGTCTTGTTCTGTTACACAGGCTGGAGTGCAGTGAAGTGATCCTAGCTCACTGCAGCCTCAACCTCCTGGACTCAAGCACTGAAGCAGTCCTCACACCTCAGTCTCCTTAGTAGCTAGAACTATAGGCAGACACCACCACGCCTGGCTATTATTTTTTAATCATTGTGTAAATGGGGTCTCATTATGTTGCCCAGGTCTCGAATTCTTAAGCTTTAGTGATCCTCCTACCTTGGCTTTCCAAAGTGCTGGGATTACAGGCGTGAGTCACTGTGCCTGGCCAATTTGTTTTTCTTTAAACTCTTGAGTATTCAGTCTCAGTGAATCTACAACTGACATGATACTATTCAAAAGTGTTTTGCTATGTAAAGCGCAATAACGTTAAATTGCTAATATCTATAAAGTTTGAGGGAAAAATAGTTTTTGTTATTTTAAAATTTTTATTGGCTGGGCATGGCAGCTGATGCCTGTAATCCCAGCACTTTGGGAGGCTGAGGTGGGTGGATCACGAGGTCAGAAGTTCGAGACCAGCCTGACCAACATGGTGAAACCCCATCTTTACTAAAAATACAAAAATTAGCCGGGCGTGGTGCCATGCACCTGTAATCCCAGCTACTCAGGAGGCTGAGGCAGGAGAATCGCTGGAATCCAGGAGGCGGAGGTTGCAGTGAGCCAAGATCACACCATTGCACTCCAGCTTGGGTGACAGAATGGCACTCCATCTCAAAAAAAAAAAAAAAATTATAGTTTTGCTCAATTGTTTGAGTCTTTCCTTTTATGAGTCACAGAATTCTGATTTTTCTTTGTCAGCATCTTTAGACTTAGGTGGTGCACCTATGGATTGAGCAGGCAAGTGTTCTAATTTTCCTTTTTAAAGCCAGTGATCCATCACTACATGTAAGAATATATTTTTTAAAATTGTGGAACAAAAAATTTTTAATAGTTTTTGGTAAAATATAAAAATTTAGAAAACTTTCAAAACATCTTTAATACTAATATTGCAGAACAACATAGCAGTATTTACTTATTTCTTGTACTACTTTGTAGGTGCATGAAAACTTGGATTTCAAAATAATTTATTGGACAATAATGAGGTTGCAGAGATCATAGCAGATATTAACTGAAGATAGCTAATAAGAGCACACTAGAAGTATTTAGAACAAACTATGTTAATCTTGGGAAGTTTAGTTATACTGTAAGCCCACCACTAGAGATAATTATAGAAAAAATAAAAATATATATGCAGATTCTATTAGCTGTCTTAATCGTGACCTCATCACGTGTCATGTAGCCTCTGGAAAACTCCTCTGTATACTCTTAGAGAATAAAAATTTTTTAAAGGCAAATTTTTTTTCGTGTTACCATGAAAATAGTCTTTTCCTCTCAGACTTCTGGTAAGGGTCTTAGGTAACCATGTTTCCCAGACCACACTTTGAAAACCACTGTTCTAGACCATTGTCCTTTCCTTCTTTCCCAACCTTCCTTCTCTCCCATCTGGTTTTGGATTCATGCCTTCTAGACTTAAACTTAACATAGCCTTCAGCTGCCCTCTGGGTTACTATCCTTCATTCCTTTGAAGTTATTAGCTCCAGTTCCCTGATTGAATTTTTCAACCCCACTGGATTCTCTTCATTGGTCACTTCCCCTTTTTGTCAGATGTGGAGTCTGTCCTTATAATCACTCTTTAGCATAGAGCCTCGAGTTTCTTGGGTCTCTCCATCTCTATGGCTGATTATGGCTGGGAAAAAGAAATGCGCGTGCACATGTCCACACATGCACACACACACCAATGCTGTCTCAATTCCTGACCTCTATCTCCAGTGGGCGTTTAAAGCTACCCAGCAATCCTACTGTATAATCCTTTTTGGTTCTCTCTGTTACTCTCCTGGGTGATACTTCATACTTTTTTCTTTCTCCATGAACTTACAACACCTCTGTCATTCTCATTGAGAGGATAGAGAAAGCCAGGAGAAATTTTCCCTGAGTTGTTATCATCACATGTGCCCATCTCTGTGTATCAGTTCTGATATTCTCCATTGTTTCTGTTGTTACTGTGATTAAATTTTCTCTGCTCTTACCTAGGGCCAGTTTCTCCAGTTATCTACTAGATGCTGTTTTCCCTCACTCCTCGAGTACATTGCAATTCCCCCTCTCTCCTAAATCAATAAAAATTTCCCACTCTGTGGCATCATTTTCATCAGCATACATTCGTGCAGTAATTCAGCCTTAAAAGCAATAACAAAGACTACCCTACATTCTCTTCTAAAATTTCCTCCTTTTTTTTTTTTTTTTTTTTTTTGCTTCTCTTAAAGCTAGTGGGCCTTAATCCATTTGGGCTGCTGTCACAAAAACATATTCTTGGTGGCTTATAGATCTATTCTATAAATCTATTTGTCACAGTTCTAAAGGCTGTGAGTAGGCCAGTATCAAGGCACCAGTAGAGAGAGAGTAGTTATCTCATCTTACTGTTTCCATGTCATCTTCTCTCTCAGACTTGCTCTGATTGTGCTTTTCCCCTCAACCAATCCATAAAACTATTGATAGTGTCACCCATGATCTCTGTTCTGCTAAATCCCATGATCAAATTCTAGTCTTTCTCTTACTAGAACTGTCATCTGGTGTGTTTTATATTGCTTAATTACGCCTTTGCCTTTGAAGACTTTCTTCTTTTGCCTTCCAGGACACCTTGTTGTACTGATTTTCATCCTAGTTCTGTGTTTCTTCTTAGTTCCTTTTGATAGTTCTTCCTTATTTGCCTGACCACACAATATTGGTGTACCTCAGGGTCCAGTCCTTGGACTCCATCTTTTGTATTCATTCTGTTCGTGATCTTAAAGCCTTTGTGAATGCTTTCTATATGCTGATGGCTTGCAGGTTTATATATCTAATCTGGACCCCTTAACTGAACTGCAGAATTTTATATCTGTGTTAAGAGTTGTAAGACCACTCCTGGATTCAGTGATTTGCTAGGAGGACTCACAGGACTCAGCGTATAGAGGTTCTTAGAGCTATGATTTATTACAATGAAAGCATACAAAGCAGAATCAACAACAACAAAAGACACATGGGTCAAAGTCTGAAGGAAACCAGGAGCAAGCTTCTAAGAGTTCTCTTCTAGTGGAGTCTCTCAGGATGTGCTTAATTCCTACAACAACAAATTGTGACAATACTTGTGAAATATCTGTCAGGGAAACTTACTAGAAACTTAGTTTTCCAGATCATTACCAGAGGCCAGTTATGTCAGCATCCTTTGCCTAGTATGTACCGAGATTCCAGATTCCCAGAAGGAAAGAAAGTGTTCAACATAAGCTGCATTGTTTATGCAGTTTAGGCTTTTTGTCACCATAGATTAGATTTCCTTTACCTAGAATTTCAGGAGTAGAATTATATAGTATGTATTCTTTTGTGCCTGGCTTTTTATTAAACTTAATGCTTTTGAAATTCATCCATGTTGTTGCATGTATCAATTGTCTGTTCCTTTTTATTGCTGAGTAGTATTCCATTGAAATAATATGGCAGATTTGTTTATCCATTCACCTGTTGATAGACACTTGGCTTATTTCCAATTTGGAGATATTACGAATAATGCTGCAGTTAACATTCAAGTAGAAGTCTTTCTGTGGAAATATCCTTTCTTAAGGCAAATATATAGGAGTGGAATTTCTTAGTCATGTGGAAAGTCAATGTTTAAGGTTACAAAAAACTGCCAAACTGTTTTCCAAAAGTACCTTTTTACATTTTTACTTGCAGTGTGTGAGAGTTGCAGCTGCTCCACATGCTAATCAACACTTAGTATTGTCGGTCTTTTTAATTTGAGCCATTACTGTGGATTTTAATGGTTCAGTGCTTTTAATTGTGGCTTTAACTGCATTTTTCTGATAATTAATAATACTGAGCATCTTTTCCTGTACTTAATGACCATTTGTATATTTTGAGAAGTGTCTCTAAATCATTTGCCCCCTTTTTGATGAGGTTGTCATCCTGTTACTTATTTGTAATTTTTTTTTACATATTCTAGATTTATGTTTCACAACAAAGGAAATCTTATCCACCAAGGGACATTTGGAAATGTCTAGAGACATTTTTGGTTGACACAGTTGAGGGAGGCCTGTACCTGTCCTCCTTCTGCTTTTCTCCATCTCTCCCTTGCTCCCTCCCTCTTCCTCCTTTTGAGCTTTCTAGATCACTTTATTAACCTGAGGTTGTGGGAGCCCTGATTTTTTATTTCATTTTTTTCTTCTCCGTTCTTCAGTTTAGGTATCTTTTATTGATCTACCTTTAATGTCTTTTATACTTCTGCAGTATTCAATCTGCAGTTAAGTTCATCTAGTGAATTTTCATTTGGAATGTTGGACTTTTTCGCTCTAGCATTATTTTTTGATTCCATTTTCTAGTTTGTTTCTTCTGCTAAGATTTCTTTTTGTTCATTATGTTCACTTTTTAGTATTTATAATAGATGTTTAAGTCATTAAAGTTTTTGTCTGCTAATATCAATATCTGGTTATCATGTTTTTATTTTGGGTCACATTTTTCTGTTTCACATGTCTAGAGAGTTTTGATTATGTGCTGTACGCGTGTGTGTGATACATTTTGTAGGGTTATGAATCATGTTGCCTTCCTTTAAAAGTTGTGAGCTTTGTTCTGGCAGGCAATTAAATTACTGAAGGATCTTGAACCTGTTAGGCTTGTTTCAGTACTTTGTTAGGGGTAGGTAGCCTCTTCTAGCTTTATTTTTAATTTTAGGGCAGGGCTCCTTTTCAAGGGTGTAGTCCTTATTTTTAAGATGTTGCTTTTCTGGAATCTTATTTAACTGAATGCCCGAGGAGCTCAGCAAGAACTCTCTACTTGTATTGATTTGGAACTACTCGATCTACCCACGTATATGATCTCTGGTATCTGATATCTCCAGTTACCTCTTAGTCCTAAAGCTGCCTGCCTGCCTTCTTTTCTTTTTTCTTTTCTTTTCTTTTCTTTTCTTTTTTGCTTTCTTTTCTTTTCTTTCTTCCTTCTTCTTTTTTTTTTTTTCTCAGAGTCTCGCTCTGTTGCCAGGCTGGAGTGCAGTGGCGCGATCTTGGCTTACTGCAACCTCTGCCTCCCAGGTTGAAGGGATTCTCCTGTCTCAGCCTCCCTCCCAAGTAGCTGAGACTACAGGCGTGTGCCACCACACCCAGCTAATTTCTGTATTTTTAGTAGAGGCAGGTTTCACCATGTTGACTGGATGGTCTCGATCTCTTGACCTCGTAATCCGCCTGCCTCGGCCTCCCAAAGTGCTGAGATTACAGGTGTGAGCCACCGCACCTGGCCAGCAGCCTTTCTTTCCTTGGAGATTCTTGCCCTGCCCAGGTGCAGTTTGGCCTTAGCCAGGGTCTTAGGAAAACACTTAACGCAACTTTTATGCCACCCCTTCCCCACTGTGGCACGGTTCCCTTCCTTCTTGTGCTGTACCTACAAATTCTAGCCTCAAGTTCTTCGCCTCCTCAGTTCAGGGAAATCATCTCTCTTTATTTGGTGTATTAGTCCATTTTCACACTGCTGATAAAGACACCCGAGACTGGGAAATTCACAAAAGAAAGAGGTTTAATTGGACTTACAGTTCCACAGGCTGGGGAGGCCTCACAATCATGGCAGAAGGCAAGGAGGAGCAAGTCACATCTTACGTGGATGGCAGCAGGCAAAGAGAGCTTGTGCAGAGAAACTCCTGTTTTTAAAACCAGATCTTATGAGACAATCCATTCCCTATCACAAGAATGACACAGGAAAGACCCGTCCCCATGATTCAGTCATTTCCCATGAGGTTCCTCTCACAACACCTGGGAATTATGGGAGCTACAAGATGAGATTTGGGTGGGGCACAGAACCAAACCATATCACTTGGGTCTCACCTTGCTATGCTGTGATAGAAAGTACTCTTATGCAGAAAGCCGGGGGTAATGTGGGGGCTTGTCAGTGTGTTTCCGTCTCTCAGGTCCCCTGCTGCCTGTTGTCCAAACCTAAAAACAATTGTTTCATGTATTTTGTCCATTTTTTTTTGTTGTTCTTATTGCTGTTTTGAAGTGGAGAATAATCGGGTGCCATTTATTCTATCATGGTCGACAGCTTAAGTCTTCCCAAACAACTTTAAGAGAAAAGAAATGTAACATAAACAATTTTGAAATTATAATACATTGGTAACTAAACAGAAGGTAAACCAGTTGTGATTTCTTTTTCAAGTAGCTATTCGTAACATACTAATAAGTGAAGGAAATTTTATTACTTGCTTGGTGTTCAAAGGCTAATGTGATAGGTAGCTATGTTATGAGCTGGTACAGTAGTAATTTGTTCATGCCCTGTAAAAGAAGCCATTTGTTGTTAACAGATGTTCTTCAGAACATGACAACACTATCCAAAGAAAATTGTTAGAGTTGGTATATCCGTGATAGGGCTCTCCCAGAGGCTGAACTCCCTTCATTATAACTTAGATAAGACAGAGTTACTGGGTTGCCGCTATAAGCAATATTTTACTAAGAGGGCCCCTTAAACAGGAACTGGTCATTATTTATACTGTTGTCTTCCCTGTCACTGGTGCTCAGGATTGTTGAGCCTAAGCGGGAGTGACATTTTAAATTTCGTGAGACCATTCAGAGTGTCTTTCTTGATTTCCCAGAACCTCATCCTTCTCTGGAGTAATCAATGTTAGTTGGGTTTCCTGTTTTCATTTCTGCCTTTCACATAGCCCATGATACTGAATATAGTTGGCTTCACATGTTCTAAAACATGTTCACATTGTTTGTTATCATCAGTAAAGTACTATTATGTAGAATCCCTAAAATTGTATATACAATGTGAACTGATGACTTTATGCTTTGAAGTGGCAGGTTCATTTCTTAACCAATTCTGGGCAAAGGACTTAGCTTTGTGTGTGTGTGTGTGTGTTGTACTTTATTTTGTTCTAGCTTTTTGGGCTGAGATAATGTGTTTCATGTGCATGCTTGTGTAAATATGGATTTTATACATATAATTAAAATGTTTATATAAAAGAGATTTCTGGCAATACTTAGCAAGTTTTTTGTTTTGGTTTCTTTTTGTCATGTATCATCTTCTTGCTAGATGCCTTGCTTTTACAAGACTGATTAAAAGTTTTCAAGGTGTTATTTGTCACTAGTCTTCTGTATCATACAGTTCTGAACACAAAGAGAATACCTAGCACCAGTATAAGATTCAAAAGAAATCAGTAATCTTTCTGGCTTATGCTTTTAAAGCATGTTATAATTGCATTCAGTTGCTTTGTTTTTCCCATGAGTGCTTCAAGGTTTCATGCATTTTTTTCTCAGCTAAATGCTGACGAAGTTGTTTGTATTGGCACAGGTACTTTTTAAAAATAAATAAACTGATACTTGAAGCAGCCAAAGATCTATATAAAAGAGTATTTTACAGGTGAGACTTATTTCCCAGCATTATTAGATAAAAAATATATTTCCCATAAAGTGTTTTTCAAATAAAAGATAATGCTGTTTAAATGCTAGAATTGGATTATAACTTTTTTTTTTTTCCGAGTTGCTCTGTCACCCAGGCTGGAGTGCACTGGTGTGGTCTCAGCTCACTGTAACCTCTGCCTCTGGGTGCAAATGATTCTCCTGCCATAGCCTCCCCAGTAGCTGGGATTACAGGCGTGTGCTACCATACCCAGCTAATTTTTGTATTTTTGGTAGAGATAGAGTTTCACTATGTTGCCCAGGCTGGTCTTGAACTCCTGACCTCAAGTGATCCACCCTCCCTGGCCTCCCAAAGTGCTGGGATTACAGACGTGAGCCATCGTGCCTGGCCATTTATAACATTTTTAAGCTCAAGTGATCATTGAAACATTTAGCTTAGACCCTGTTTTGTAGTTGAGATAAGAACCAAAAAAGTGGCAAACAAAGGTAATCTGAGAGCCAGGATCCCAACCCAGGTTCTCCTGACTCCTAGTGCAGTACTCTGCTAAAGAGAGACAACTGTATAAGGCCATATGCCATACCAAGGTGAGCCTAGAATTCTCTGCTTAGGCATTGTTGGGTCTTTTGCTGTTGATGTGTGATATGTGCTCATTACAACCTCGCTCACCTACACTTACCTTCTGTTTGCTCAGATTCCCTGAGCTTGCCATTATTCAGTCTCCCAATTAGATGGACTCCTATTAACCTTTAAAAACTCCAACTGAGATGGCTTCTTTTCTAAGATTTATTTTCAACCACCTTTACATGCCCTCTTTTACCCCATAGATACTATTGTACCCTGTGCATCCTTCTGTTATTGTTATATCAAATTATAATTGGTTGCAGTTTTTTCTCTACTAAAGTGTAAGTTCTTAGTAACATCTCGTCTTGTGTTTTTTAATCCTAAAGCCTAATGTAGTGTCTTTTGAATTAATTAAATTGAGATTGCAGTGCTGGAAAACATGGAGTTTAAAATAAGCTCTGAGTAAAAGGCCCGGATGTTTGTTTTTAGTATTGTGTGACTTCTTGCTGCTTTTTTCTCCTTTTTACTTATTTCCAGAATTTAGACACATTGTGGATAGTTGAGGTTGCCAAGTCTGTGTGTTCAGATCACTAGTTCCTAAATATCAGGTCTGTGGACAAGCTACATCTAACTCGCCTATGGATTTTGTAACAATACAGTAGGTTTTCTGATTTAGTGAGTCTGGCATGGATCCCAGGATCCTTTTTGTTTTGTTTTGTTTATTTTAAATCTGTCAATCAGGTTATTTTGATGATCAGCTGAAGTTAGAAACCAAGTTTCAGGATAAGGTGTTAGAGCAGTGTGAGATGGCTTGGAGCAGATTCTTCCTTGCTTTAGTAGTTCTGTAAGCTGCTTAAGAGCTTGTGAGTTTCTTATTTCTGGTCCCCAAACACGTATAGCACATAGTTTATAGTAATGAGAATAGGTTTAAATTGTCACCTTTAAGATGTTTTTAATCCAGGTTTTGATTAATTATAAAAATGGTGACTGATTAACCTTTTTATTTTTTATTGTCATTTAAGGAGTGTTCAGCCTGGGTGTTCCTGTAGATGCTCTCTTCTTTATTGGTAACCAGTTGGTGGCCACGAGTCATACAGGGAAAGTGGGAGTGTGGAATGCTGTCACTCAGCACTGGCAGGTTAGTTTTAACTAAAGCATATTACAGAAGTTAAAATATTTCTGAAACGTATGCTGATTATGTATTTTTTTTTCCTTGTAGAATTCATATTGTTTCTGGTTTCGATTATACAAATATTGAATGAATGTAGTGGTCAATTTTTTTACTAGATGCATATTTGAGCATATTTTCAAGAGTTTAAGTTACTTTGGAAAATAAGTGAGTTTTTTAAACTGTGGTTTGGCATTTCTCCATTTGTTTTAAATGTTCGAAGTTCAATGCCTTGAGCATGGTAGTCCAGGCAAATTTTATTTCCTGAACAGGAGCACAGATCTGTGTGAAAACCCATAATCTGTTCAGAGATGATAGCACGCTAAATACTCTCAAGTACTTGAGAGGAGTAAGAAAGAGGTAAGACTTTAAAAAGGTCTTACCTTTTTAAATCAGAATACCTGATTCTTAAAGGAAAGAGGAAGAATTAAGGACTTTAAGCAGGGAGTGACATAAGCAGATCCATGTTTTAGAAAGATAACAGTGGTTGCTAAAATGAAAGGTGGACTGGAGGTCAGGAGGGAATCTACTACAGCAATACAGCAATCGAGAAGCAGAGGACTTCAGCTAATGGCAGTGGTAGTCGAGGTGGCAAAGATGAGTACATTTGAAAAATATTTCATAGACCTTCCTAAAATGACAGGTCTGCTATCTGATTGATGTGGGAAATTGAAGAAAGAGAAATGTATTTCTAATTTTGGGTTTCTAGTTTGACAATCCAGTAGCTGGTAGTATTTTGAATTGATAGGAAACGTGGGAAGAGAAGCAGATAGGCTGGTGGGTCAAGTGAAGAATGGTTAAATTGATTAATACGTTTACTTTGAGATTCCTATGGTTATTCAAGGTAGATGTTAGGTATATAGTTGGAAGTACTCCTTTGGAATTTAGGAAAGAAGAAAGGTGAGAAATCTTTAGAGTCCATAATATTTATGTGATAAAAAAATTGATAAGATTTCCCATTGAGTGGGTATACAGAAAGAAAGCAAAGTCCAAATTAGAACTTTGGGGGAACGTTAGCATTTAAGGGGACAGGATAGACGACGAAGAGCCAAAGAACATGACATGATTGAGAAATGACATTAATTTTGGCAGTAGATATCATTTTCAAATATATATGTTAGGTGTTGGTGGAAGAAAGCTAGATGGCAGGAAATGAGGAAGTAAAAGATCAGAGAAAGGAGACAGCAGATTCAAATACCTTTCAAGAAGTTTGGTGGTGAAGGAAAGCAGAGAATCAAAGTGATGGCTTAAGGATCAATGCTGGTTTGAAAGAAAAGATATTTGGTGCTTTATTTTTCCTCTAGGTTAGGACAGGCTTGAGCATACTTGTAGCTAGAGAGAAGAGTTGCCGGAAGGACCTGAAGATTGAAAGAATGGAGATTATTTCTGGTCCCATAAAAGTCAAGAGTGTATGTGGAATCTATAGCACAGCTAGAAAGGTTGACTCCACAGGGAGTAGAGACATTTCTTTCTCTGTGACAGAAGGGTAAGGAAGGAGTAAAGAGAAGGGCATTGAAGACTATTGTCAAATACTGCAGAAATTATAAATAGTATATTTGCAGTAGGCCTGGGATCCCATGTAGTTCTTTAGTTACATAATCAAGGTTAATTTTAAGTATTTGAGTCAGATGAAGCAGGTTTGTATGTAATCTTAAATGTTTTTTGCAAAATCATGAGGACAGTTTCAATAAAATGTTAATGAAAATGTTATAAAAGTAAAAAAAAAAAATTAAAGAAATGTTTCTGTTTCTTGTTTCTATTTTTTGTTTAATTCCACACCGCCCCCCCCGCCTACACACACAAAATTATGTTACAAAAGAAGATTAATAAGGAATTAATTGGTATTGTCAAGTAGGTAGCCTAGGCTGTTACATAGCATAAGAGCAATTTTTAGGCACTGTTTCCCAAGTTGATATTTTAAATTTAGATTTGTATTGGAAATATGGATTATACATCTTTCATTCTCATATCAAAGCAGAGAGCTTTGGAAGTTAGCTCTGGAAAGGCCTTATGTACTTTACTTCCTAAAGAATCAGATAACTCATATGTATTCTGAGAAATAGAGATCTTCAGCCATAGTACCATCTGAGTGATAGCCTAGCCTCTAAGTACACAGTGGAGGCTGAGTTTGGGGAGGAAATGTTGGTTCTGGGAAGAATAATTCAGAGTGAATATCTGTGGTCTGATGGACTAGACTGGACAAGAATTTGGGAGTTGTGTTTAATTTAGCTTCTCTCTTTCCTGTTGTGAGGCACCTGTAGCACTGATGTTAGAAGCAAACTTTTTGTGTGTGTGTGATAGGTTTACAGACCTCCGCATATTAGGAATAGGAATAAGGCAGGCATTGGAATCCTGGGCCCACATTTTGTTGGGGAGAGAGAGGATTGACTTTTCAGTATTATGTCTTGACTGCTTTCTTAAGTATGGTCTGTTTGCTTACTTACAGAATTTATAGTAAGAAATACGAGATTCTTACTTAGATGTAGGCATTCTAAATTTATATAGAGAAATATTAGATACAAATATTGAAACAAGGTATATTGTTGATACTATGTATTAAATTATGTTAATTGACTAGTTTGTTTATACACATTTGCGTACCACATACCAAAGTAAAGGCTCTGGGATCTGGGATTTTAGCAAAAGCCGGCATAATTTCATGGGACAGTAGAAATTGAGCCTCCTACAAAACTCTGAAGGTTTAAGTTTCTCAATCCCTGAGAAGACTGGGAAAAGTTTGCCCAATAGTCTTGGAACGAGAAAGTTTGATGTGTGTTTGGTGTCTTGGAATGGGAAATGGAGATGCAAGAGTAAGCCATTAGAAATTGAAAGCAACATATTCAAATTAGGAGTGAATTGAAGCACAAAGACTTGCCTTTGTTGTATGAGAGCCCCAGTTTGAGAAACTGATTTAGAACCAATTACATTTCTAGATACAGACATGACACCAGTTAGAACACTTTCACGAAAGAGAGCACACAAGAATCCTGTCGAAGGAGTAATTTCTACTAAAATAACTTCCCAAAACTTATAAACTTCACATGGAAACAAATGATGAAAAGTCATCAAACATAAAAAATTTGCAGTCCCCAAATTGGAAATAATGGAACAATTAGAAAGCTGCTGTATTGAAGGAATAGGACAAATCAGAAAATGGAGGGAAATGAAACACTAAAATGTAAAAGATCATTGAAAATTTTTTTTTAAATTTATTTAATGGTTAAATAGAAGCAGAGCTAAAAGAAAATTAGTAAATTGACAGACACATCTGAGAAAATCATTTCCAGTTAAGCCAAGAGAGCGAGATAGAAAATATGAAAAAGGAGGAAAAAGTGAGAAAGTATTTCATGTAGGAACAGAGTAGAGGAGCTATATTGGAAAAGATAACAGCGGCTAACCTTTTGGAGAAATGAAAAAGGACATGAATTTATTGATTAAAGAAATGTACCAAGTCTTGGCAGCCTAAATGTTTAAATGTGCTGTAATAAAAGATATATTACGATAAAAAGTATTCACAGAATAGTGACAGTTTGCCTGTAATTAGACTTTGAGCAGATTCCTCATCACCACTAGTAGACACCAGGAGAAGACTATGGGCATTCTCCAAATGGCAGAGAAAGTAACTTTCAACCTAGGTTTTTATACACAGCAAAACTACCTGAATGAGAAGGGTTTTTTTCTGGAGAGAATTTCTCACTCATAACCCTCAATGAAAGGACTACTAAAGAAAAATGCCTTTTGAGAAGAAGGTTGTTTGTATTTGAAGGGGAAGAAATGGAATGCATTAAGCAGTGATTAGGAAATTGGAAAGTGGTAAATACAATGGTAAATTTAGATAAGTGATTATTTAAAAATTAATGGATGAAGGTTAAAATATCCTGTAAAAAATAATGATGAGTTTGCAGGTATAGAGATTATAGTTAAAAGATTCTAGGGGCCTTACATGGGAAGATAGAGTGGTATTTTAAAACTGTAAAACATTTAAATTTACGTGTAGAGATTAGTGGTAATCACTGTGTGCTACCTTATAAGAGAAAAATCTGCTTCATATTTTATTTGTGACCACATGACTGAACCATGCATACTAATCAGTATGGTTTCTTGGATTCTTGCCATGAAGTTGTTAGGATAAAGAAGAGGCTACACAGTGGCTGCTTCCTTGCTTGTGCTAGGAGGGAACTCAGCAGTTCTAACTCACTGTGATTCTGCTTATCCTCTGCTTTCTCTATTCTCGCTGTATTGAAGGGTAGACATGGAAAGAAAAGCAGATCATGATTAAGGGTTACAGAAAATGAAGTAGCAAGGCTTTAATCCTAGAGCCCGTCCTCCCAGAGAATAAATGGTTAAAATGTTTGCCTTTGTGCCTTGGGAAGTGCTAGGCTCCTCCTGCTCTTTCATTGGAGGAAAAAAAAAAAAGTATCCAAAGGGAGAAGAATCTCATGGCCTTATCTGTCCCCATTTTCCTGCCATGAAGATTCTGGGGTAGGAGTTTAAGCCCTTTCCTTTAGTGCTAGAGCTAAGTAATGATTTAGTTAACTTGGGTAAGAGAATTGGTTAGTGGTGTGTAAAGCAGTCTCCCCTCCATCCTTTAGACATCTTTACTGATATCACTGAAAAGTACCTAATGTTTCCCTGGTATAAAATGTTTTGGCGTTGGCTTTAATTAAAAGCCTGACCTCAGGATAGGGCATGACAATTGAGTTCTTTGAGATATTTCTAGTGTAACTCATAACTGCATGACATTGAGAGGGTACATATAGAAATTAGGGTTATATCAGGAAGAGCTTAGAGGAAGCATTATTTTCAAGTTTTAGTTATTCCTGTTTTTAATTAGAATGAAACTAGATTCTGTGCTTTTTCACTTGCTCTTCAGATATTCCCTTTCCCCTTGCCCTACTTAACTCATAGTTGACTTCAGTGTTCAAGCTTCACTTCCTCTGTGAACCTTTCCTTGATCTTTGCTCTTCACCCACCAGCATTGAGATGGCAATTCTTCCCCTCTCTCCTCTGATTGTATTTAGTCTATTCTAGTGCCTGACACACTATAATTGTCTGCTATTTTTCTTTCTCACAAGTTTACCAGCTCCTAGAGAGCAAGGAGGTACCCCACATCCCTTATCTCTAGTTCAGTGTTTGTTCTCTTGGATAATATGTGGTACATAAAAAGTATTTAAATGTTAAGCAGATAATGTTTAGATTTTAACTTTTCAAATGAAAACGAGATATAGTATATGAAAAGTAAAAGTCCCTTAACATTTTTAACTTTTAAATTATTGGAAATTTTTTAGACTTGGAAGCAAAACTTGGTGTCTAATAATTCATTTAAGTGTCATCTATGAAGAAGCTTAATAGGCATCTCTGGCCTGGCTGTAAACAGGAAAGATTAATTTTGATGAAGAGTAGGATAGTACTCTACTAAAATAGTATTGCAACTATCCTAGCAAACACTTTTTTTTTTAAATTTGGAGACCAAGTCTCACTCTGTTGCCCAGGCTGGATTGCAGTGGCATGTTCCCGGCTCACCACAACCTCTGCGTCCCAGGTTCGAGTGATTCTTCTGCCTCAGCCTCCCGAGTAGATGAGATTACTGGCGTGCGCCACTACACCCAGCTAATTTTGTATATTTAGTAGAGACGGGGTTTCACTACGTTAACTAGGCTGATTTTGAACTCCCGACCTCTGGCGATCTGCCCGCTTCGGCCTCCCAAAGTGCTGGGATTAGAGGCATGAGCCAGCACGCCCACACTTTTTATGGTTTTTGTTTGTTCGCTTTTTGTTTTGTTTTGTGGTAAAACTCAAGCCCTTTTCTGTTTCTTTTAGCGCAAATATGGGAAGGTATTAATTTGTAAGCTAGATTGATTTTCCTGGAAAAACTAATTTTTTTATTCCTATACTTTAAAAAAAATAAATGCATATGAGACTTTATTTGCCTTGCCATTTCCTAGAAAACAAGTAATCTTTAATAAGGAGAATGAAAAATAGAGAATACCACCTTTTCAGATAAATAATAAATTATCAAGGGACCAAGTACTTTCTGGAAATCAGTTGCTTTGTTTACTAGTTCTAATTCTATCACTTGCTTACTGTGTGACTTTGGACAGGTCGTTTAATCTCTTGTATGAGAAGGGGAAAAGAGAGGGAGCTGGTCAGACTTGGCCTTTCAGTTCCAGTGGGCTGCGATCTAGTGATCACATGCAAAAAAAGAGGAGACAACCCATCGAAATTGAGAAAGGAAAGTACTGCTGTGGGAAATACAATTAAAAAAAATATTTTGAAGGAAGTATATTGGTGGGTTCTCCTCTATAGCATGTTTGTGTATATGTGTGTGCATGCATGCACCTATAGAAAGTTTATTTCCTAAGCCCTACTAAAATTGGATGTTGGTTGCCTCTTTACCAGAAGAATCAAAGTTTTGAGGAAATTGACCAGAAAACAGAAATTATACTTACTATCTAACATCTGATAATACTCTTACTACATCAGGTTCAAGATGTTGTTCCTATAACTAGTTATGACACTGCTGGATCATTCCTTCTGCTGGGATGTAACAATGGATCAATATATTACATAGGTAAGTGTACAGTCCCTTAAAATGCTCCTGCTTAAT
>NW_012103243.1:4143308-4145613 GCF_000951045.1 Mandrillus leucophaeus | reverse complement strand
TCTTTTGTGAAAGATGTAGTGAAAGTTTCTCAATCTATTTAAACACCATGTGGAGCTGAAATTCAGTCCATAGCTGACTGATTATGCTTTTATTGAATGTGTAATTGTTTGTGGTATAAGTAGGCCTTGCTAAAACAGTCTCTGTTAGGTTTTCATAAAACATTATTCCCCTTCCCCACTGAGGAGTTTCTAACTCGTGCTGGTGCCTCCTCTTTTGTCCAATTGCTGAGTGTTGGATTGCCCTTGAGCTCTTTCCTGGACTCTCTATTCTTCTTTATCTGCACTTCCCCGGTTATTTGAATAGTAAGTAACTATATGTCAATGGCTCCCAAACTTTCCTCCACCTGTGACCATCCAAAGAGTTCCAAACCTGTGCATCCAGTGTCTGGATCTCTGGTTGTGTGTTTAATAGGCATCTCAAATTAAGTTGGACAAAATGGAACTTAACGATTTCTGTCTCAAAAGCCAGCTTAGTATGCAGTGTCACCATCTACTTATCTACTAAAGCTGAAAATCTAGGAATCACCCTTGATTTCTCCCTTTCTTTCACCTCCCACATAGTACAATTCACCAGTAAGTCCTGTTGGCTTTGCTGCCACATTATGTCACAAATCCAATCACTTTTCATTGCTATCAGTCTACTGTCTCACATCATCATCCTTTCTCCCCTAGATAACTAGTAACTTCTCAACTTTTCCGTCTCTGTGGTACATGCTCCACACAGCAACCAGAAGTATCTTTTAGAAATGCAAACCAAGTCTGATTCCTGATGGCTTCTAATTGTATTTAGAATAAATTTAAATTTCTACCGTGGGCTATATGGCTTTTCTTGTTCTAGATTCTACCTACCTTTAAAATCTCTTCCCAACTCCCATGTCACTTTTCTCATTGCTGATAACACTCTAACCTGTTGGCTTTTCTATTTTTTAAAAATGCCTTAGAGAACTTTTGCGTTTGTTCTTTTTATTCGAAATGTTTTACCCCTAGATATTTGTTTGGCTGCATTCTTGTCATTCTGGTGGCGTTTCAAATCCCTTCTCAATGAGGACTCCTTGGCAACCTGCTTTAAATTAAATTAGCCAAACCTCTATGCAACAATAACTTTCCCTAACAGTACCTTGCTTTGTTTTCCTCATAGCTTTATCACTTAATCATTTATTTGCTTGTTTATTATCTCTGTATAATTAGAAAAGTTTTCCAATAGCAGAAAATTTGTTCTATTCTCAGCACTTAGCATAGTTCTGACACATAAAAGATGCTGAATAAATGTTATGAGATAAGGCAACTCAGTGCTCTGAGAAAATAGGCCGGTTTGCAAGGTTACTGTGATGTTTCGATGGTAACATATAGAGATACTCTGTAATAATTGCTATTGTGGTTATAATGTTATTGTGGGATGTGATACCAAGGAACTACTTTGTAAAACTTGTATTTTAACATCAGATATTTCATGTAGGTTTGAAACTTATGTAAGTTTATCAAGAGAAATATCCTTTTTAAGAAAAAATCTGGAGCATTTTATGTATACTCAGTTATGTTATTCTGCCACCTGGTGGATATTAACACATATGTAATGACATTGTTTTCCTTATAGTGCAGTTTGATCCCTTAAAGAAAAACTTTAGATGATGACCGATATTAGCAAAATTGACATAGTTGTCCAATTGAATCAACTAACAATATTTAAATTATTTTTCAGAATCCTAGTAAGCTTAGTAGTGAAATCAGAAAATGATTTCCCATGAAATTAAATAGCCTAGGACAAAATGTCTCCTTTTTCACCAGAAAACTGACAGTCTAGCAATTGAGAATTTTGTTACATAAGAATAGAAAGTACACAGTTGTTACTTATTTCTATTTGCCAAAATTAAATTTCTTTCTAAAGTTTTGTTTAAAATATGTGTAACTGTAAAATATGTAACACATTTTTACCTGGTAGTAAATATTATGTATGTGTGTATATAAGAAATTTTGGAGACTTTCCTAATATTTACGGATGAGTTCATAGTTCATTGCTAATAATAACAGATTTTCTAAAATCATGAATGGCAAAATTAGTATATTTTTTATTAAAGCATGCCAAAAAAGTAGTTTTTGCGTTAGTAATACATTTTATGGTGTGTATTTTCAAATAGAGTATCTACTCAGACAAAAAAAAGTAGAGATAGATTAGGAGACATTTTAGTATATGCTCAGTTAATATTCTGTTAGCAAAATAAAACTAATTGGAGCATGTTTTTTAAATGCAGACTTTCTTTGTATAAAAATATTGCTCAGCTTTAGTATAGAATCTTAATTTTCCTTA
>NW_012103243.1:4140264-4142563 GCF_000951045.1 Mandrillus leucophaeus | reverse complement strand
TTTAAGCTGTAGAAAAAAGGTGTTTTATAACTTTCAGTGCATTTTAGAGGCCATTGCAATGAAAGTAACAGACTAGTTCTGTAAAGGAGTAAGAGATAAACACAAATGGGAAATTTAAAATTTACCTATAATGAAAGGAGTTCTAATAAACATTAATATATATTCAATAATACTACTAGGTTTGGATGTGCTGCTTATGTAAGTCATCATTTTATTTAAATTAACAAAGGAAACCATAATTTTTAGTATGAAAGAAATATTCAAGATTATACCCATGAATTTGACTGAAACCATAGTAGGACTTAAATTGTATTGATCTAGAAATAGGGTTTGGTAAACCATGGATTTCTAGGCAAGCTGACTCTTTTTGACACCAGCTGTCTTTGGCTGCTTTTCTGCCACAATGACAGAATTGAGAGGTTGTGACAGAGACAGTGTGGCATGCAGAGTTTACAATGTTTACTACTTGGCCCTTTACAGAAAATGTGCCAACCCCTGCTCTAGAATGAGATGTGGATTTTTTTTTTAATCTAGTTAAAAAGCACGCATAAAACTGGGAAAGTTTTACAAATCAAAGCACTTCTTTTGTTGTGACGGGGATTTTAAGACATGAAAAATGGAGTCATCTTCTGGTTATAGGAAGTGTTTTTCATGACATACTTTTTTTCCTTTGATTCAGGTATTTTCAGATGAATCAGTTAGTAAAACTAGAACAGCTAGTAAAGCTAAGAGGTTCTCTATCTGTGAAGCTTTTAAGAGTATAGGTCGCTGAAATTTTTCCTATCTAAATTTACGATGGGGACTGGGCACTTTTTTAAAAAAAGAAAAGACACTGCTGAACCTTAGATGATTAGAGGAAACAACATATTGTAAGTATGATGGAAGCAATATAATGGGTATGTTTATTCCCTAGCACCGTGTTTTGAAACTTCAATAGTATTTATATATGTAGTATTTATATATAATGCTTCACTATCTGAGAGTGATATAGTATTGTAGTTTAAGTAGAACAGATGGTAATTCTAGGCTAGACATAATAAGGAATATTGCTTTTGGGATACTATGTAGTGTTCTTGGCATGGCAGATTTATGAATTCTTTAAACTATGTTGAGTATCTACTGTGTCTCAGGTACTCTGTAAGGCGACAGATAAAAAGATGATTATGATTCAGTCTTTGTCAATAAGGAGTAGAAGTAGCTAGACATATAAATAAGTACTGAATTAGTGTGTTATAATTGCTGTGATAGAACCTAATAGTGCAAGGCAGGAGGTGAATAGTTACATCTTGAAGTGAAGGTTAGGAAAAGATTTATCAAGGAAATAATGATTTTAAGATGACCCGAGAAGTCTTAAAATTTTTTTTTACTGAACTGGATTTAGGGCTGATATAAACAGTGAATCCGGCTCTGCCTATTTTATCATAGGGAAGCTTTGCAAGGGTAGCTTTTTTATTATCATTCCATAATATATCACCTGTCAACTCAACTTGATATAGGTGTCAGTGGTAACTGGATTGAGATCGCCTATGGTACGAGCTCTGGAGCAGTACGAGTGATTGTACAACACCCAGAGACAGTTGGATCAGGTCCTCAGCTTTTTCAGACTTTCACAGTTCACCGAAGTCCCGTAACAAAAATCATGCTATCAGAGAAGCATCTTGTATCAGGTAAGATAATTTCGTTAGTACTGGTAAAGAACTTGGCCTTGTGTGTTATTTTCTGTACCCGCACAAATTAAAAGAATGAAAACGCAGTGTTTATGTGAGAAAAATATACTAGAAGTACTAGAAAAGTTTAATAACTAAGGAAATTATGATCGTCTTTTAAAGATTTCTTTGAGCTGGTCATAGTGGCTCACGCCTATAAATCCTAGCACTTTGGGAGGCCAAGGCAGGTGGATTGGTTTAGCCCAGGCGTTCAACTGGTGAAACCCCGTCTCTACCAAAAAAGAGAAAAAAAAAGATGGTTTTTATTTTGCCTGGTTTTAATATACATAAATTTAGGAGGTGTGATTTTTTTTTTCTCTTGGCGTATCTTATTGCAAAATATTTATTTTGACCCTGCTAAGAGGAATTTTTATTAAATTTTTCAACTTTTACTTTTAATATAAATCAGGTTATCTTATGGTTTAATGCTAAAACTGTAGATTTAAATGTGTATTTTGATATTTTGTCATCTCATAAAAATAATCAAATTTAAAATTATAGAGATTATTTGAAGAAAACCTTTTCATGGGTTTGTAGTTCTTTATAGTCATATAAAATTTTAAAAAATTTAAATACTAATTGGATACATAAAA
>NW_012103243.1:4116677-4138749 GCF_000951045.1 Mandrillus leucophaeus | reverse complement strand
CAAGGAACTACTTTGTAAAACTTGTATTTTAACATCAGATATTTCATGTAGGTTTGAAACTTATGTAAGTTTATCAAGAGAAATATCCTTTTTAAGAAAAAATCTGGAGCATTTTATGTATACTCAGTTATGTTATTCTGCCACCTGGTGGATATTAACACATATGTAATGACATTGTTTTCCTTATAGTGCAGTTTGATCCCTTAAAGAAAAACTTTGGATGATGACCGATATTAGCAAAATTGACATAGTTGTCCAATTGAATCAACTAACAATATTTAAATTATTTTTCAGAATCCTAGTAAGCTTAGTAGTGAAATCAGGAAATGATTTCCCATGAAATTAAATAGCCTAGGACAAAATGTCTCCTTTTTCACCAGAAAACTGACAGTCTAGCAATTGAGAATTTTGTTACATAAGAATAGAAAGTACACAGTTGTTACTTATTTCTATTTGCCAAAATTAAATTTCTTTCTAAAGTTTTGTTTAAAATATGTGTAACTGTAAAATATGTAACACATTTTTACCTGGTAGTAAATATTATGTATGTGTGTATATAAGAAATTTTGGAGACTTTCCTAATATTTACGGATGAGTTCATAGTTCATTGCTAATAATAACAGATTTTCTAAAATCATGAATGGCAAAATTAGTATATTTTTTATTAAAGCATGCCAAAAAAGTAGTTTTTGCGTTAGTAATACATTTTATGGTGTGTATTTTCAAATAGAGTATCTACTCAGACAAAAAAAAGTAGAGATAGATTAGGAGACATTTTAGTATATGCTCAGTTAATATTCTGTTAGCAAAATAAAACTAATTGGAGCATGTTTTTTAAATGCAGACTTTCTTTGTATAAAAATATTGCTCAGCTTTAGTATAGAATCTTAATTTTCCTTAATGTAATGATGAGTGGGCAATAAATAGCTGATTGCTTAAGATGTTTGACAATTGTCATTTGTGCCAATAATTTTTCGATAAGTCCTGATCTAGGTTAATATTTGAGTAGCATAAGCAGAAACAGTTTCTATAGTTAGGAAAAATAAACCAGGAAACTGTTTACTATGTAGTTTACCCACAGAACAGGACAATATTCAGCATCTTTTTTCTTACACACACATTATTTTTACCCTTTACTACATTTATACCCTACAAGCTATTTTTATGAGGATCTGTAGGTTTACTTGACATACCTTATATTTTTCAGCAAGGTAAAGCATACTCAGTTTTCTCAGTTAAGTAGATACAAATTACGTATAGTTTTAAGATAAATATGTCATTTGCCACTTATACTCTGATGTGTTTAATGTAGATGATTGTGAAAAAAGTTAAAATGAGTTTTTAAAAGTAATTTTGCATTCTTTTGTGTTCTCTTTCTTTGCTAGTCTGTGCAGATAATAATCATGTCCGGACGTGGACAGTAACACGATTCAGAGGAATGATCTCTACTCAACCAGGTTCTACTCCTTTAGCGTCATTCAAGATACTCTCCCTGGAGGAGACAGAAAGTCATGGTAGCTATTCCTCTGGAAATGACATAGGTGAGTTATTTTAGGGCATTTTTAGGTACTATATTAGCTGTTCAGAAGAAGCATATCAACTAATAAAACCATAAAAACGAGTTTTAAATACAAAGTTTTCATTTAAATTTTGAAATTCTAAACAGAATTTTAGTGTATTTTTCTGATTAAATTCTATAAATTCACGAAATTATTTTATTGCAGCATTTTTCATTAAAATGTTAGGAGAGCACATTTTTCTTCTTATTAATGTTTCCTCATTTAAAGAGTGTCATCTTCACGTTAGCTACTTTTATTATTAAAACTGTGATAGCTGTGTACATTTGATATTTGAAATTTTTTTTATTAATCTACTGAAAATAAAATTTGAAGCTTGAAAATGTTCCTATATAATGAGAGTCATTTTGATGACATGGTAATATTCATTATGAAACAGTGTAGCGTGTCTCCATTGATATTCTCTGATTTCAGCAAAAGGTGTATAAGTTTAGTTTAGGTTTTCTCTCTATACACCATACATACATGTGCACATGGGCACTCACATCCACACGTGTGCATACACATACACAATCTTCATAGAGATCATTCCACCCCCGGCCCCATTTGAAAGAATCTTACTGTCCTTATAAGCTACTTAAGAGAATTCTACTACCACAGCCTTATGATTTTTAGAAAGAGAAATATGCAGTGTTACCAGTTTTAACAGTTGTTATGTAATCCCAGTTCTCTGCATGATGCTAGGCACTGGAAGTTTATATTGTTATTTATTCAACAAATATTTATTGAGTGCTTGTGTTCTAGATACTAGACATTTTAAAAAGTGCAGTGAACATCAACTTACGATGTAGTGAGCAGTAGGAATTAAATGAAACAATTGTATTTTGGAACTCTGCTTAAAGGCATAGGTCAAAAAGAACCCAGAGGAGACAGTGCCAGGATCTGTGTTAGAGGTTGTAATATATGCTCTCATTTAATCTTCTTGACAATTTAGGAGGTAGATACCCCACTTAATGTTGACAGAAGCTGAGATTCAGACAGCACTTCATAGAGGTTTTAATGTTTGAACTGATACATGAAGGATAGACATTTGTCGGGTGTGTAAGATTCTAGGGTTGGAACATTCCTGGCAGAGAAAACAGCAAGTTAAAAGGGTAGAAGCCAGGGGAACTTGGCAAGTTTGGAGAATGTCAGGAAGGTCATTAATTGTTAGATTATAGGATATGTGGGTAAGAATACTAAGACATACTCGGTGAATAGGCCCGTGCCAGATCATGGAAGGCATCTATACATCAAACTAAGAAATTTAGATTTTATCTTGTAAGTAATGGGGACCTTTTGAAGAATTTTGAGAATGATACTAGATTTGTAATATATATAATTCATCTTTCAAGAGCATGCAAGAAAACTTGACAGTGAAGACTTAAGAGAGTAAAACAAGGAAACCAGAAAGGAGGAATTTATTAACCAAAGTGCATGGTGGTCATTGACTAGATGTGGCAGGCATGAGAGAGGAAGGAGTCTAAAGTGACCCTAAGGATTCTTGGGAAATGGAATAGCTGAGTATTACTTACTAAATACAGAAATATAGAAAGAAGAACTTATTTTGAAAACAAAGATGAATTCAGACTTACGTATTTTGAGTGATTGTACATATGGATACTATTCTGTGGTGTGAAGATATACCTGGTCTCTGGAGAAAGACCTTAACTAGAAGTTATGTTTATGAGTATTCTGCATATAAGAAGCACCTGAAAGCCCTAGGAGTAGATGTATTGTTCAAGGAGAGCATGTGTATTGTGAATACAAAGATATTTATAAACAGCCCTGTGAATTAATTATAAAACCCAGTAAGATAAAGAGGACAGGGAGGTTTTTCATTCCTCTTTATAGTGGTATTTAAAATATATGTATCCTCAGAGATCATTGGACATACAGATCAGTGGAACAGAGTAGAGTCCAGATTCAGTAGAGTGGTAAAGGTGGAATCTACATTGTGGTGGGTAATGGGGTAATAGATGTTGGAGGTGTCCATGAAAGAAAGAAGTAATGGAGCTAGTTGGAAGGCAAGGAAGTTCAAAGGTCATATTTATACACATAATCTTAGCCAAAAGGCCGAGAAGCGATCAAAGGTCATATTTTTTATTCCTCCAACTTTCTCCCTCATTAAAGTTAAGAAAGATCTGGGGATATTTTGTATTCCAAGGAAAGGAGCCAATTTGGGAAGGGAAACTATAAATGGGAGGTGGGGGAATAGAGGGCAAAGAATTAAGCTATGAAGAATAGATTATGGGTCAGTCTCATGTCAATATGAGGTTCAAGGGGAGAGAAGATACAGTTCTATAGTCTTCTCATTCCTAGTTATTTTATTCTGAGTTATTTTATTCATGGTCACTATTTTAACCTTGTTTATGAGTTATTGAATGAGGACTGTCATTTCATTTTAATAAAATTAGAGATCAGAAAGTTCCAGTAATTGAGCAACTGCATAGTATAGTGAAGAGCCGGACAGCTTAGGTTTGTTTGAATTCCACTTCCATCATATAAAGACCTATGAGATCTTTCGTTAAGTAATCTCTTGGTGCCTTATTTTTCTCATCTTTAAAATGGAGATAGTAAATAATAGCACCTCCCTTAAGTGGTTATTATGGTGATTAAAATGAGTTTATATTTGGAAAGCATTTACGGTGGCACATGCTAAGTATGGTGTAAGTATTTGCTAACTAATAAAGATGACATTGGTTCATTTATTAAGTACATGTATGTTTCGTGTAACATAACTTGGGATGTATTGTCTTTAAATATTTTATTGTAAACCTTTTTACAATACTTTTTATGAATTGTAAGTTGATACTATTTTAGCTACTATGTATAATGGGAAAAGAGAATTATTAAAATTTTATGTTTAAGTTTTAAACAAAAACTTTTTTCTTTACGTTATTGTTCAGGATCTTTCTAAAATATAATAGGCTATTTATCTGTCTTGCCAAATACAATAAAGTGAAAATAATTGAATCTTTCATTTTAGATTGAAAAGCTTCAGGGTGCAACTCAATAGTAAATTTTATGCTGTAATTTAGTCTTCATACTGTACTTTGTTTTTCTCTTTTGGTTTACCAATTACTTTATATAAAATTGTGTGTGTTTTTTTAATTTACATCCTTAAAAAGAAGAAATACTAAAGGAAGAAATGTGGTTAACAGAAGCTTCAACTAATTACATTCCATCTGATGAAGTTTCACTTTATATTTTAAGATTTTCTGTGTTGTCTTCTCAAAAAAGTAAAATCAGTACATGAAATGACTTGATGTATATGTCTTTTTTAAGTTATAAGAATCTAAGCACATCCCCAAAGATAGTAAATATCTTAACAGGTCTCCGGCTAGTACTGTTAACGTAGCACCTTAGGACATTTTTTCCTTTAGCTTTTACAGCCTTAGTTATATATAAAATATAAGTTAGAAATAATTGTGTATTTCTTTAAAAAATTTTTAATGCAAATTGAAGTACTTGTATACATTTATTCCATGTCTGATTGTGAGCTGAAATGTGATACCATATTGGTATGTATGAGAAATTCTTTTCTTGTATTAAGAGTAATGTTCCTTTTGTAAAATGAAAGAACTAAAATTTTAATTTTTTGACATTTTTGTTTTCTGATCAAGGACCTTTTGGAGAGCGAGACGATCAACAGGTGTTTATCCAGAAAGTTGTTCCCATCACCAACAAACTATTTGTAAGACTCTCATCTACTGGAAAAAGGTAACACTTTATTGTAAAAATATTTGTATTCGGAAGCCACCTTTTGTCTTACAAAACATATGGCATAATTTGACGTATTGATCAAAGATTGCTAGTAGAAACAAATTGTTGGGAGAGGAGTCTGTTATCTCATAATCATAACTCAAAATGAAGACAGTATACGTTATGCTTACTTTCTGGGATTTAAGAGTTTCACTGATGCTGTGGACAGTTAGGAGGGACTAATGATAGAATAAGAACACAGTGAACTTTTTTTCATGGCCAAACATAAATACTTACTAATTTTGTTATTATAAGCAGTTTCTTTCTTTAAAAAACCTAGAACTTAAATATTTTCCATCCCATATAAATCTGTATACATTATTTATGTTTCTCAAATAAAACATATTACAGATTTCCTGACATTTAGTATCCCCTTTTAAAATAAAAATGACAAATAGTAATTAATAACACTAATGTGCATTAATCTTGGCACAGCTTACGACATAGCACCCATGTTTTATTTTCTATTTTAGACTAATTTCTGTCTACTTTAACATGGAGAGAAATTATCTGTCTCCGTGAGAGCAGGATTCCTGTCTTTATGCGGTCTCCTCAGTATTTGTATGTGAATGCTGCCCTTATGCTTCCATTATATGGCACTGGCAGTATTCCTCTGTTTAGTCTTTTCTTTTCTATTCAAACTTAAAGAACATAGTGATTTTGCTGAACTAATTCTGACACTTCCTGTTACTAGCTATGTAAATGCAACTCAAGTTATTTTATTTCCCTTAGCCCAGTTTCTTTATAAAATAAGGTTCAACGACTTCGGCAGGATATCATAGGATAAAATAAATTTCAAACGTGTAATATCTTGCATGGTACCTAACCATAATAGATGTACAGTAGAAGTTAATTTCCTCTTCCTTTTGACTGAAATTTTACTTCTTCTAAAATTATTATTTATAACCTCAGATTTTACTTCAACATTTCTCTGCTTTAAAAACAAATTTTTTTGACGACGAGAACACATGGACACATGGGAGGGAACAACACACAACAGGGAGCCTGTTGAGGGTGACGGAGGATGGAGAGAGAGAGCACATCGGGAAGAATAGCTAATGGATGCCAGGCTTAATACCTAGGTGACGGGTTGATCTATGCAGCAAACCAGCATGGCACATGTTTACCTATGTAACAGACCTGCACATCCTGCACATGTAGCCCAGAACTTAAAAGTTGCAGGGAAAAAGTTTTTTGCATGTCAAACAAATGAAAAAAGTAAAATTCCTATAAAGAGTCCATTAGGAAGGTTATTGTTTTCATTTTATTTATTTATTCATTTACTTATGAATGAGACAGAGTCTTGCTCTGTTGCCAGGCTAGAATGCTGTGGCGCAATCTCAGCTCACTGCAACCTCCAGACATGTGTCTGCTCATGTCCTTTGCCCACTTTTTAATGGAGTCGTGTTTTACTTGCTGATTTAAGTTCCTTATAGATGCTGGATATTAGACCTTTGTCAGATGCATAGTTTGCAGATATTTTCTCCTATCCTGTAGGTTGTCTGTTTACTCTGCTGATAGTTTCTTTTGTGGTGCAAGTGCTCTTTACTTTGATAAGGTCCCACTTGTCAATTTTTGTTTTTGTTGCAGTTGCTTTTGGAGTCTTTGTCATGAAATCTTTGCCAGGGCTGATGTCTAGAATGATATTTCCTCGATTTCCTTCTAGGGTTTTTACAGTTTTAGGTTTTAGGTTTTACATTTAAGTCTTTAATCCATCTTCTGTTGAATTTTGTATGTAGTGAGAGGAAGGGATTGAGTTTGAATCTTCTGCAAATGGCTAGCCAGTAATCCCAGCACCATTTATTGAATAGAGAGTCCTTTCCCCATTGTTTATTATCAGCTTTGTTGAAGATCAGGTGGTTGCAAGTATGTGGCTTTGTTTTCTGGGTTCTCCATCCTGTTCCATTGGTCTGTGTGTTTGTTTTTGTACCAGTACCATGCTGTTTTGGTTACTGTAGCCTTGTAGGATAGTTGAAAGTTGGGTAGTGTGACGTCTCTGGATTTGTTCATTTGCTTAGGATTGCTTTGGCTATTTGGGCTCTTTTTTTCTTTCATATGAACTTTTGAATAGTTTTTTTTTTTTTTTTTGAGATGGACTCTCACTCTGTCGCCCAGGCTGGAGTACAGTGGCACAATCTGGGCTTACTGCAAGCTCTGCCTCCGTGGTTCAGGCCATTCTCCCGCCTCTTCCTCCTGAGTAACTGGGATTACAGACGCATGCCACCACGCCGACTAATTTTTTGCATCTTTAGTAGAGACGGGGTTTCACCGTGTTAGCCAGGATGGTCTCGATCCCCTGACCTCGTGATCCACCCACCTCTGCCTCCCAAAGTGCTGGGATTACAGGCATGAGCCACTGTGCCTGGCCTAGAAATAGTTTTTTCTAGTTCTATGAAAAATATCCTTGGTAGTTTGATAAGAACAGCATTGATGTAATTACTTTGTGTAGCGTGGCCATTTTAACAATATTAATTCTTTCTATCCATGGTCATGGAATGTTTTTCCATTTGTTTGTGTTGCCTGCTTTCTTTGAGCAGTGCTTTATAATTCTTGTTGTAAAGATCTTTCACCTCTCTGGTTTGTTGTATATCTAGGTATTTTATTCTTTTGTGGCTATTGTTAATGGGATTGCATTCTTGATTTGGCTCTCAGTTTTAATGATAATTGCTGTATAGAAATGCTACTGATTTTGGTACATTGATTTTGTTTTTTGAAACTTTGCTGAAGTTGTTTATTAGATCTAGGAGCCTTTGGCAGAGACTATGGGGTTTTCTAGGTATAGAATCATTTGATTTTCATTTTAATGTTACTAATCCTGTTGATTTTAAAATTTTATGGTTGCATTTTCAACATATCTCTTAATATTTTGATGAATAAATTCTTTGAGAAGTGAATTTTTTAGATTAAAATTCATTATCTCAGATTCCCTAAATTACTGTGATTTAGTGTTCTCTGCATATTCAGTGAAGAAATTGCGAAATGTTATTAAAACTGGTATAACATTCTCTAACAATGTAGTATATCATATTTACTTATTCAATTCTAATATCCCCTCTTCTGTTATTTCTAATATCCCCCTTTCAGTTATTTCTAACAGTAACAGTGTGTTATAATCAACTACAATTTCTGCATGATAAAACAAATTTTATATTTTTTAAGTTTATGATTCCAAAGGAAAAGCTATAGTTACAAAAGTAACATGCAGAAATTACTCTGTAGAATTGAATAGAAAATCAGCCCTTTATAAAGCTATAGTGAACCAAAGATTTTGTTTAAGGACAGTTCAGGCTCCTAATAGTGAGAAGTGAAATGAAAGGGTTTTATTTAAAGGAAGCAGGAAAAAAACCTTGTAGAAAATTTTAAATATAAAGGAGTAATTTTTAAAAATCTATTCCATAGGGGGAAAAAAGAGCAAAATTATGTTTGTTTTGTAGAAGCATTAGGGTCACAGTGGATACCCCTATAACAAAAGATAGGCTAGCAGGAGAAAACATTACAAATTGATTTTATTATAGCTTTATATGGCACAAGAGTCTTCAGAATGAAGACCCAAAGACAGAGGGAAAAGTGTCTGCTTTTATGCTTAGGTTAGAAAACGCAAGGACAGCCATGTAGAACTGTGACTGGACAAAAAGGTGTAAGTTAACACAAATAGACTGAGTAGAGAAATCCTGCAGGAACTGTCTCCGTGTGGCGTTCCTTTCTCCCAGGGATGGGGCAGAACCCCTCTGTAGTGAGGGCCTTAATTTCTTTATGGCCAGCTGTTCACAGAAAGATAGGGAAATGTTAGGGTAATATTTTTATGCTTCATGGCTAGCTTTGGGGAAAGAGGGTTCTGGTTTCTCTGACCCACCTTGGGGAAAAAGAAGATTGTCTCTATGGTTTGCCTTGCAGGTCAGAGAGAAACTTTGCTTCTGAGGGTATTTTCTGAGACCCAAGTTTTCATATGCATACAAATGTTGATTTGTTTTATTTGAAACATTAACAGGAATCTGAAGAGGGGGTTGTTGAACATTTTAAATCAATTTACAGATATTATTTAAAAATAAATGTAATTCACTAAATTATGATCATCTTTATAGATACAGGAATAAAATCTGACAATTCATCATCTATTTATGATTTTTAAAAACCCTAGCAGCTAAAAGAAGGGGGAATTTTAAAATCTGATAATGTCCATGAAAATAATTCTTTCAAACTTTATATTGGCAAAATATTAAAAACTTCCTTTGTGTGATATTGTGAAATATGTATTTGGTCTTTGTCTCTGCTTCCTGGTATATACCTTCAAAAATTCTTGAAGTATTCCAAATGATGTGTCTTTTTGTATGCCAGTGAGTTGACTGATGGCAGGTCACCAGAAAGACCAAGACGGGAGTAGAAGATTGGCACTTTCGGCCCCACCCTGCAACCTTTGAGAAGGGGAGAGGAGCTGAAGGCTAAGTTGATCATCAATGGCCAATGATTTAATCAATCATGCTTATGTAATGAAGCCTCCATTAAAATAATAATAATAACTGAGTTCAGAGGGCTTCCAGGTAGCTGAAAACCTGGAGGTTCTGGAGGGTGGCGTGCCCAGGGAGGGCATGGAAGCTCCATGCTCTTTCCCACACACCTTACCCTGGGAATCTATTGTTCATCTGTACCCTTTGTAATTAACCAGTGAATGCGAGTTTTTCTCTGAATTCTGTGAGCCACTCTAGGAAATTAATTGAACCTAAGGAGGAGGCTGTGGGAACCCTGATTTACAGTCAGTCAGTTAGAAGCACAGGCAAAATAACCTGAGGCTTGTGATCAGCCTTTGAAGTGGAGCTCAGCTTTGTGAGACTGAGTCTTCTACCTGTCACACTAGCTGATATGACAGACAGTGTCAGAATTAAATTGAGTTAGAGGATACTTAGCTGGTGTCTGCTGGAGAATCAATTGCTTGCTTTGTGTTTGGTGAACCCCTCCACCCCATTTGGTCACAGAACCCTTTTTGTTGTGAAGTAGTGAAGGACATTCTACTCCAAAATATGCCAAATTGGTATATTGATTATTTTGAGGAGAAAACATTGGATAAATTGTCATTTCAGAGGGGGATAGCTGACCTCTCTCTTTTTTTACATGCAGCAAGCCAAAAGATTTTCTGGGAGTGTTATCCTCCCTGTACCAGGACAAGAGAGTGGGAACTGGGGGCTGCAGTGGACCTGAGTGAATATGCTTACCTTCCACTAGCTTTGCATTGTCCCACTATATATATAATATATACATATCTTCTAGTGACTCCGTTAGAAATGTACTGCCTCTAGTCAGATTTTCTTTATCCTGTCATTTGTTCTCCAGTTTATCATTCTTTGTCTAATTGTATAAAAGCATCTTGCTTTGGCCACTTCTTTGGGCCTCACTCTCTTGTGAAGATTCCCATGTACATGTAAAACTAATAAAACCTATATACTTCTTTCTTGTCAGTCTGTGTGGTGTCAGTTTGGTTTCTAGATCCAGCCAAGAGCCCACATAACTAAAAGGGCATTTGGAGATAAACTTTCACTTTCCTTAGAGTTGATTGTTGCATGAGAGTACAGGAAAAATACTTTGGTTTGTTTATTTCTGTATTCACAAACCTTGAGATCAAGAATGAGACTAGGATAGTCTTTATCACTACATGTGGGCATGTAGGAATTAACTTTTTCCCTCCT
This sequence comes from Mandrillus leucophaeus, assembly GCF_000951045.1. Lineage (NCBI taxonomy): Eukaryota > Metazoa > Chordata > Mammalia > Primates > Cercopithecidae > Mandrillus > Mandrillus leucophaeus. The sequence continues at coordinate 4,127,750 of NW_012103243.1, read as the reverse complement.
TTTTGTCCGGCCTACTAGGAAGCTCATCTAAGCTTCATACTCTATTCCTGTATGTTTCTCAGATTCATGTGGATGGTATTTTTTCTTTGTCTATTTTTTTGACCTTGTGTTTGCCTGTACCGATTTTTCTTTTTTAATAAACTCCCTCAACTCTGAAGGAGGCTGGGATAACTAATTCAGCCAAGTACAATTCAGGTAGCCCTTACATGACTTTGGAAAAATGATTTACTGATGTTATCCCTTGGTTTCCTCATTTGTTAATGTGGATAGTAATTGTTCTCTCTCAGGTTCTTTTTATCTTTTATGAAAATCAAATAGCCATAAAAATCTGTTTTTAAAGTTAAGAATATTATCCTAATGATGGATACAATATGGGCTATCTCCATAGAACTATGTATTTCTTCTGGTTTCAGATTTTAAAAATTTACACATAAATTTTAAATGATTTTTTAAAAGTCTTTTCTAGTATACCATGTTTGCTTTCTTTATTTCTTTCTGCCTTTTTAGTTTCATAGCTTCTTTTTAAATAATTGCTCATTCCCATCAGGGCTCTTTCTGCTTTTCTTTTGCAGAATATGTGAGATCCAGGCTGTTGACTGTACTACAATATCTTCATTTACAGTGAGGGAATGTGAAGGATCCAGTAGGATGGGCTCGAGACCAAGGCGTTACTTGTTCACAGGCCATACAAATGGCAGCATTCAAATGTGGGATCTGACCACTGCTATGGATATGGTTAACAAAAGTGAAGATAAGGGTAGGTTCTCATGCAGAAAGATGTTTTTGTCACGAGGTTAAACTTTTCACATAAGCAATTATGACGACTATTTGTTCTCCTAAGATGTAGGTGGTCCAACTGAAGAAGAGCTACTCAAATTACTGGATCAGTGTGATCTGAGCACATCTCGCTGTGCTACTCCTAACATCAGTCCGGCAACTTCTGTAGTTCAGCATAGCCACTTACGAGAATCAAATTCTAGGTAGGTTAAAGAGTTGGGTATTATAAACAAAATTTATTTGTTTTGGGGAAATTGACTGAAATACTGTAATCACATAGTTGTTCTAGAAAGCCATACTTTTCAAGGTACATTTTAAATTCAGACATTATGTTAATTTTTTAAGTTTTACTAAATTTCTTGATAGGCATATCTGGTTCTTTTCATAGAAAAACATTTTTTGCCTTTTAACTTATTTTGTGAATTGCTGCCAAATTGGAAGCCTATTATGTGATCAAGAATTTATTCAAAGGAAATTAGGAAAATCACATGTCACCTTGGTTAGTATGTGAAGCTTTAATTACTGTCCCGTCTCAGGGACAGTATTAATCTGTGATTCTATTATGTTGTCTAGTCTTACATTTAAACATTATGTACTTGTAATATAAAGTTCTGTAATGTCTTTTTAGTTATGATATTGATAAATTCCAAAGTCTGAAGAACCAGGGGCTAAATACTGAATTATGTTGGTTTCATATTAGTTTCAAGGATTTTTCCTCCCATCTTTTTTTTCGCTGTTCAAAAATTCAGCATGTCTGTGAATATATGATGGTATTATTTGCATTAGTAATTTTATATACCGTCTATGTAATAAAGAGCACTTGATAAGTATATTTTATAAAGAGAAATATGGATATAATACACTTTATATGTTTATGTAGTATGTTTTATTGGTTGTTTAACATGTTCCTGAAAAATCAAAGAGTGAAATCTGAACTGTCATTTTTAAAAACTGTATTTCAGCCTTCAGCTTCAGCACCATGATACCATCCATGAAGCAGCTACTTATGGTTCCATGAGGCCTTACAGAGAAAGTCCTTTATTAGCAAGGGCAAGAAGGACTGAGAGCTTTCACAGTTATAGGGACTTCCAGACTATTAATTTGAACAGAAATGTAGAAAGAGCTGTCCCTGAAAATGGTAACTTGGGTCCGATACAAGCTGAAGTGAAAGGGGCGACAGGGGAATGTAATATATCTGAGAGAAAGTCTCCTGGAGTAGAAATAAAAAGTTTGAGAGAATTGGATAGTGGATTGGAAGTGCATAAAATAGCTGAAGGTTTTTCAGAATCCAAGAAAAGGTCATCAGAAGACGAAAATGAAAATAAAATAGAGTTTAGGAAGAAAGGAGGATTTGAAGGGGGAGGATTCCTTGGAAGAAAGAAAGTTCCGTATCTGGTCTCATCACCAAGTACTTCTGATGGAGGAACTGACTCCCCTGGTACTGCGTCCCCATCTCCTACAAAGACTACTCCATCTCCTCGGCATAAAAAAAGTGATTCTTCAGGTCAGGAGTACAGCTTGTGAAAACTCACCAAAATGAATAGTTGTTTTGTTACATTTAGATGAAAGTTAAACTTTCCTGAATTTCAATACATCAGTTTTTACACTAAAACTTTACAAGATAAAATTGGACTTCATTTAGTATCTTTTTAACAGAATTACTTGGGATAATGAGATACAATAATCATATCTCTTTTGACATTTTGGAAATTTTTTTAATTTTACAAGTACATTTAACAGATCATTTATAAAGCAGGAGTCCATTTTAACACTTACCTACTTTTATTGGTTTGGAAACATAGTACCACATCTTAATAGGATGGTGCCCATATAGGTGAGCATCCCTTTAGAGCATGGGAAGCAGCAGACTGCATTCCTAATCTTCATCATGCCTGAGACTTGTCTTGCAATGTTACCTTTAAGTGAATCACATAATTGTCTTTGGAACTTGGTCTCCCAACCCTTATTGTGATTGCAAAGTGTTTACCAGATATTTGATGAGGTGCTATGTTTGTGAAAAACATGTTATTCAAAAACACTATTGATATTGAATACCGGATACCACTATGTAGTAAGTCTTTCAGGATGATTTTAATTTAGTCGTGCGTCATTTTCTGATTCTCATCATTGGGAGTTCTTAAATCTTAGCAAGCATTAGCAATATTCAATGCCAAAATTCCATTGAAACTTTCAAGTTGGAGCAATTGTCTGTGTTTGAAAAGATGAAATAAAAATAATCAAGGGCAAAGCTTTGAGTGCCCAGAAGGGAAAGCCATACCAGTTGCTAACCTGTCTTGTTTTAGGAACCACCATATTTTTTTTTCAGTGTTAACAATCATGATAATCAAATTAAAACACTATTTTATTCACTTGTGGAACTGCAGTTCTGAATTTTGGGTTAAAGGTTTTGGCTGCTGTAAGAATGTGAATTTGAATGTATTTTGAATTGTAAGAGCAAAAGAACTTTTTTGTACAATTTTTTTTCATTTAATTGGAATGATCTTCAGGTTTCTACAAATAGGGTAATTATAAATTTAAAGCATTAGCATTTATTGGTGAATAATGTATATATCCCCATTCCAAGAAATGTAAGTGAGTGAAGTTGAAATAAAATCTTTAAAGTTTACTATATTGCCAGTGGTTTCACAACAGTTCTCTTGTATTTATTTATCAATTAAATAAAAATGATTGTGACCATGTGTTTTCAGTTATTTAAGGAACAGTTCTGTTTAAAGTGTGCTATATATGTTTGTTCATTTCTTTGCTTCTTCCCATGATTTAAAAAAAAATGGGGGGAGGGAGAACTTAATATGTGTGGAAAATAAGTTATATTATCAATGAAAGAAAGTATTAGGCAAAGCATAATTTCAAAATTACTAAGATTGTAATTATCTTACACCCTTCCTCCTCTTTCTCACAGTTACGTGAAAGTTGGGTGAGCAAGTAAGAAAATGAAAGAAAGAAGTAGACTAGTGACCAGGAATAAAGGCCATTAAAAAGAAGGTAGTAACTATTACATGATAGAATCACATAAAAAGGAAACTGACTATACTAGATTGCATTATAGTACAAGTCAAATCTTGTTTGTTTCTTTTGCTTATAAGAGATTGAACCTTGATGTTAGAGCAGTGGTTTATGTCTACTCTGACACTTAATTTCTCAGATTGACCCCATTATGCCTAAATTTTTTCATTATATCTACCTCATTAGGGTTGCTGTTGGGAAGAAAAAAAGTTGAAATGAATCTGTGTACTTTGTGTGATTGATGAAAAATGAAAACAGAATCGTAATTTTCACGGAAAGAAGTATTTTCATACCAATAGGATAAGTGATGTTATCCTCATTTCACAGATGAGATCACTGAGACCCACGAGGGATAAATAACTTAGTGACACAGCTTATTACCTACTGAGCCAACTTTTGAACCCAAGTCTTCCTGTTTCAAGAGTCTGTGGTCCTGTTCCTGGCTCTTATCCAGGCTGGTTTAGACACATATAGTTGCCCAGGCCTCACTCCCACTGCAGTCCTGCTGAATTTGAATCTCTGCTGGTTGACACATAATAGTACACAGTTCATTCTAATGTACATTGTTGGTTGAGAAATTATCCAGAACATCCTACTTTCTTAAATAGGTATAATTTTATCATTTATGTGTAACTCAGAGCTGTTACGAGTATTTTTTAATAAATATATTAAGCCAGAATTAGTTCACATTTAAATATTTATTAAGCAAACCATCTTTAGTTTACATGATATTTGCGCATTGGAAATCAACTATTCATTTGTGATAACTGGGAAATAATTAAGTTGCTTATTAATGAATTCTTCCACCTGGACGATGTTTTATTTACTGGTTGTTCATGGATGCCAGCATGATTTTTACATCAGTATATGATACCATAACATTCATATTTGGGTTCCATTTAGTGAAAATTACAATAGATTATCTATAAACACATTTCTTAGAGTTTATTAAAAAAACAACTGTTTACTCTTATCAAACAGTTAAGAATAACAAAACATGGTAGTTCTTAAGCTGAGAATGTGGCATGTACAATTGATAAAATGTGAGTCAGGAGATTTAAATTGAAAGAGGTTCATCGAGAACTGCTCACTGTTTGTAAGGGAGAAGTGGTGAGCCAAGGAGCATAGTCCCTGTGCGTAGTATATTATTCCTGTACATGATTTCTTCCAGATTATGGAACATCAGTGGCTCTCAACATGAAAACACCTGAAGCTTTAAGAAGTACTAATGCCTCAGCCACACACCCCAGACCAACCGAATCAGAAGCTCTAGGGGCGAGCCTGTAGTTCGTATAATAGAGGCTCGGCACGCAATACCACTTAAAATAGCAAAGCAACATCTTAGGGTTCTTCTGTGAAATGTATAAATACAAGTAAACGTAGGCATGTAGCAAGGGACAGTGTTCTGGGCAGAAGTTATACAGGCTTCTGTCTGCCCTAAGCTGTGGACTCAAAATGTAAATGATTCAGCTGAGTTCATGCCTAATTCGATGATTAAATGGATAATGATCCAAGATAAAATCTCCTGCAGTTCTGTATTTTTTGTGTGTGTTCTGTCAAAAGTTTATACTGTGCTTTAAAAAATACACAGCGATAAAGGTACCTGGTTAATTTTTCAAAAATCAGGATAAGCTCAATCTTCTGAATCAAGCAAAGCGTATTTGTGGACTATGCTTTGTGACTAGCAAACTATTCTTAGAAGAGTCCACCGAGGATTAGGATGCAAGTTTGTGACCACTCCTTCCCTATATACCTTAAGTAGCTCACAGGAGCTGAACACAACCTTGGTTAATGCTTATTTGTGCCAGCCTTAACTTAATTGTCCCAGAATCGGCATATGGGAATAAAAATCAGTAAACTAGTCAATCCTATGTTTTCATTTCAGAAAGTATAAAAACTTGGCGAGAACTATATATTTCATATTATGTACAGTCACTGTCAGATATGCACATTTATTTCAGATGTTTTTGCTTTTAGCAGTTCTAATAAGGTGGTAGAACTTCTGCTTAATATTGGCCTGTGCTTTTGACACTTATGGTTGGCAAACTGTCTAGGATTTGGTCAGTCTGAGGAGCTGCTCTCTCACAGAGCTGGATGAAATCTCAATACCCCAAAAGTCCATAATCTTTTACTGTTGGGCCCTGGGATAATTCATTGTTTTCAGGCAGAGTAAGTAAGACTATCCCTTTACAAGTTTATGCCTGCCTCTGGGTGTAGATTCACAAAGTATTGTGAGTATTGTGTGTTAGAGTCATAATATTTTCCTGGGGTCAATAAGACCTTTAAGGATGAAGGAAGATGAGAAGTTTTCTTATTCTGTTTTCCATGAAGAGCAAATTTAAATATCTTTGATTTTATGTGGATGATTTGCAAGAAAATTTTTCTTGCCATTGGACTTGGACCAATGACTTTGTAATCCAACTAGAGCAAATGACAGACATTTTTGAACCATGAGAATTGGTACTCTTGCATATCATCTGTTCTTAATGATTCTATGGTTAAAATAATGGGTAGTTCTCCAGAAAAAAAGGGATATAGTACAGAGTAATATATACATGATATATATACACATAGGTGTAGTCTTGTCTTTACATGTATATATGTTAATGCTAGAAGGAACAGATACATTTTTGCTTTTAAAATTTCATGCTGCCTAGTTAAATATTGCAAATAGAACAGTAGTTTACATTTGCAATGTGTTAAGTTGAAGATACCAGTATTCTCTGATATTCAGTGAATTGATAATTTTAAGAGAAACTAGAGTTTCAAAACTATAAAATATGTGAAATAAAAACATTGGTTCAAGTAGAGGTGTTCCTATTGAAACACTTTGTTTTCCCTTCAAAATGTATAAATAAGCCTTTTACTCCTTAGATTTTTGGAAAATTCATAAATGCAAGAACAGAGACATTTATGTGTAAGTTATATGTTGCCTTGTCAAAAAGTTTGGTGAGTAACCCTATATATTGTAAATAAATAGAACCTTCAGCAAAGTTTATTGACCTGGTGCAAAGTTTGGGATTTCATTTAGCAGCTGTGATCATTAGAATAACTGTTCTTGCAGGATTATGTCAACCCTGACAGAAATGGCAGATAGAAATGAACAGCAGTGACATCCTTTCAATAGAATCATTTAGTTTTTGAGCCAGTAACTAACTTACTACTTCTAACAACTGTAGACCATCTTGAAATTGGCACTGATTATTCAGTTAACCAGTAGCATCACTGCCAAACAGAACCAAGTGACAATTATATACTTTGTCTTCCACAAAATAAGAGCAAACCAAGTATTTTTATATGAATATTACTTCTCATTTCAGACAACTAGAAAAATATCATTTCTTAGACCTCTATTAAGAAGGAATGCTTTCGAAAACAGTCATTTCTTTAAATAATTATAGGATAATAAACAATGGCTTTTCAGCATTTATGACATGTCAGTGATAACCCAGGAGGAAAGGGGTGCAGAGGTTGCATTCCAGGGTTACGTCTTCCGGGCTTCCATCATTTACAGGTGGGTGTCCGTGAATGTGGTGTGTTCCTTAGTCACTGAGCTGAAACCCTTGATGGCGTTCATCAGGTCCTCTTCATCCACATACTGAAAAATAAGCCAATCATCATTGGCTACAATAGTTGCCATCAATAGTATTTGCTATCAGTTTATAGTTATATCAATTATATGTAAAAAGTAATAAATATTAAAGGCTTAACATTTTATTCTCAACACTATGGTGAGGTCTGCAACAGTCCTTGCCTTAAATTTCTCATTGAAAGGATCACATCACATGCACATATGAACTTTAGACTAATTCAAAATGTGTATCTGGTTTGAGGGTTATATTGTGTCATATTTTAACCTTTCTAAGCCTCAGAAACCTCAGTCTACTCATCTGTAGAGTGGGGTGTGTGTGTGTGTGTGTGTGTGTGTGTGTATACATATATACACACACAGCTAGTTTTTGTATTTTTAGTAGAATACAAAAATACAAAAGAACAGACTGTTGGCCAGTCTGTTCTTGAACTCCTGACCTCAGGTGATCCATATATATACACATATATATACACACATATATAAAGATTTAGTTCAAATAGTAAATGGAAGAGCCAGAATGCAAGCTATTTGTGTTCCATTTCTTCCCACTCTTGTGCTGTATTTTGTATTTATCAAATAGGATTAGTAATGTTGGTTACAATGTTACAATAAACAGATAACTTGCCAAGTAGTGGCACCTTCAAAAGCTTGTACTGAGTCCTGTTGCACATTGCCCATTATTAGTACTGTAAAAAGCAAGCAAAAATGACAATACAGTATAATAGTTACAAATAGGAGTCCTGTAGTCAGATGATGTTTTTAAGAACCTAAACCCATGAAAACAATTGCTAGCTGTGTAATCTCTCATTAAATCACTCACCTCTCTAAACCTCAGTTCTTTTTGTAAAAAAACGAGAATGACAATAGAACCTACTTCCTACAGTTTGTGAAGATTAGGTGAAATAATTCATCTGAACTTTCAATGTATTATGTTGAACATGTAGCAATTGCTGTTTTGCATGTAAAAAAATGATCAATTAGCAATTCCTTGTTTCAACCAAATATAATTATCCCTGCCTTTTAAAAACTTTAGATCTGAAATGAAATAATGTAATTGAAGTTACAACAACATCAAACAGCCTGTAATTTTATCATGCATATTATAGATATGTATATATTACATAATCATTCTGAACAGGCGAGAAGGACTGTATATTTTTTTATAGTGTTAGGGAACCTGGATCCAGGGAACTCCCTTTATTATTTGCTATTAGTCAAGAAAGGCTTCATGGAAGGCATCAACTTTTCAGTGCAGGAAGAGTGAGGACTCGGAGGAGAAAGAGGAGTGTAAATCCAAAAAACAGAAGCAGATGATTGAAAGAAATGGAGGTGGATAATTTTACCCCAGAGGAGTAAACAGAGGAGCTAACTTCCCAGCTGGTTATCTGTTTATTTTCTCACTGGCCCAGTGGAATGGTACTGCAGCAGGCATCTAAGAAGACAGCACAATGAAATTTGATGGTTGGCAAAAATTCTAAGATTTTTGTTATCGCAACCACTCAGAGGCTGATAATAAATATTATATTACGAAGAGGTTACCTTTCAAAGAGCTAATTGTTTGTACCCACTGGACTGAAATTATGAAAGATGAAGCTTATAAATAGTAACAGCCTCATTTGTCATCATTTCCTAAGTGTTTGGAAAGCAAACATGTTCACCTGTTGATACAAAATATTCTTTTTGCATCCACCCATATACCAATAGTAAAACGTGGACATACTAAAATTTTTTATTTTAGTAAAACAAGTGCTTGTACTTTATGCCTTGTTTTAAGCCCATTCCAATGTTTCCAGTCACCTTCTGCTCCAAGTTTATGAAGTATAACTTGTTTGCTGCTTATTTACACATTATTATTATTATTATTATTATTATTATTATTATTATTATTTGAGACAGAGTCTCACTCTGTTGCCCAGGTTGGAGTGCAATGGTGCAATCTTGGCTCACTGCAACCTCCACTTCCCGGGTTCAAGCAATTCTCCTATCTCAGCCTCCCAAGTAGCTGGGATTACAGGCACGCACCACCATGCCCGGAGAATTTTTGTATTTTTAGTAGAGATGGGGTTTCACCATGTTGGCCAGGCAGGTCTCAAACTCCTGTCCTCAGGTGATCTGCCTACCTCGGCCTACCCAAGTCCTGGGATTACAACTGTGAGCCACCATGCCCGACCAATATGCATTTATTTTTAAGCATCTATTGTATACCAGCAGAACAAGGCAAAGTTCCTACCCTGCTTATCAAACAATTGTAGTAATGCTAGTAAACCAGTTGTTAAAACCTCACTGGGTAAATGCTCAGAGGCGAGTGCCATGGGGCTGCATTCGGCGAAGTACAGGCAGTTCCACACCAGTATTTTTCTGGGATATTTAGCAAAGGCCCCGTATGAGGAAACCAACTCACCAGTCCACTGTTGTGGCCCATGATGGCTTCCCACAGCGAGTCATCCATCAGAACTTTCTTGTCTTGAACGTCCATGAGCTGGCTGACACTGCGGTGGAGAGAACCCTGGGAGTAGGTTAGACCGGTTTGGCTTTGGCTCGGGATGCGCAGGACACACGCGCTCCGGTTGCTGCGGATACTCACGGGTGTCCCAGACCGGAGAATTTTGGTATCGGCTAATCCCTGAGAAGGAAGTTGCTGTGAGTGATTCACATATAAGGAATATGGGCTTGAAATATGACAGAGGATTGTGTCTCACACATTGTCAGTGAAGGGAACGACTGTCTCCTGACAATTGTCACTTTGTCAATGAAGGGAACAACACCCACAGAATTTAGCAGCTATGAGCACCCGGAACACTGTGACCCCGGGTTTCTTGGTAAGAATAATAAGATGATGAACTAATACTCAAGTTAGGTGGCCAGTGTTTTTGGCACCTAGAGAGTTCACGCACTGGTGCTCTGGCTGTTGTTCCCTGTGGGGCAACGGCTTTCTGCGTTGCCAAGTGGTGGGTCAAGGCAGACAGATGGTGGGTGAACAAGGTATCTTCTTCATACATGTCAACACAGAGCCTCCCTCTTGAGAACACCCCTCCCCCAAAGCAGCCAAAGATAGCAATATTATTTCATGGTGGTCCACTATGTGAACTCCGTTTGTCTTTCACTTTAAAAGTCCTGGATTTGTGTAGGGAAATTGACTCCTTCCTCATTTCTCATTCCATATTCCCCCCTTTGTTTTAGGATTCCAGTCTCCAAATTAAATTAGGTCTGATATTAACATTAACATCAGAAAGACAAAGTCACTCCATAATTGAGACCTAGAATGTGCCGTAAGAGAAAATCTAGTTGCTCTAAATATCTGAGGGCTCTGATTTAGCTGATCCCATCAATGAAATGTTTCTGCTTTTTCTTTGTTTTTTTTTTAATAGAGTTTTCACTCATGTTGTTCAGCTTTCCAAGGAATGGATATATGGAAGTCATTGATGCTTTTCACTGTGCAGTCAACACACCATGCAAAAGATCATGCATTCATGCAGCACACAGAGGTACCTCAAAGTGCATGGTGTAACTTTTTAGGGTGACATTGCTTGACACATCAGATATATCAGCCACAGAGTCAAACTGAGAACAAATGGCAGCATCAGTCCATGTTTGGAACACTTTTAAACACATTCTTTGCATTTCTCCAACAACAGCATTGTCATACCCATATGTAATACTGCTGTGATGTGTGTGTGTGT
>NW_012103243.1:4072134-4116502 GCF_000951045.1 Mandrillus leucophaeus | reverse complement strand
GGGTAGATCATTTGAGGTCAGGATTTCTAGACCAACCTGGCCAACATGGTGAAACCCCGTTTCTACTAAAAATACAAAAATTAGCCGGGCATGGTGGTGGGCGCCTGTAGTCCCACCTACTCAGGAGGCTGAGGCAGGAAAATCGCTTGAATCCAGTAGGCGGAGTTTGCAGTGAGCAGAGATTGCGCCACTGCATTCCAGTCTGGATGACAGAAAAAGACTCTGTCTCAAAAAACAAAGAAATAATAATAATAATAAAAACCCTTGGTGAGTGGAAATTAATTGATTAGTTTCTAAGGTAAGTACCACTGCCATTATTTGTTTAGTACTGCAGAGAATGACAGGATCTTCAAACCAGTAATTAAATAACAAGCAAAACTTGAGCTTAAACTTAGCTGTGTCATATACTGTGTAGTCTTGAAAAATGTTGATGAAATACAAAAGACACTCTCATTCCCTGGCACCTCTGCCTATTTCTCTCCATTCAGAGTATAGCCTAAAATCCTTTTGCCAGTTTGGGACTGATGTTCAAAGGATATCTTACCTGTTCACAAGACATGGGGTGCTTGGAAGAGGGTCACACCAGCCCTGAAACCCGAGCTTGTCAAATGAGGGGGAGAAGTGTGTGTGTGTGTGTGTGTGTGTGTGTGTGTGTGCGCGCGCGCTGCAGGGGCATAGCTCATTGACCTACTCAAGTGAAAAGACAGTCAATATGGAAAACTGAGCAGGTGAAACTGGCCTGTTCCTATTCAGATTCTTCCCCTTGAGTGAATTCTTTCCCATCTGAGTAGATGAGGAGCCCACAGTCACCAACGAGGACTTCATTTTGCTCTACTAATGCAAATTGTACTCTCTTTAGTTTGGCTAATTTTTGACATGTCTCTCATGGTCTCCAACTTTGTGAGTGCAGTTTGGTTTAAAAATATTTTTAAAAAGCCACAGAGGAAGACTTGCAAGTACACTCTGTCAATTGGATAGGATTAAATTATGATTCAACAGACTCAGGGGAATTCCACCCGGTGCCCTGGAGTACCCCAGATTTCACTTCTGCTGAGACCTGCCTGCAATGAACAGCCTCCATGCTCAGGATGAGCCAGTTCCCTGAGACCAGAGCCCTGGCAGTCACCCAGTCCCTCCTTGCTTTCCCATCCTCACACCTGACTCAGTTTTGGCCATTCAGTGAAAGAATCAGTTGGGTGCCACTGTGCATTTCCCTGATGGTAAAGAGTGTGCAGGAACAAGGTGTTTACATTCTTTTGTCTGCTTTTCCCAGCTGAAGCCTGTGTCTGTCCCCAGAGGTGGCTTAGCCTGTGTGGTGTCAGAACTGCAAGGTCTAACCAGCCCCCTCCCACCACCTGTTTCTACACGTTATCAAACAGTGCACACTGCGTACAGGATTTGTATTATATTATTATTTCATTTTCAGCTGTTCTCAAATTTTGCTGTGCATCAGACTTTTTTTTTTTTTTTTTTTTTGAGATGGAGTCTCACTCTGTCACCCAGGCTGGAGTAGGGTGGCGCGATCTCAGCTCACTGCAAGCTCCACCTCCTGGGTTCACGACATTCTCCTGCCTCAGCCTCCTGAGTAGCTGGGACTACAGGCATCCGCCACCACGCCCAGCTAATTTTTTGTATTTTTAGTTGAGACGGGGTTTCATCTGTGTTAGCCAGGATGGTCTCGATCTCCTGATCTCATAATCTGCCCACCTCAGCCTCCCAAAGTGCTGGGATTATAGGCGTGAGCCACCACGCCCAGCCCAGACTTCTTGAGGTTCCAGTTAAAATGGCAGCTTATTGAGTTTCTCCCTCAGAACTTCAGGTCCTGCTCCTCCTATGTGATGCTGATGCAGACAGTTCATGGTCTTCACTTTGACAAAATGAAGCTTAACAAGACTCATTAAAACCCTGAGCAATGGGGTTATATCCAGAGTAACATAACATCCCCACAAGAATGAGTGGGAGTGTCTTCTGGTCACTAAGTTAACCAAGTAAGGAAGACAGTGTCCCTCCTCATGGAGGATTCTGATACAGAGGTGCCTGCCTGTAGGGACTGGGTCGAAGGACAGGATAATGTATCACTGAAATGAGTTCTGGACACTGCTGGTATGTGCGTATGCTTTCCTGTAACCACACCTCACGTTATACAGTAGACGTGCCCAGCAGTGCTTGGGAACTTTCCTTTCACTACGCTGTGCACTCCACAGACCCCAGGTTCGATTTAGCTCATCTCCCAGGCTAAACAGATCTCTCCTGCCTTCTTCTCTCGTCCACTGCCTTCCTCCAGCAGCAGTGCGCCTTCTAAGAACATGGGCTCCTTAAAGAAAGTTATGCTTTAACAAGGAAAAATTTTGAAATATCTGCTATTCAGTGAGAATCTCCTAATGACTATTCACTGAACAGGAGCAAACGGCCCGTGGTTTGAAATGGTCACTCGACATTCATTCATTCAACAAACATTCGTGGAGTGCCTGTGATATGCCAGGCACTGTTCCGGGTGCTGGGGCATATACAACAGGAAGAGGCCCACAAGATCTTTGATCTTGGGAGCTTAGATTCTATTTCAGGAGTCAGACAAACATATCTGATTTAGTGTTATGTGAGAAATCCTATGGAAAAGAAAAGAAGTGGGTTACGGGGCTAGGACATTTTCCATAGAATGGGAGGTGACGTTTGGGCAGAGATGTGAATGAAGCAAGAGTGTGAGTCACCCAAGGAGCCGCAGCAGCAATGGCCCTGTGCTCAGAGCTTGTCTGATGGGCTGAGGGAGGAAGGAGGCTCGGAGGAGGATCAGCGAGAAGGGGAGTGGGACAGATATGACTAGAGAGAGAGAGAGAGCCAAGGCCCCAGTGGTGTTGGCCAGTGCCTTCTTTGCTTCTCCACCACCACATCATTGTCCCATTGCTACCTCCCACACCAGCCACAAACCACGGACCTCAGGGGGCCCACTGCCCTTTTGTGCCCCCAACACTCCTGCTACTTAGGTCTGATCCAGCCATGTTGGGGCTTAACCAGTGATCATTCATCGCTGAGCGCTGGAAAAGTGAAGAGGTCTGAAGGCAGACAATGCTGCTGCGTTCACTCCCCGCTATGTTTTTAAATGTTGAACTGTAGGCAGCTTGACCAGGCTTCTGTGCTTAATTTTGGTACTGCCAAGGGTAGCCACTAGCTAATATAGAACCTTAGTGCAAACTGGAAAAAAAGCACCTCCTCAGGGAGATGTAGCCCTGTGGGCACACAGCTTTGGGAAACAGATGGGTACCTGGTGAGGATTAGAAAATGCAGCCTTTCCTCTTCCAGGTAGACATAGCCTCACAGCAGAGTGCACCATGGAATTAAATCACCTTTTACTCTTCAATGAGTGCTCTGGGCAATGACTGTCCTGCACTACCAAGTGATGAGGCCCTCTCCCACTAGACCTTTACTGGACCTACTATTTTGGGAGTGAGTGGTCTAGAGCTAAGAGGAGCCATCCATCCCCTGTGGCACAGGGTGTCAGGACCAGAGGACAGACTGAGCACCGCTAACACTTTAGCCCCTCCCTCCCCATCTCCCCCTTTTAATGCCCATTCCCCCCCACCAAATTACACAGCAATACAACCTATAATTTCCCCAGGTAATCTCAACATACAAGTCTTCTCCACCAGGCCCTGGCTTACACTTACAGGGCAGAAATACTCATCCCTAGTTACACATTAAAATCACTTTTGGAGTGAAGAAAAGAATACCGATCTTCAGGCCCTACTCAAGACCAAGGAAATGAGAATTTTTTGGATGAAGTCCAGGCAGTGATATTTTTAAAGCTTTCCAAGTGATTCTAATGTGCAGCCAAAGTTGAGAAAGCTGTTCTAGGGTTAGCCTCTCTTGTTCCCCACACTTAGTGAAACATAACTTACATCTGGTTCCTTGTTACTATGGCTATGACACATTTTTCTCAGAAGGAAAACAAGTATTCTAGTCCAGTGATAGGGAAATGGGGCCACACCTCTACAGACATACCATATGGTTTTCCCCAGGTGGGTAAACATTCAATGGAGACATCCTCTTTTGAAGAGGTACCAAGGGAGGTCTTTCTCTGATATAAGGCTCTTTATGGATTTTTCTTTGTAGTATCAGTGACAGAAAAATGGCCAACAAGATCAAGCCCAGAATCGCCATTAACACTATGAACCACAGCTCGCTGTAGAATTCTGTGCTTTTGCTCTGCGATCCCTTCTTTTCTCCAGGTGTTGTTAGGACCAAGCCTGCAAAACCCAGAGAAAGAAAGGGGAAATGTTATTTCAGAAAGCAATTTTGTCATCTCTGGCCCTGCTGTTTGATCGTAAATTAGAGAGGAGTTGAAAGCAGTTTGCCTCTTGGTGCTTGTTTGCACTTGTGTGCAGGCTGGGGTAATGGTTCAGTGGGTTGCTGGGTTATAACGAGATGCTTACAGCCCTTGAGAGGCCTTGCTGACACTTCTGGCGCTGCTGCTCAGGTTGGAAATCACCACTGCCTTGCCAAATCCCTGGGAAAGATGGGAGTGTGGGGAGCAATTTTTAAAAGGGGTTACCAAAGTAACCTTGAGGGTCACCTGTTTCATAACTGTGTGCCTTGGGAGCAAAGTCCTTGTTTGGGTTCTCATGAGGGACTGGGACCCTTACTATTGTTGCTGCAGAGTCACAAACAAAATCACTGCTTGGAGATCTGAGGTGTCCTTGTTTCATGCAACAGTCCCATTCCTGACATTTTGTGTAAACTGAATTTTGAAGCATCAGATTCCATTTTCCATTATGATATTAACAGCCTGTGTTTGCTTCTGTGTTGTCTTTACATGGCCTCTCTGTTAAAGAGCAAAAGCTCTGCAAACCATCACCCAAATGCACTGGGAAAGCTTCCTATGGAAAGAAATCTTTTAGCACTGGGGCCACTTACCTTTGCTTGGTGTTCACACATTGAGAGTTCAGTTGATGTGAGTCTCTGCACATGAGGTTAGTATTAGTAAAAGTAGCTCATGTTTAACAATAATGTACCTGGTGCCAGGCCCTATGCTTAGGTCTTTACAGGGATGAAGGGTGGGCAGGATTATTATTATTATTCTTTTATTTATTTATTTATTTATTTATTTATTGAGATGGAGTCTTGCTCTGTCACCCAGGTTGGAGTGCAGTGGTGTGATCTCGGCTCACTACAACCTCTGCCTCTTGGGTTCAAGTGATTCTCCTGCCTCAGCCTCCCAAGTAGCTGGGATTACAGGTGCATGCCACCACGCCCAGCTAATTTTTGCATTTTTAGTAGAGATGGGTTTTCACTATGTTGGCCAGGATGGTCTCAGTCTCCTGACCTCGTGATCCGCCCATGTCGGCCTTCCAACATGTTGGGATTACAGGCATGAGCTACCGCGCCCGGCCAGGCAGGTTTATTAAGTCTTGTGGGGAAGATAGGAGAGAGGCTGACAAGGATCATGCAGGACAGTCAAAGGCAGTGAAATTATGTTGTCAGTTTGGCAAGCTAAGCAGGGGTGCGGCAGGGGTGGGGGTGGGGTGGCCAGAGATCTGCTCCCACCCAGCCACTGCTGGAGCCAGCACAGAAACCTGTGGATCCAATGCAGTGGCCACACAGGCTGGTGTGGAGCTGTGAGTCAGAGAGCTGCTCATCTAAATCTAATACCTACAGCCAGGTCAGAAAAACAAACAGACCCAACTGCAAAGCCTACTCACTCACTGGACAAATCTCCCCGTTTTCAGCTCCCCTAGAACTTTGTGGGCCTGCCTGGTACTTCACACTCACACTCCCAGGGAAAGACTTAAAGGAAAACAGTTCAGAACTGGGGTGAAAATATTAAAGGCAGGAAGAGAAAGTGACTAAAACTAAACTTTCCCAACCTTAACTCTGCTGCCAATCAGCTCTGTGAATAAATATTGGACTCTGACCTTTGCTTGCCATCTCTAAAATAAAGGGTTGAGTCAACACTCCAATCAAGCTCCAGCAGGTCGAAATTCCCCTAATTAGGAACCAATGTGTGTCATTTGATTAAAAACAAACCAGCCTAGGTGGCACACTAAAAGAGTTGTCTCCTCTGTGTGTGGCACAGAGAGGAAAAAACTCTTTGGCTGTAACTCCAGAAACTGATCTGATGGGCCCAGTGGGCGCCTTGCTCCACAGCGCGTAGGGGAAGGGAGGGCAGCCTGCCCGAGGGAAGTCTCAAAAGAGAAATAGCCCTTAGAACAGTCAGAGGAAAATGAGGTCTCCGCCACTCTCCTGCTTGGAGGCTGCCTCCAGGCAAGGGAACAGGAGTGGTTTTCAAAGTTACACCATGAAAATTAGAACTGACGACGGATATTAGTTGGGCAGCACATCTTGGAATCTGCCAGAGCGTTGCGCAATCCTCAGAGTTCCCTCCCTCTGCTCTGCCCAGAGCCTGGCCTCCAGACACAATGGAAACCCTCAGTTCATGAGCCAACCAGGGATTTCTCCTTTTTATGAAGACCTCGATATCAGGATGGTGTCCCTTTATCCCTTCCCTTCTGTCTTTTCAAAGTACCCCTTCACCTTAAGGGGCTCCACCTGTGCATCACATGGGAGGTTCACTGTCAGGGGTTGGAACTCTGGTGACTGGGCCTCAGATCCAAAGAAAAACTGAAACCACAGCCAGTCAGAGTAAATCCCTCTCTGTTGATGGCCTGTCTTCAGGAACAACACACTTCCCATTCACCAAGGAAACTAGACTGGCAGGGCTTAGAAGGTGAGCAACCTTGGTTTTCCGGCATCACTCAATACATGGTCCTGAGCCCTGTGTCAGAATCACTGGGCAGGACTTATTTAAAGAGCAGATTCTGAGCCTCCTTGAGTCTGAATCTCTGCCAGAGGCCCAGGAAACTATAATAAACAAGCACACTGGGGTGATTCTTACGTGTACTTAACTTGGCAAACCATTGCAAAGAAAAGGTCCCAGGCCAGAAGTCAATGGAAAATCCATGTTGGTGTTCTCATCCCAGTAACAAGCTAGCAGAGCATTCCTGGATAATCCTGTGTCCCTTAGACCTCCACTTGTCCACTTGGGGGAATATTGGAGTTGCTAACAGAATACCGAATGAGGTCTGTTCTATCGTACCACTGCTATTAAATGAAATAAGCCATATGAGAGGAATTAAGTGTTGTAGGAAATTTTATATGACATCCAGACATGTAAAGTTTGGAAACATAGAATAATATGTTATTTTTACAAATTGAAACTGTCTTCGACGATAATATATATGTTTTATTGTGTTTCAGAAATTTTGGACACTTTTATTTTTCAAAAAAACCTGATATATAAATGCAAATTTGATATGTCATTAATTACTGGAATTTGAAATAGGATATCAATTCCAAATCTGATTTAATGGAAAAGATTTGGCATTTCTCTAATTTGCTTTTATAAAGTATCACAAATGTTAGATTCAGAGACTACGAGTGAAACTGAATTTAAAAGATGCTCCTTAAAAATTAAAATTGTATCCCTTGAGCTAAATTACTTGATATCAACAGTCAATCATACTCTTTTATGGAGGATAAAAGACACTTTTCAAATTTATCATTCTAGGCTTTGAATCTAGACGATTAACATTATGATCAACATGAATTGGCTGAATATTTTCTTTCTTCTTCTGATCTCTCCTCTAACTTCCTCTGTAAATCACCTTTATGTACATGAAGTCATACAATACTTTATTGACAGGGCTTGCGGTTAGGAGAAAAATTTAGTTTGAGCTCTCTGGTCTTTTCCATATTTACAATTCAATGTTTGGCATTTTAAGAGTATATTTTGGCATTTTAAGAGTATGTTTAAGAGTATATTCAGGTGCGGTGGCTCACGCCTGTAATTCCAACACTTTGGGAGGCCAAGGTGGGTGGATCACTTGTGATCAGGAGTTCGAGACCTCCCTGGCCGACACAATGAAACCCCATCTCTACTGTAAATACAAAAATCAGCTAGGCATGACTCGGGAGGCTGAGGCAGGAGAATCACTTGAACCTGGAGCTGGAGGCTGCAGTGAGCCGAGATTGCACCACTGCACTCCAGCCTGGGCAACAGAGTAAGACTCTGTCAAAAAAAAAAAAAAAAAAAAGTATGTTGTAACTCCTTGCCTAATGTAAGTTCCATGAGGACTTTTAAAAAAATTTCTGGCTGGGCATGGTGGCTCACACCTGTAATCCCAGCACTTTGGGAGGCTGAGGCGGGTGGATCACGAGGTCAGGAGATTGAGACCAGCCTGGCTAACACAGTGAAACCCCGTCTCTACTAAAAATACAAAAAAATTAGCTGGGTGTGGTGGTGCGTGCCTTATCCCAGCTACTTGGGAGGCTGAGGCAGGAGAATTGCTTGAACCCAGGAGGCGGAGGTTGCAGTGAGCCGAGATAGCACCGTTGCACTCCAGCCTGGGTGACTGAGCAAGACTCTGTCTCAAAAAAAAAAAAAAAAAAATCCTGACAACACTTGGCACAATTTCTTCTGTATAGTCAGCGCTAATACATTAAGACCCCAAGTATGTATAAACAAACATATGTGTGTTTCTTGAGGAAAATGAATAGGTGTTACACCAAGTATAATACGAGTTGTTTACCAAGTCCAGTAGAGGTATCATATTGGATCAATGGTGTCTTAACACTTCCTTCATCAGTCGTGCAGATGACCTGGAAAAAGAAGGCTAGACAAAAGGAAGAACTGGTAAATGGCTTGTTCATTCAACACCTACAAATAGGGCACATGCTTTTAAAAGAGCAATGCATCATAGCATGAAAAAGAGGATTTCAGAGCAAGTTAGAACGTTTTATATAATATTCAAAATTATTTCTAATTTTAAAATGTTCAAGAAAAAAGCTATCATTAGTGTAATAATAGCCTATCCATAAGTAATAGAGCTAAGAAAAATTAGAGCTTATACAGCAAAGGAAAAGAATAACAGAGGAGTAAAGGATATACACAAAGCGCATCTTGTTCTGCACACGGTTTAAACCCTTCCTTTAAAATGTACAGGTGTACTTTCCACTAAATGACCTAGAGTTTCTTACTGAACAGGAGAGCTCAAAAGGGATCCTAGAAATCACATGGTCTAAATTGCTCTTTCAACGGCCAGGAACCTGAGGGAAGTGACCCTTGCAAGGTTACACAGATGGTTAGAGGCCTGGCCAGGTAGAACCTGTGTCTGCCAACCACCAGGCCACCTTTCCTTCCCAATGGGCTGCCCAGGTGACCATGAACGGTAACTATGAACATGCGTAGCTGAATCTTTGTAAAAATTTATTAAGTTTCTATGACTATACATGCAATGCTGGAGCTCACTGTTTACCTCTACCTTACACCAAGATAAAATACTCATTAATCACTAAATTGTACAGTGAGCATTGGTCCTGTGAGCATGCTGATTACTAGAAAATACTTAGTGCCTTGTAAAGCATTTTCTTAATTCAATTTAAAAACAAGGCAAAGAGAAAAGGGACGTGTAAGTAAACAGGAAGAAGGAACTCCATCTTAGAGGGACAAGATGGTTCTTTCAGGGGCTGATATCAAGGAAGGTGAAGGAAACCGCTTACTCAGATCCTTTTGAGTTGGAGATAGTTATTTCCTGATAGGGCTCTGTTTGGAGACTGGAGATACAGCAAGAAAATCTATGAAGTCGCTAGAAGTGTATTATTTTAGGGTAGTCATTGACTACGTATGGGTGCTATTTCTTTTGTGACCCCAACTTGCCCTTCGGTCTTATCCCTTCCTGGGGACCCTCCAGTCCTGTGGAGGCAGCACTGTCCCCTTGAACCACATTATAACTGCAGTGCTGTCAAGCTGCAAATGGGAAGGAAAGAAAACCTTATTTATTCTAAGCAGTAACTTTTCCACAAGAAGTGGACACTTAAACCAGGACGTTTTAATGGTGAGCATCTGCTGGTCAGCTTTCAGATTTAACGTCCCGTAAAGCTGGGGAACAGAGCGCCTTCCACACTGAGAAACAGGAGTCAGAAACTAACTTTTGTCCGCCGTTCTCGGTATGTAGAGGGTGGTGTCGAAGCCGCTGTACACGCGTCGCCCTCCATCGGTTAACACGTACTCCTTTAGTGGGCCGTTCAGGAAGAAAGTGCCACTCCAGTTCACACACACCACAGACAAATTGCTGTCCACCGAAAATGGGGCCCGGTACTGAGGCACTGTGGGGAGAAAGTTGTAGGTTCTAAAAAGGGTAACCTCTTTGAAGGGGTGCAGGTGTGCGCTTAAAAAAAAAAGTATGAGCAAAACCAAACCAAACCAATCCCCCCCACCAAAAAAAGGAAAGAAGACCAACATTGTTAGAATCCTTCACTTTTTCCTCAGTGTTACGAGACAACCAGTATCGGGGTGAAAAGAAAACCAATGGGAACATGTGTGAAATGCTTTCTCAGCAACTTTATGCCTGCTTTAAAAAAAATCGATAGGGAGTGGTGTTTTATAAATAAAATTATTAACATACAATGGATCTGCTCACCAACATAACCCTGGAGCTCATATTTTGTTGCATTTTCCCTCTTTTTAACAGGTAAAGTGTCCTTAACACTATTAACTACAGTAGATAGCTATTTTTCATATCAAATCAATATTTATTGCCACAAAGCCCCAAGGACTAGATGAAGTTAATATATTTTTTTCTCCAAACCAAACTGCTTAGATGGTGAATTATGTCCTTTTGGCACCCATTTATTGTTAAAGCTTTTTCTCAAACCGTTAGTTTGTTTTCTGAGATAGTTAAAAAGCCTTGCAAACAGCAATTCAAGTATAATAATTCATTGCTCTCACTCATCAATCAATAGCATAGTACATTAGTATATAATCAAGCTCAGGTCTCCTAAGTATTATATCACATATAGAAGCAACTTTGTGTGCATTTCACAGGCACATTCTCTTTTGATTTCTCAGCTCCTTACTAAAACAAAAAGAAAATCCTTAACTGGGGCTCATCTTTTAAATTAATAATTTTTGTGGAAACAAATGAAGGGATACCATATCATTTTGTCAAGTCAGAAGAGATTTATTTCATGAGATCTTGCTTTCTACAAAATAATCAATATATTTGTAAAAACATTAAGATTCACCTATATACCAAATTGCCTTTTAAGAAAAGAAAGGAGTGAGTAGTGAGAAATTGAATGTGATTCTTTTTCTTTAAAAAACAATCCATCTATTTCTGATGTTAGGAAATATAACAAAATAAGGAATAATTATGCTTTTGTAATTATAACATTCAACTATAAAGACATAGTTGATTGTTATCTTTCAAAATAAGATATTTTCATAAAGCTATAAGAAAAATTTTCTGCAAACACCAAAACAAGAGTTATCAAGCCCTCTTTAAATCTCAATGCTTTTCCAACATTAATTCTGCCTAATGTCACAAGGAACGCTCTATTGTTATTTGTCTATGACTTCTCTCTGTCATCTTAGTTCAGTAGATTTTCACTTTTTCCCTATATCATAACAGCACAAATAAAGAAACGGCTTGTAACTAGCAAGAAAATAGATAGGAGTCTTATTTGTCCTGTAGGATTTGGAGACCTTCCTGAGGAAAAAGAGTAAGCAATTAAAATAATCGAGAATAATGAGTTTACGAATCCTCCCCAAGGAAGACTGAAAAAGTGATAAGAACCACTATGCTCCTAGCTTTTGACATACTTTATCTCATTTAATCCTCAAAATAATCGTGTAAGGATTGATTCCTAATTTTCTAGGTGAGAAAACTCAGGTTCAGAGAGGTCAAATATCTTGCTCTATGTCAGTGGCTGGTAGGAGACCAAGGAGCTGAACCTAGGCTTGCTTAAACTAAGGCCCATACTACTTTGTTAAAATCGGTACACATTCGTTGAAAGGAACAGAATTTACTGGTTCACCCTATGGGTGCTTTTCAGTGGTGTGCTGAAGCTCAGGAATTTTGCGAGTCGTTGTTAAATCTGGCCACTACTAAAAATTAAATTATATAAACTTAAATAATTATATTAAAACAAAGGTTATAAATACTCCAAATTCATAACTTTTTAATTGTTTCCTTATGTTTTACTACTGTCTGTGTGCCTGAGGTCATTTACATCCACTCTATCTGACTGGTGGAAATATTATATAATGATAAGCTACGACTCATCCCTTCCCAACCCTGTTCAGTGCCGTCATGTTGGTCACTTGAAAGCAGTAATGGGGGTATTCACACAATGGAAACTGACAAGCACTTCAAATCAGGCCATTTTTCCCTCAAGCAGGCCAGCTATTAAACATTTATACCTCACCTCTGTCTCCACTGAAGGGGGATTCAAGCAGAGGGGGCTGAAGGTGTTGTTAGGCTTCATCTCCAGACCCTTTGCTGAGTGTACATGTGATCACATCTATATAAAACTGCATATTCTATTTCTAAATTATTATGATTATTATTTTGAGATGTACTCTTGCTCTGTCGCCCAGGCTAGTCTGCAGTGGCGCTATCTCAGCTCAGTGGAACCTCCGCCTCCCAGGTTCAAGTGATTCTCATGCCTCGTTCTCCCAAGTAGCTGGGACTACAGGTGTGTGCAACAACACCTGGCTAATTTTTTTGGATTTTTAGGAGAGACGGGTTTCACTATGTTGACCAGGCTGGTCTCGAACTCCTGATGTTAAGTGATCTGCCCACCTCTGCCTCCCAAATTGCTGGGATTACAGGCATGAGACACCACACCCGGCCCCAAATTATTTTCTGGTTTGTATTCTCTGGTACAGATTTTCCTGCTCCCAGTGTTTATAATGAGTTAAAAGTAGTATAAATGGTATTTTAGAACCCATATCATAGTCATTTCTTGTATTTTTCCATATCTATTGACCCAGTAGTGGGTTAAGGGAACCTTTTCTCCTATGGTACTAGTCCAGCTGCTTCTCCAATATGAAAAAACACAAAGAAAGGACATCTTTTTTTTTTTTCTCAGAGATAAAGTCTTACTCTGTTGCCCAGGTTGGAGTGCAGTGACATGATCAAAGCTCGATGCAACCTTGACCTCCAGGGCTCAAGCAATCCTCCCGCCTCAGTCTTCTGAGTAGCTGGGACTACAGGTACATGTCACCACACCTGGCTATTTAAAAACATTTTTTTTTGTAGAGATGGGAGTCTTGATATGTTACCCAGGCTGGTCTTGAACTCTTAGCCTCAAGCAATCCTCCCACATTGGCTTCCCAAAGCTCTGGGATTACAAGCGTGAGCCAGCATGCCTAGCCACAGGAAGAAAATCTTAAATCAGTTCACTTTGTTCTTCCAAGCATAAGAAAAAAAAATCAGCAAAAGCTCAGCTTCATGACTCAAAAGGGCATTGGTTATAAACTACAAAGCTCACCTAGCTGTTCTCTGGCTTTCTGGCCACATCAACAAAAAAACTGCAACATTTAGCAAAACTGGCTTCTGAATGTATTGTGAAGGAGATTACAAAATCAGACAGCACACATTAAGAATCATTACAATTTGCTTTGAATATAGTATGAGTGACAAAAATGCTGATTGAGCAGTGTCAACAATAAACACGCAGTGTTAGGTGCACTCGCTCATTCATCAAGTAACATTTATTGGAATCTAAGATACTGTGTCCAGTGCTGGAGATGAAAATGGAGAAAGGGAGGACTACAGGAAGCATAGCTTGAAGGGGAAAGTTGCAAGCTCTGTCTGGGGCCTGTCCAATGTAAGCTAGTTATGAGACATTCAGAGGGAGATGTCTGTGAGGAAGTGCAGGGTTATACACTTCAAAACAGAGTACTTGGGTGGGAGGTGACCACTGGAGTCTGGCTTTTGGAACCAAAGCCTCAGAGCAGATGAACTCACCTGATGAGGGAAGAGGAAAGGAGGGAGGAGAGAAAGGACAAGGGGACAAAGTCAAAAGGTTTAGGATTAAGATTTTGGCAGTGGAAGAAGATCAACCAACAAAGTTGACTAAAAATGAATATCCAAAAAAGTAGAAAAGAAACCAGGAGAGGGTTGTCATGAAAATGAAGGTAAACCACTTTTTAAAAAAGGATAGAAAATTGAAAGTTCAGTTGCATTGAATGTTACTAGAAAGTCAGTGAAGGTGACTCCTGGAGATACATGCCTTCTGGATATATCAATATGGAGGCCAAGGGCAAACTTAGGAAGATAGTTTCATCCAGTGCTGAGGAAGTTGAACAGTAAGTGGGAGAGAGGAAATGCGCAAAGCATCTGCAGACCGTTCCTTAGGAAAGTTTTGCTGTCAGAGAGAGGAGAGCCAGCATCACTGCAGGGGAAGTGGAGTTTGTTTGCTTTAACATTAGAAAGATAGAAGGAACTTTGAATAAAAGTGAGATACACAGAAAGATTAAGGAGACCCTCTCGAAGGGATGGTGAGTAGTGAAGGGGATGAAATTCACTGCACGGGAGGCAGGTTTATCTCAGACGGAAGAAGGACCACTTTCCTTGTCACTGACAGCAATGGGGTAAATGTAGATAGGTTTGTCTGCAGTGGGAAGAGGAGCAAATTACTGACTGATGACATCTCTTTTCCTGGAGAATTACAAGGCAAGGAGTTCTGCATAGAATAAAGGGAGAAATGGGTGAGCCAGGTTGTGGGCATGCAGGGAGAAAGGGTGAGCTGCAGAGGGAGGTTTGGCAAGGGTGGAGATGGTTTGAAGTCTTGATTACAGACAGTAGGAAATTAATTGATCAGGGAAAGAGTAGTACTGAGACAGCAGCCAAGCTCAGTGATCATGAGTTCAGAGTAATTACTGCACTAACTAGATGTGGAAACTGGCCAGGTTACTTAAGCTCTGGCCTTAGTTGAGGGCCACTTCATTGTCTAACTCCAAGAGCCTCAGTTCAGATCACAGTCTATATGAATGGTATCCTGGAATTGCAGTGCACAGTTCATAGTCCTGCCTCAGTTTTCTCATCTGTAAATTTGGATAATAATAGTACTTATTTCATAGGCCCGTTGTAGTAAGTATTTGTAAAATGCTAAAATTCTACCAGGAACAAACAAGTCCTCTGTAAACGTGATCTGTTACTAACATCCTGCCATGTTGTTGCTCAGACACATTAAGGTCCTTGTGTGAGACATTGGTCTTTTATGAATGCATAATTCTTGCTTTTAAAATTGGCATAATATTCAATGCCAGATAGAGTATGTTAGGTAAGATTATAATCTGACATAATCTTTCCGGAAAGAAAACAGGAAATTAGTATTCAAAGCCTTAAAATATTAAAATATTTGATGTATTAATAGTAAATTCTATTTGTCAAAATTTAATTTAAGAAGATAACCAGTCATTCAAAGATCTGTTCACAAAGATTTTTTTCATCATATTTATTAAAGGGAAATTAAAAAAGAACCCAAATGCCCCAATTAATTTATATATGGAATATTGTATAGCCATTAAAATTGGTGGCTAAAGAGTTTTTTTAATGCCATGGGAAATGCAAATAAAATAATGTCAAACAAAAAGCCGATTATGAAATTTTAATTATAGTATCTCAGCCACATAGTAAAAATTATGCATAGAAAGGGGATTAAAGGAACTGATTATGCCAAAATATTAGTAATGGTTGCCTCTGGGTCAGGGGATAATACGCAGGACCAGCTTTCTTGGCATGTGAACTGTGCGGCTGCACAGGCCTGTGACGCAGAAGAGTCCTGGGCTTAGCCTGATGCTCTACTGCTGCTGTCTTGGAATTCTTCATGATTTTTCAGCAAAGGATTCCATATTTTCATTTTCCCCTGGACTCCATAAATTATATAGTGGTTCTGATAAGTACTTTTTTTATTCTTAATCCTTTTTGTGTTTGCCATTATTAAACAATAAAAGCATATACCTTATAAGATCTAAGTTATAGTCATATATCTCAGAATGACGTTTTGATCAAGACTGCAGAAATGATGGTGGTTCCGTAAGATTATAATGGAGCTGCCCTGTACCACCTCTTATTTTATTTTATTTTTTTGAGATGGAGTCTTGCTCTGTTGCCCAGGCTGGAGTGCAGTGGCGTGATCTCGGCTCACTGCAACCTCTGCCTCCTGGGTTAAAGTGATTCTCCTGCTTCAGCCTCCTGAGTAGCTGGGATTACAGGTGTGTGTCAGCATGCCTGGCTAATTTTTGTATTTTTAATAGAGATGGGGTTTCACCATGTTGGTCAGACTGGTCTCGAACTCCTGGCCTCAGGTGATTCATCCGCATTGGCCTCCCAAAGTGCTGGGATTACAGGCGTGAGCCACTGCGCCTGTCCCTCTTATCTTTTATATCAGATTTTTTTCTGTACCTTTTCTATGTTTAGCTACACAAATAACCATTGCGTTACAATTGCCTGCAGTATTCAGCACAGCCACATGCCTATACAGGTTTGTAGCCTAGGGGCGGAGTAGGCTATAACATGTAGGTCTGTGCAAGTACACTCCGATATTTTCATGACACTCACCTAACGATGCATTTCTCAGAACATATTTCCATCGTTAAGCGATGCATGACTGTATTATATAAAAATGTAAGGAAGCCCCCAATTGATTAGTTGATTGTGCTTTTCTTCACTCAGTTGTGCTTTTGCTTTTCCTAATAGTGTTATGTCTCAATGCTTTCTGGACATACTAGAGACTATGCCATGTAATTTACAAAGAAAAGGAGTAGCAAAACTGTTTATAAAAATGGTCTATCAGTGTTTGTTCACTTTCTTTCTTCCCACTGATCGTTCAACTCCCCTAAATTTGTTTTTACCCTATCCCCACATGAAAATCCTTCCTAAATCTGCCCTTGACTTCCATATTATTAAATCTAGTAGACATTTTTCCTCAGTAGTCAACCTCATCAATGCTTCAGTAACATTCAGTGTTATTGAGCCCACTCAATCTGTTTTAAAAAGTGGCTTCCCCAGTTTTCAGGACAAGCTTCTCCTGAATGCCTTCCAATCTCTCTGGCTTGTGGTAGCAGCCACTTGTACTCACATTCTTTTTGGGTGGTGAAGTTGATCCACTCGGAAGCTGTGCTGCCCACCTCGTTGTGTGCCACCACTCTCAGTTTGTACGTGGTGTAGGGCTGGAGACCTCCAAGGCTGGCTTTCTGTCCCAGCCCCATGTACTTTGTCTCTATTTGGCTGGGAGTACAGGGGAGGGCTGAGTCAGGAGGGCAAGCCACGTGGAGTTGGAGTTCATAGCTAAAATGAGAATGGATACATAGAGTGAAGATGGGTAATGGAATTAGTTTAACTCTCACTTTTAAAACTGGTTCTATTTTGTGAGGAGACATTTTGTTTTCATAGACTACAGGCTCTTTAAAACTTCCATTTGCCGAAAACTGCTCTCAGAAACACTTTATGTAATGTTATTGGAAACGAGCAGCAGATGTAACTAGAGAAATGATAAAAGAAGTCACCATCTACACGCACATTGCTGTTTACCCAGCAACTAGCGATCCTTGTTGGTAGAGATAAGACATTTCCCTCTTTTAAGAGAAGAGACATGAATGGTTCTTCTCTTTTTAGAATAAAGACTTTTTTTTTTCTAAATGATTTGAGTCAAGTGTCTTCTTTTTTCTTTCAAACAGTGGTTTATGACAATATTTTAAATTAGATCAGAGCAATTCTGATCTAACTGTGGACGTGTCTTATGTTCCAGGGAAGACTTGTAGAAGGAATGCTTCCAGAAAACTATTAGGAGGAGGATATTGAATACAAACACATTGCATTGTCTTTTTAATGTAAAGCTTATTTTGTTGTTCTCCTTTCTATCATTAGCTGCTTTTATGATTTAAATATATCGCAGGTAACATTACCACTCAAATCAATTTATTTGTCTACTTTGCTATAGATATCTATTCAATGAGCAAGTCCTCCCTGGGGAGTGCTGGGTAGCTATACGAGTTTGTAGCCTAGGGGCGGAGTAGGCTGTACCATGAGTTCATCAGTCTGTACACATGCCTTGTTAGTTTATTCATCCTTCCGCCTGACCCACTACCTGTGAATGACACCATTGGGGAACATGGGGGGACTCCACTGGAAGGAGGCCGTCCTTGAGGCCAGCGTCTCGATATGTGGAGAGGACAGTCCTGACGGTGGAGCAGGATGGGTTCTCAGTTCAGCTGTCGGTCCTTTGCTGCAACAATTGAAGCAGGTGCAGGCCTCTACTCCAATAGAGTAGTTAGTGAAGGCTTGAAGGCCATGGAGAGTCTGCTGGGTGGCCATGCCTTCAGATAGCTGTGGGAGGAAAGAGGCTAGATGAGGCAGTGTCAAACATTAGAGGTGTTTGATGAATGTTATCGGATCCCACCTCCTATGAATGCGGTACCACGCCAGGCATTCTGGGAGACGAAACATGGCATTTAACATGGCATTTATCCTCAAAAAATTACCAACCCCGTTAGATAGGTATGACAAATAGGTGAAAAATTTGATAATGTAACCGTTAAATAGAAGTTTGAGGTAGCAGGATGGAAATCACAAGGCATAATATTATCGATTATCTATCACCTTAGAATGGTATTAGAAAATGGCATAGAACACACAAAGTGTTGATCAAAGTCTATGACCCTCTGAGTGATGTCTTTTCAAAGAGCAAAATCTGTTTTTCTATTATATGTCTAGCAGCATTCACCAAGGTCCATATTCTGCAAATGGTTACTTGCATGCAATTCCTCAGTCAAAAAATCCTTTCATATCTACATTAAAATCAGGTATAAGACTTTTTTTTTTCTAAATGATTTGAGTCAAGTGTCTTCTTTTTTCTTTCAAACAGTGGTTTATGACAATATTTTAAATTAGATCAGAGCAATTCTGATCTAACTGTGGACGTGTCTTATGTTCCAGGGAAGACTTGTAGAAGGAATGCTTCCAGAAAACTATTAGGAGGAGGATATTGAATACAAACACATTGCATTGTCTTTTTAATGTAAAGCTTATTTTGTTGTTCTCCTTTCTATCATTAGCTGCTTTTATGATTTAAATATATCGCAGGTAACATTACCACTCAAATCAATTTATTTGTCTACTTTGCTATAGATATCTATTCAATGAGCAAGTCCTCCCTGGGGAGTGCTGGGTAGCTATACGAGTTTGTAGCCTAGGGGCGGAGTAGGCTATACCATGAGTTCATCAGTAAGCGATGCATGACTGTATTATATAAAAATGTAAGGAAGCCCCCAATTGATTAGTTGATTGTGCTTTTCTTCACTCAGTTGTGCTTTTGCTTTTCCTAATAGTGTTATGTCTCAATGCTTTCTGGACATACTAGAGACCTGTCTCTTATACACATCTAGATGTGTATAAGAGACAGAGATGGGAGTCTCGCCATGTTGGTCAGACTGGTCTCGAACTCCTGGCCTCAGGTGATTCATCCGCATTGGCCTCCCAAAGTGCTGGGATTACAGGCGTGAGCCACTGCGCCTGTCCCTCTTATCTTTTATATCAGATTTTTTCTGTACCTTTTCTATGTTTAGCTACACAAATAACCATTGCGTTACAATTGCCTGCAGTATTCAGCACAGCCACATGCCTATACAGGTTTGTAGCCTAGGGGCGGAGTAGGCTATAACATGTAGGTCTGTGCAAGTACACTCCGATATTTTCATGACACTCACCTAACGATGCATTTCTCAGAACATATTTCCATCGTTAAGCGATGCATGACTGTATTACATAAAAATGTAAGGAAGCCCCCAATTGATTAGTTGATTGTGCTTTTCTTCACTCAGTTGTGCTTTTGCTTTTCCTAATAGTGTTATGTCTCAATGCTTTCTGGACATACTAGAGACTATGCCATGTAATTTACAAAGAAAAGGAGTAGCAAAACTGTTTATAAAAATGGTCTATCAGTGTTTGTTCACTTTCTTTCTTCCCACTGATCGTTCAACTCCCCTAAATTTGTTTTTACCCTATCCCCACATGAAAATCCTTCCTAAATCTGCCCTTGACTTCCATATTATTAAATCTAGTAGACATTTTTCCTCAGTAGTCAACCTCATCAATGCTTCAGTAACATTCAGTGTTATTGAGCCCACTCAATCTGTTTTAAAAAGTGGCTTCCCCAGTTTTCAGGACAAGCTTCTCCTGAATGCCTTCCAATCTCTCTGGCTTGTGGTAGCAGCCACTTGTACTCACATTCTTTTTGGGTGGTGAAGTTGATCCACTCGGAAGCTGTGCTGCCCACCTCGTTGTGTGCCACCACTCTCAGTTTGTACGTGGTGTAGGGCTGGAGACCTCCAAGGCTGGCTTTCTGTCCCAGCCCCATGTACTTTGTCTCTATTTGGCTGGGAGTACAGGGGAGGGCTGAGTCAGGAGGGCAAGCCACGTGGAGTTGGAGTTCATAGCTAAAATGAGAATGGATACATAGAGTGAAGATGGGTAATGGAATTAGTTTAACTCTCACTTTTAAAACTGGTTCTATTTTGTGAGGAGACATTTTGTTTTCATAGACTACAGGCTCTTTAAAACTTCCATTTGCCGAAAACTGCTCTCAGAAACACTTTATGTAATGTTATTGGAAACGAGCAGCAGATGTAACTAGAGAAATGATAAAAGAAGTCACCATCTACACGCACATTGCTGTTTACCCAGCAACTAGCGATCCTTGTTGGTAGAGATAAGACATTTCCCTCTTTTAAGAGAAGAGACATGAATGGTTCTTCTCTTTTTAGAATAAAGACTTTTTTTTTTCTAAATGATTTGAGTCAAGTGTCTTCTTTTTTCTTTCAAACAGTGGTTTATGACAATATTTTAAATTAGATCAGAGCAATTCTGATCTAACTGTGGACGTGTCTTATGTTCCAGGGAAGACTTGTAGAAGGAATGCTTCCAGAAAACTATTAGGAGGAGGATATTGAATACAAACACATTGCATTGTCTTTTTAATGTAAAGCTTATTTTGTTGTTCTCCTTTCTATCATTAGCTGCTTTTATGATTTAAATATATCGCAGGTAACATTACCACTCAAATCAATTTATTTGTCTACTTTGCTATAGATATCTATTCAATGAGCAAGTCCTCCCTGGGGAGTGCTGGGTAGCTATACGAGTTTGTAGCCTAGGGGCGGAGTAGGCTGTACCATGAGTTCATCAGTCTGTACACATGCCTTGTTAGTTTATTCATCCTTCCGCCTGACCCACTACCTGTGAATGACACCATTGGGGAACATGGGGGGACTCCACTGGAAGGAGGCCGTCCTTGAGGCCAGCGTCTCGATATGTGGAGAGGACAGTCCTGACGGTGGAGCAGGATGGGTTCTCAGTTCAGCTGTCGGTCCTTTGCTGCAACAATTGAAGCAGGTGCAGGCCTCTACTCCAATAGAGTAGTTAGTGAAGGCTTGAAGGCCATGGAGAGTCTGCTGGGTGGCCATGCCTTCAGATAGCTGTGGGAGGAAAGAGGCTAGATGAGGCAGTGTCAAACATTAGAGGTGTTTGATGAATGTTATCGGATCCCACCTCCTATGAATGCGGTACCACGCCAGGCATTCTGGGAGACGAAACATGGCATTTAACATGGCATTTATCCTCAAAAAATTACCAACCCCGTTAGATAGGTATGACAAATAGGTGAAAAATTTGATAATGTAACCGTTAAATAGAAGTTTGAGGTAGCAGGATGGAAATCACAAGGCATAATATTATCGATTATCTATCACCTTAGAATGGTATTAGAAAATGGCATAGAACACACAAAGTGTTGATCAAAGTCTATGACCCTCTGAGTGATGTCTTTTCAAAGAACAAAATCTGTTTTTCTATTATATGTCTAGCAGCATTCACCAAGGTCCATATTCTGCAAATGGTTACTTGCATGCAATTCCTCAGTCAAAAAATCCTTTCATATCTACATTAAAATCAGGTATAAGTATTGGAGAACCTGAAAATCTCTTCCTCTGAGGGTGTTGGTTTGTACAAAATATCATAGTCTTCTCTCAATCATCTTTGTAGGATTATAAACTTTTTGGTTTATTTTCAGCAAATTTTTAACCTCATTGTGGTTTTAATAAGTACTCTTTGGAACAAGAGTTCAGAAACTGGAAATTAATTTTCATGTTGACAAAAAGAATGCATGATTAAGAAGAGCTGTTAAAAAATGCATACAATGCACTCCAAATATAAATTATTTTAGTTTATTATCATTTTATAAGCATGGATAATCAAGGGTTGATTGTATTTACATCATCTATATTTATTGAATACAAAGCCCTATAGAAAATATGCTAATATTCCTTTAACATTCAATCCAAGCCTCCCTGTATGTAAGTTATCTGTTGAAATTGTGTTTCAATACCTGACACTCTGGTCTCAGAGGAATTCTCCACTCTTGCCCAAATTGTTCCCTAAATTGATCTAAATAATTTATAGTGTAATATCAGGACCTGCACAATCTCTATACAATGTTTGTGTGAACAAAGTATTATAATCTCCACTTATTCATGAGAAACTTGAGTGACACAAGCTATACCACAGAGACAAGGGTCTTCATCCTGCTGGCTGCTGGTCTCTTCTTTTAAATAATGCAGGAACTGGTCTAGTTGATTCTTAACATCGCCTCCAGGAAGTGGCTTGGCTAACGCACAATGTGAAAGACTAGTTCCCTGAGCAATCTCTCCTGTCTCCCAATGTGCCTCAAACGTGTTAATGAACAAACAGTGGAGTTAGGGCTGTGCTGATGGAGCTGCTCTGCTCTCTCTTCTAAAGGGTTAGAACTTTCTTGAATTCACCAGAGGAATAAGAGTTTTCCATGTGTTATTAGAGATTTGTGCATGTCAAAATAGAGATTCCAAGGATAATCTTTGCTCTATTTTGTCTTTTTCATACTAACATTTACACCACCAATAATTACAATTTGCCGACTTCTTACTACGTGCCACCACTCTGTTAAGTGGTTGATCTATTTTCTAATTCAATTGAATTAGTTTGATTGTTTCTAAAGTCTTGTTTTCTTAGGTTTGTGGAGTCTTTAATACCACCTTTAGCATCTCTCTCCCTAAGAGTTTACATACTTTCTGTATGTTTCCTCAGGGTTCACTTTTTCTTCTCTGAGGGATCTTTGTGCTACTAAGTTCACCATAGGGCAATTCAGAATAGAAGGATAAGAAAGATGGAGAGAAAAATAAAAATGTAAACACAAGGGCTCCATGGTAATGATTTTTAAAAGTCAACCAGTCCTGGGTTTTTAGCTCTGTTGCTCACCACTGTCTCAGCCCCATGAGCGCTGCTGGAGAACAGCCTGTAGAGACTGACGATCCCATTGGGCTTCTTGGGGGCACTGATGTTGACCACTGCTTGGGTAGAAGAGACCGCAGGGAACGTAGGGGCTCTGACACCTTCTGGTGGGGCTGGCCCGGTTCTGCACCACGTCCAGCTACTGGGGGCCTTTCCTGCAGAATTCACTGCCCAGACCTCCAAAGAGAAATCAACAAGACTGTCAAAAGCAAGATACCCTCAGGCTGGGTGGGGGGGAAAAAAAGAAAAGAAAAGAAAAGAAAAAAAAAAGACATTGGCAACCAAAAGCAACTAAACACAACAGGAAGAGATAAACTTTGATCTTGCAACTTTGTAATCACACAGGAGCACAGGCTCTTCCTTTATTATTATTATTTTTTGCCTTTTACCTTTGACCATGTGAACACAAAGGGGGGCATTTAGGATTTCAGAATGCAGCTGGTTGATTTAAGCCTAATGAAAAAACTGCTCATCTCTGTGTGGGAAGTGGAGTGATTTTGTCAGCTTCTGCAAACTGGATGGATCTGCAGACTACATAAAACTCAGCAATTCTTAAACATCATCCCCACCAAATCTGCATGAAAATTAAATTTCCTTTCATCAAGGAGGGAATAAACATATGGAACGATGTATAATCTTATTTATCAAGAACCATTTGTATAATTAAACACGAATATCCTAAAAGGTTGCCTTAGGTCGTCATTTGCATGAGTAAGTAATTTGTAGAATGTCAGGTACAATAGACAGAGTAGATGGATGTGTGAGTGTATAGGGTTAAATTAGGCCCAATAATAGCCAACTACACAGTGATCAATCAGAATGATAGATCTAAATGGCAATACAAGAAGACTGTCTGCGTGTTTAGGAGTAGTAGTATTCCTTAGTAAGCTTTCAGGTGAAAGTCTAACTTCAGGACAATTTTTCTCATTGCATTTCTTCTACACTATGTATTTTCTAAAAATTTGCCCCTGGGCTTTTAAAGACAAGTCTGAAAAACTTGTTTGATTCTACAGTACACACATTCCAGGCATTCAGTATTTAAAAAAAAAAAAAAAATGCAGAATGTTCAAAATAGGAGATATTTGTGGGGAAAAGAAAACTCAGAATACTTTGCAGTGAGAGTTTAGTTTCATTTTTGTTTACTTTGCTTTTGCATCAATAGTATCTTCAAGAGAAGAAACATTAGAGAGATTTTTAGTAGTTAGGTCAAATCCTATCAGTAGTTTTCATACTTTTCTTTTTTTCCAGATTCCTTTGTGAAAGTAAATTTTCTGATGTTGAATTGTTTTCAGGTTGCTGTCAAATGCAAATCTCCAGCCCCTTGCTGATAGGATTGCCAGGAGCCTCATTTTTAAAAAGAGACAACTAACCTACTTACATAGACACACCTGCTCTTTTTAGAGCTTGGATACATCCTCTCATCATTTGCATAATAATCACTCACATTTGCATAAACTCTACATTTTACAAAGCACTTTAACTTATGTCAGCTTATTTAGTCCTTACAATGGCAACCTTGTAAGGTGAGTGGAGAATGTATTACTAGTCCCCTTTTAAAGGTGAAGAAATTGAGGCTCAGAAAATTTCACTATCTTGTTCAAGGTGACAAAAGTTAGAAGCGCTGAAATTCTGCTCTCCAGTGCCTGTTTCAATGAGCGGGGTTTTTGATTCTGTATGCCATCCATATGCATAAATAAAATACTCAGAATCATGAAAACTTAACGTCTTGTCCATAGACAAATACCTGCAATTCTAGATTAGGTAAGGTGTCTTAGCTTGCAAGGATGGCTAGACATGTACAAGTTGTCTTAGGTGAGGGGGGTTTATTTTGTAAGTATAGGGAAGTAAGGAGCTAGCAATGGGAGAGCCAGGTTTCATGGAAGTTAGAGTCCATCAGAATACAACTGCAGCTGCTCTCAGAGTCCCCTCAGAAATGGGTGAGGTCAGACTTACACTGGGGAGGCGAGGTGGAGGTTATTCATGAAGAAGTCAGATTTCAGGGCTGGTGAGGAGGGTCCCTGTCTCCTCACTCTGCCCCAGAACAACCACTTTTACTGCAAATACCTTTCTGAGGAAGTGGTGTGGGGGACACCTATTATTGCACAATGAATGACAAGATTTGAAAAAATATTCTTGAAAAAGTAATACAAAGTAAGGTGCAAATATTGACATGACATTTTTTTGCCAAGAGCAGAACTTTGATTGGTGATTTAAGGGCAGGCAGAATTTAAAGTCAGGTTACAATGGATGGGGAAGAAAATGAGGAAGAAAATGCAACTAGGTATAATAAAAGAAAAATTCAACAACTTGCCAATTAACTACTGTGCACCAATAGGAGATAGAAGTAGTACAGGCATAGGGTGTTGAAAGAAAATGAGATGAAATAAGCATAATTCATAGAAAGTGCTCAGCACAGTGCTGGCTCTGGCTTATGAACATTAACTTTTCTTTCATTTTCAATGTAGATATAGAATCATAAATACTATTAAGGCTTTTTAATGGTAGTGTTGTAGATCGTACTAAATCTCAGCCTTCCTGTGTTACGTGAACTTCTACTAGGTGGAGTTCTATTTCCAAAATGGGATTTAATCCCTGGATTTTAAAAACACTTGGGCCTCAGTATTATAGTATTTTGCTATATTTCTTGGAAATATTCCCTTTTAAAACCAGGCAACTCAAAATTCCCCATCACTAATAGGGAAGGTACGTAGGCTATTTTGTCTTTGGCAGGAGTCCTTCATAATACATGACTCTTTTTCCTAGACTTTCTTTTTACTATTCAATCAATTTGAGATCAAAATAGCATTCATATAAATCAACATGCTTATGCAAAGCAGGATCAACCTATTTACATGAGCAACTGTGAAAATGAAAACAGTTAGAATGAAGAGAAAGCTGACTGAGATAATGAAGCATTATGAATTTCACAAAACTTGTACCACGAGGCAGTGTCTCTGTTATATCAAACCACTAGGAGAAAAGGAAAAAAGAACCTGTACATAATATTATTTTCTCTGTCTCCTTCTGTCTCTCTCTGTCTCTATCTCTGCTGAGGCAAAAACGTTCTTTGTCTAAAATATCACTGTGGATTTGTGTCTATGTCCGGCTAAGCAAGAGATAAAAGTATTGAAGTGTAGTTCAGGGTCCAGGGTAAAAATACTAACAGATAATGTTTATGATTCCCACTGAGAAGCAGTGCCCCAAGATTTGAGTCTGTCTTTATAAGGCGGAGAAAGAAGCAGCAGAGATCCTGCATGGAAAATTTTTTAGCAATATGTCCCGATCTTTTAGTTGTAATGAACCCGTAAAAATCAATAAATAAAATATCTTGTGATCACACAGCTGTGTATTCTCTTTCTTTAGTGTGTGAGCTCCTAGAAACATGAAAGAGTTATTATTGGGGAAGAAAAGCAAGTAAGGCTTATAAATTCCATGGCCAAGAGAAAAAAAAGTCAAGATATTCTTCATCTTTGATTTATTCAAGATTATCTTTATTCCTACAGTGTTTAGACTGAACATATTTATTCTTTGTTATTATTATACTTTAAGTTCTAGTGTACATGTGAACAACATGCAGGTTTGTTACACAGGTATGCATGTGCCATGTTGGTTTGCTGCACCCATCAACTCGTCATTTACATTAGGTATTTCTCCTAATGCTATCCCTCCCCCGGCCCTCCACCCACAACGGCCCGGGTGTGTGATGTTCCCCTCCCTGTGTCCATGTGTTCTCATAGACTGAACATATTTATTCTTTTATAATAAAAGATTAAAGATGATTAAAGTTTCTGCTGAAATGCATTATTATTTGGGTTTGGTGAACACTTTCACATGTGAATGAGTGGATGCACACGCAGTTATCACTGTAAAGTCAGAAACTTCCCCAGCTGTTAATAATGAAAAGTTAGGACTGACTGACTTGGTTGTTTTATTTCTCTAAGGCTTCTGTTGTAACCATGAAAAAAGTTACAATGTAAAATGTCATAGAAAACGTAGATTACTTTTAAAAGCATAAAAACTATAATTGTTTAGCCACAAATTCTTTAATTAACTAGCAAAATGGTAGATTAATATGTCCATTTTCAATGAAATTTCTGTTTTCAATGTAATATATTTTTAAATCCAACTAGAGACTATTACCATATTTATGCTTGTTGTTCATTAAAAAAAATGAAATTGTTCTTTTATTTACTCTTTCCTACCCCAAAGGACTAATTACTGTATTTTGCCTTAAAAATTTTTAATTACACAGAGTGTCAACATCTGCCACTAAGCTGCCATAATCATGTTGCTGTGAAAACAATGAATTTAATCATTTGTTCTCTCTTGAAAATTGCCTCTTTGAGAGAAGTCTTTGTCAAAATATATTCCTTAGCCATGGTCATCAAAATGATTTTGGGTATATTCTGATTTCTGTATCAGAATTTCTGGTGACAGGACCTTGGAATTTGCCCTTTCAACATATTTCCAAGTGATTTTTACACCCAATATTATTTGAAAAACACAAAGGTCTATTCTTTATAGAACCAAGTACAGAATATAGGCACTGTACATTTTCAATTTCTATTTATGTTATGTCTCTTTAGAGTTATACTTTGCATTACCTTTGTCATTACCTTTAGTCATTCAAATAAACACAATAAATGTATCTTGGAATATGTTACAATTCAATAATCATCACAGAATTAATTACTGTGTTTTTTCACAGTTCCAAACAGAGCTAGAGTTTACCGACTTTGTAGAACCACTTCTTGCCTCCTAATTTTCACTTAAGGTGTAATTTCTTGAAACCTTGATATTTCTAGAAATTGCTGAGTCTATTTTTGTTTTAGTGCAGAGGAATATTATTCTAAATGCTCCCAATTTCTCTCAACACGACATTTTTCCTTCTAATTTTATTCTAGGAGGAAAGCAAACATTTGTGAACAGAAGCATTGTAATAATTTTTGTGAATGGGAAAGAGAAGGGATCACCAGTCTACAGAGGATGGGAGAAGGCGAAATGTATCAGAAATCTCCCAGAGTGGTGGCCCCTTTAGATGCTTCTGTTACAGTGCTAGTTATTCTTTTTCCTTTTTTTTTTTTTTTTGAGACAGAGTCTTGCTGTCGCCAAGGCTGGAGTGTAGTGGAGCGATCTCGACTCACCGCAACCTCCACCTCCTGGGTTCAAGTGATTCCCCTGCCTCAGCCTCCTGAGTAGCTGGGACTACAGGCACCTGCCACCATGCCTGGCTAATTTTTTGTAGTTTAGTAGAGATGGGGTTTCACCACGTTGGCCAGGCTGGTCTTGAACTCCTGACCTCGTGATCTGCCCGCCTCAGCCTCCCAAAGTGCTGGGATTATAGGCGTGAACCACCGTGCCCGGCCTTTGCTAGTTTTTTTTAGCACAATTTCCACACTTAACTTGTTGTTAAGATTGTTATCACATTCCCATCAGGGGGACAAATAGATATTAAAACGGTCTTTCCAATACCTGTATTGGCTAAACAAAGTAGTTTTCACCTTAATGCTTTGTCTCGCTCAATGTCTCATATCTTTCTGAAATAACCTTCGTTGGGACTGATGGTTTCCAAGTATTGTCTTAGAGCAAAGCTAAATTATTAATATAAATTTCAAGGGGGTTCCTGATGTATTTTTCCTTTATGGTATCATAAGAAAAACCCCTAAATTGTGAAAATATTTTATGATTCTTTTGGCCAAGGAAATGCTACAAGTCTTGTTCAAACCCAGGGAACATACTTCATAATATATGGTTCCTGGATGCTTTGTATACGGGTCAGCACCAAGATGATGTTTATTTGGTCTTACATTTGCTATTATTTTCCTTATAAAAATAGAATACGGAGTAACCAAATTCAGTCGACTAGTCTTTTCCAAAAGATCTCTAATCTGTTAACTCCTAATGTAAGTGATGATGACTGTCTTTGTGCTTGGAGCAATTTGAGAGTTTGCTCTTTATCCAGGCTGCTTATGATAAGAGCTGTACTAGTAAAACTGTTAACTCTCAGAGGATTAAGAGAGGGAAGAATATCTGAGCTCTCTGCAACTTCTGTGAAACAGTAGCGTACTTCCTTGTGGGATAATGACAATGTTTGATTAAAAAAAGCATTTCAACAATTCTGAGGACAAATTTATATCAAGAAGCTCTAAGGAGACATAATTGTTTATAAAAACTAAGGAATGTGAACATAATTTTGTAACAATTCACATCAGAAATAAACAAAAAATCTAGCATGAACAGCTATGCCAGTAATTAATAAGTAGAGTAAACAGGTTGTATGTTAACGGGCAAACAATTAAATTATTTGTTTCCTAGGGGCATGTAATGAGATTGTTATCACATTCCCATGAGGGGACAAATAGATATTAAAAAGGTCTTTCCAATACCTGTATTGGCTAAGGCCAACAGCTAATTCAATAGATTCGATCAAAATCACTACTTCTTTCACTGCTCCTGATTTATGACTTTGGCTGTTGTTAGTCATCACTCATTGCAGTTTGCTTTCCAGTGCTCATAAATTATGCCTCATAAATAAAAAGATACAATCAAGGAAATCATATCAATTCATCTACAACCTTGGAGTATATTTTCCCATGGCAGTCACGCTAATGCCTTCTTAAAGGGTAGCGCTTGTCATAGGTTTTGAATATGTTTGAATAGCAATATGCCAAAATCTTCTTTGCCGGAATCGTGGTTAAAGAATTTTGACAAAAGAGACAATGCAATGAATTTGAAATTACATGATTACAAGATTGTTTTATTTCATGAGTAGCCCTGCAGGCTCCAGCAATGAAGGCATAATGTGCTGAAAAGCTCTATGTAGCTATTTATTTAACTGTCTACCTATCTGATTTTCTTTCACCATCAAATGGACGTTTTCTAGCACCTCTATTTGCATAGAACCTTGCTGGATACAATACAGTCACACTTTTACAGATATAGTCCCTGTATTCCAGGTTTCCTTCATCTAAAACACCTTGGATTAGGCAAGATAGAACCTGATTTTAATTGAATTCTGGGACCCAGGGGAAGAGGGCACAGCAGGACATTGTCTTGCTTTCTATGAGCACTTTTGAAGTTCAGAGACGTGAAGCTACTGGAAAAATTACAAGACATTTCCCATGCTAGAAATGGGTGTCTTGTCACTACTGCTTCTCATACCACCTTGCTCTTTGGAGTCATTTACTACGTGTGAATACGGTTCTTCTCTAATATCTGAAGAAGGGAAAACTGACCTAACAGTGGAAAACACTGAAATTAGCCCTGATTCACTTTTAACAATAAAACTAAATAATGAAAGTTTGGAGTTATCACATGCTATTTTTTATTGCTTATATATGCTCTCCCTAAGAGGAAACAGGAACCCAGCCCCATCCTGCTCTCATGGAGGATATATAAAAGTAGCTACTGGGTTTATTGAGCACTTACAGTTTTGTAAGTGTATTCTATGTACTAATTTTGCATTTTTCCTACCGACAATCCTATATGGTTGGTATTATTATCCCCACTTTACACATGAGAAAACTGAGGAACACAGAAATTTATGCAACTTGGTACGTGATAAAGCTGGCCTTCCAATACAGATAGGTGATATAAAAGCCCAAGCTCTTTACCCCTTCCTACATAAGGCCATTAAAAAAAGGCCTGTATACACCTTCCACATGGTAGGCTGCTGCCCTGGGGAGCTTTTCACAGAGGCCTGCATGAACTGGCTTTTTCTGTGGAGGGTAGCCTAAAAGTGGGACGGTGGAAGTTGTTACAAACAATGTGACATCCATCTCTGCTGCCACTTATCACGCTTTGAGCAATATTGCATATTACACAGAAGCAAGTACTACTCATATATTTCATCCTGTTCAAACATGTGTAAATGCACTGAAATTCCATTATGTTCTCTACAATAATAACTATACCCTAATGGATATAGCATTAAAATATATATTTTATCCACAATAAGTTGCTAGAGGAAGCTAAGATCACAATCACCAATTACGATTAACATCTCCATGAAGGATAGTAAATTAGATAAGACTATTTATCATCCATGTATTCAACACATATTGATTGAGCCATTTCTACATGCCAGATGCTGTTCTATGAGCTGGGGATACAACAGTGAACAAGGCTGGCACTAACATCCTGGTGAGGGGAGGCAATCAATAACAACACAAATAAAATAAACCGGTAAGGATATATGCTAGAAAAGAAATGATGATATTGTATGGTGATATACGTAAGGTGATATAGCAGAAAATGGTTGACTTGTCCAGGAGGTTCTCTCAACAGGTGACCATCAAGCTGGGATACAATTGGCAGAAGCTCACCAGATGAGGATCTGAGGGAAGAGCATTCTGTAGAAAAGAAGAGCATGTGCAAAGGCCTTAGGGCTAGATCCTCGAGAAGGCCAGTGTGGCTGACCTTAGTGAGTAAGGGCCAGAGAGCAATGGGATGAGGACAGAAGCGGACAAAAGTGAGGCCATGAAAGGCCTCATGGAACTAGAGAGGAGTTTGCATTTTATGGAATGGGGGAAGGAGAGTTTGCAGCGGGAGAGTGACTTTATTTGATTTTCATTTTACAGGAATGCTGGATATTGAACACCTTCTATGTATTTATATATTAAATCTTACTTTTTTTTTGTAAGTGATAATACCCTAGCTTTAAGGTCAACTTATTTAAAGTTCACAGCAACCTTCCTGGGGTAAGTTTTTTTGTTTGTTTGTTTAATCTCAATTTTACAGATAAGAAAACTGAGGTTTAGTGAGTTCAAATTACTAGCTGAGGATCCAGAGTTGGTAATTCATGTAGCCCAGACTGAAACCCTAATCAGTCTGTCTTCACAGGGTCAGGAATTTGTGCTCCTGATGAAGGTGACTTGAAGAAGCTGCAGTTCAGCAGAGCCACCATTGTACTTGGGGTCAGAAAGTCAGGACTTGAGTTCTGACTCTGTTGTTTTTTGACTAGGTAACTTGCTAAGTTATTCAGGTTCCTGACTATGCTAAGAGATAACAACACCCACCCCACAGGACTATTTTAAGATTTACATGCAATAATGTTTCTAGAAATTTCTGAGGAATGGGGTGGGGGATGAATATATTTATAAATAGTTCATCAATTTTTGAAAGTCCCAAAGCTACATGCAAATGCAATTTGGAGGTAACTGTTGGGGTAGAATTTAAGAAACCAGTCTTTGAACCTGAATCTTAAGGTTCGAATTTGAGTCCTGCAACTTATCAACTCTATATCCTTGGGCACGATACCTAATTTTTCAATGCCTCATGTTTCTCACCTGTAAAATAGTGTCAGTAATAACACCTATCTCAAATGGTTGTATGAGATTAAATTAGTTAATATGCATGCAGTTCTTAACATAGCCCTTAGCACACAACAAACCCTAAATAAATAATAGTGATTACTATCACATTATTTGTGTGAAAAGACAGGAGAGAGTGACTTAACAGTTTTGGGGATCTAGTGGGACTAGATAGCAATTCTGCAACTCACTTCTGGATTCTAGTTAGTTGTTATGCATTAATAAGATTGGAAAACGCTCCACAGCATTTGGAATTTAGCCCACACCTCCCTCTGTATCTTTCTTCCAGGTACTTCTGTACTCTAGAACTTTGAGGGTTAGAGTAAATAAAAGCCTGGCTTTTCAAAAATATTGCTCTACATTGAAACTTGTTAATTGGACGGCTTATTTACTTTGTCTTATTATTAGTTAAAATTTCTCAAAAAGTCCCCAAGCATGAACAAAAGGAAAAATCAGAGCAATTCAATGGATTTTTTAGAGAAAAGAATTTTATTACTGGTTTCCATTAGAAATATGCCTATAGGAATCAAAGAGAGAACTGTACAGTTTTCTAGATGCTTATGGGCATCTTAGTAATGATCAGATCCATAAACAGATAGATAAATCAATTAACAAGAAGAGGTTTCAACTATGCTTTTAAAAACTACCATTTAGAGCATCTGACTTATTTGCATGTGTTAACATTTTTGTTTCCACCTGCAGATTGGATTGCTTCATATATCCTGAGATGTTTATTTACAATTTAATGGTAATATACTATTGGTTCAAGTACTTAAGTACAATCCTCCTTAAGTCTTCAAATTTACTTAGTGGTTTATCAATAATCGTAGAGTGACAAGCCAAAGCTGGCCAGGTGATCCTCTAGTCCAGAAAGGATTCTACTGGTGAAGGCATTGTTATATATTGGTTGAGGAGCAGCATCAATCTGAGTGTGGGGGATGAGCTGTTTTTTCC
Organism: Mandrillus leucophaeus; assembly: GCF_000951045.1. Classification (NCBI taxonomy): domain Eukaryota; kingdom Metazoa; phylum Chordata; class Mammalia; order Primates; family Cercopithecidae; genus Mandrillus; species Mandrillus leucophaeus. The sequence goes on along the minus strand of NW_012103243.1, from coordinate 4,083,078 downwards.
CCAGATCCATTCTCTGCCCTTCTCTGGCTTGCTCTGTACCCTGGAAGGCTGACTTTATCAGATCGCCTCACCTGGAGTCTTTTCTTCGCTGGCTCTTTTCCATTAGGGTTTGATCAAAGGGAAGAGAGAGTTCAGATTCTTTGTTTCTCCTGCTCCTCTCTTTGGCACTGCAGGTTGACAAGGCTGAATTTCCTTTCAATGTCCCAGATTCTTCTGTTGTCCCTGCAGGCCTAGAGGTAACAGTTTCTGGCTCTTCCTACTTCCTGGGTACTTTAACATCCCTTATTGATTCTCTTAATTCTGCCCACACCTCCATAAATGGCCTCTTCATTAAATTTTCTTCAAATACCCTTTGAATGTGCCATATACTTCCTGTTGAGGTCCCGATTGATGCAGTGGAGAACATTTTGAACCATTACACAGGTACCAATAATAGTAGGTGGGCGAAGAGAGGCTTCTAAACATAAGGATGGAGATTTAGAAAGGCATTTCTTTTTGTAAGACTGAAGGAACAGAGAAATGGTGCCTCTTCGTGTGTCTGTGGAATGATTTTAGTCCAGTAGCTCTTTAGTATCAAGGCGCCACCTGTGCTGCACAAAACCATCTGGCCAGAGAGTAGAATAAGAGTGGCCTTTAGAGTTTGGTGTGGAAATCATGCTGTCCCTGAAGATGAAGAAGCTGCTTCTTCCTCCCTGGATCTGTTTTGCCGTCGCTCAGATCTTGCAAACATCAACATTCCTAGTGATATTTTTATGGATACATTATTCATGGGCATCTTTATTTGTCTTATCAACTGTACTTTAAGTCCCTGAAGGGGAGAGTGCATGGATTTTAGCTTCCTACCTCAATCCTAGTAACTAGGTATACACTTTGAACATTGTAGGTGCCTAATAAGGACAGGTTATTAAATACTCAATTTACAGGATAAAGGAAAATAAGCAAAACACATCTCATCTTTTCCTAGATGTTTTTACAGGACCTAAGTTTCAGGTGACTTTGGGAGCCTTTGTTTTCACAGCCATCTGAAGAGCCATGAGGGCAGGCTGGAATTACACATTATCTACATTCAGTTGAAGAGCATTCTGTTGTGTTTCACATTTTATTTCCACCAACCAAGCTTCCAACACAGAGACAGGAAGATCAATATCAGCTTAAGTGAAATATAAATCTGAGTTGCATCTGCATGCGGGTGAGAATCAACCCATCTTCACATGGATAACTTGTCCCAAAGGCACCATAAATACTGCCAACAATAGAAGCTTTAGAATAAAGTCCTAAGGGTCACCATGGGAGATGGAAAAAGAATAAAAAGAACTAGAGCATGCACCTGAATGTGCTCACACCGACAGGTAGAAATGATCTCTTGTGGGTACGAAAGGCTTGATGCGAAAAATGATCAGGCCCCAGGCCTAGTGGCAGACTTCAGTTTTCTACACATGGAAATGTCCCAGTGGCCTTCAGTCTAAGCTGTGCACTCAGGCCCTAAGGTTTTAGAATAAATACACTGCCTGAGTCAGACAATATCAATAAATCATTTAAAACCTTGAGCCGTGGGAGTTTGGGTGGGCGTGGGGAGCTTAGTTCTTGTGGGAGAAATTAACCAGACAAAAACCTCCATGCTGGTCAGAAATACGTTAGTGAGATTAATATCTAATTAAATGCAAGTCCAAAACCAAACAGAAAACCTGCTCAATATGTTTTCTCTAAATGTGGTATAGAAAAGGCATGGGATAAGGGTGATAGCAATAGAAAACAGGCAATACAAAGCAAGTAGCTAATTGCAGAAAAGTAGAGTCAGACTATCAGAATTTGGAATTTTAGTCATGGGTATGTGGGTAAATTACTATTTTCCTGAGAAGAGAAATGGCAAGGACAGGGAGGGTTGAACTGCCTAGTGGAAGGAGTATCATACCTTTAGAGGCAACTGTATTCCTGATTAGAGATTTTTGCACTCTAACATTTTATTAATGACTTGTTTATATAGACAAAAGATATGTCTTAACCTGGCTTTTTTACAGTCTTGAATGGAAGTTTCTCCTTCTTTTAACTAGTGCGATCCTGGGGGGATTGGATGGGGGTATGGACCCACTAAGTAGCAGGCATCCTACTGGACACACAGATTTCTTAGTTCTCATAACACACCCATTTTTTTAATGAGAAAAGTGAAGTTATCAGAAATCAAGTATCTTTCTTGCACAAGCTATGTGATCTGCACTCAGCTTCTTCATTTGGAAAACAGGAAGGGTGTGAGCATCCAGTGTGAAAGGGCACAAGGATTGTCAATATCTCACAGCTGTGGAGTACTTGTTCCCCTAGTTGGTGTGTATGGTGTACTAGGGCAGTTCTTGCTTCTGGCTGGAAGCATTTCCCACATACCTCACGCAGCCCTGCCTGTAGGAGGTGGGCCCTGCGACCACACCTGCTCAATCATAGTCCTCTGTTCTCTTGGTTCACAGGAAGGCAGGTAGTGCAATAGGATCAGTCAGAGTCCTGCACTTGGTTGACTTCTAGTCCGCTTTCCACTTTAAGGTGGATGGGCAATAATAATTATAATCATTATTGTTATATGGGTGAAGTGGTTTCTATGTATGAGGCACTGTTCCAAGAACATTCACATATTAACTCATTTAACCTCAAAGCATGCCAATGAAACTAGTGCTATATCTATTCACATTTTGAAGATAAGAAAACTGATGCACAGAAAGGGCTTGAATCTGGGAGTATTAGTAGTGATTTCCTCAGATGTCTGGTGAGAGTGTGCAGAATGAAGCCAAATAGAGACGAGCTGAAATGGGGCAAGGAGGGAGAGAATGAATTAATCTTACAGCATTTGAGTCCTGCATCCCAGGTTTCCAGGGCCTGATGTTCATATCTTTTCTTTGGTTTCAACAGATTCCTTCAATGCCCTTTCCAGATGTGAGAGCAGAAACAATTACCTTCTCTTTAACTTAGTTTACATTGGCTTTCTGTTACTTGTAGTGAAATAGTCATGATAACTTTTTGATAGTGTAGGTTTTCCCAGGAACATAAATGAGACTCATTGGTAGCTAACTAAAGAAAATTAGTTTAGTATTTATTAACATTTATATTTTTTAATAGTTATAATTTTAAAAAACATATTAGTAAATAAATATGTTAGGTTTCAACGAGAGACACAACTAATGATGTTTCCATATGTCCATCTTGTTGATGAATAACCATATATCCATTTATTGTCTGAAGCTGATTTCATACATTCCCTTGCATCAACACAACTTAAAGCTAACTACCATTAGAAAATTCTGTTGCTTTGGGTCAGAATTTATTTTGTCGTGTTTTACAAACTGTAGATTACAAAAACCAATCAAGAGAAGATAAAGTTTGATTAGAATTTCTAAAAATTATATGCCCATAGCTTACCACTAGTCTGCCCATAGAATATAGAGCTGGAGGGTGCTTCCCTTTATAGATGAGTGCTATGAACTGACTGTTTTTGTCCCCCCTCAATACATATGTTGAAGGCTAATCTTTAATATGATGATATGGAGGCCTTTGGGAGGTTATTAGGTTGCATAGGGTGGAGCCCTCATGATTGGGACTAGTGTTCTTACAAGAAGAGAAAGAGATGAGAGGGAGTCCCCCTACTCTTTTCTCTTCCTTCCTTTTCCTCTCCATCTCCTTCCATCTGTCATATGTGGATATAAGGAGAAGACCATTATCTGCAAGCCAGAAGGTGGGCCTCACCAGATACTGAATCTGCAGGTGCCTTGACTTTGGACTTCCCAGTCTCTAGAACTGTGGGAAATAAATGTTTGTTATTTAAGCCACCCAGTCTATGATATTCAATCATAGCAGGCCTAACTTGTATTATGAAGAAACACCCAAAGAGGTTAATGTGCTCAAGGATCCAGAATTACTGAGAGAAGGAGTAGAAGATGTTGGCCTGTATCCCTCCCACTTCTAACTAATTGCCAACAATTTGGTAGCCTATGGTGGGAGCTGGTGAGGGGAAGGCCTCTACAGTACCCCTGGCAGTCTTCAGGCAGCTGCCACTGGCAGCAACAGTGAGGATCCCCTTTTGTGTTTCCTCCATAGCCCTTCTTTCCATCTGCTTGTTTGGGGACAGTGTTGGTTGGTTAGAAAGCAGCAGACTGCCATTCTGCGTGGGCTCCTTTAGCACTAGCCCTAAGTTCAGACCCCATGCCATGAGTCACAGAGTTTCCTCTAAGGCTGACCTGCTGCTTCTCAGTCACCCAGTCACAAGGCACCAGAAGCCTTCAGAGACCCTGAGTGTGCGTGGGCGCTTACCGCAAAAATCTGTCAAAGTGAGGAAGTTTCAGGAAAACTAATTAAGCCACTGACAGCATGATTCAGTGAAATGGGGGGTGGTGGCGGGCCCTATCAAATCCATGGTGAGTCATTGCCTTAAGCAAGAGTATGAATATGAATGCACAATTACTGAGAGCAATTCATTAGCCTCGGCTCACTCCCCAAAGGGAAAACCCAAAATGTCTTAACGGAGTAGACTCACACCCAGGTCCCTCTTGAAGCCTGTGGGAAAAATATTGTCTTAATTTGCTGCTAAACCATGAAGAACTGCTCCACATAGAATGTGGAGGTTCACATTGCATGTATTAGAATAGCCCAATTTTGAAAGGGTTGAAGATAGAAATGACTATTGTCTTTAAAAAAATTTTCTTGGATTTGTAAATGTTCTGTATGTAGCACGAGCAAGCCTGTGATCTCTGTTTAAGGAAGAGGTCTGTGCAATGGAAGAATTTTATTTAGTACAGATGCATCTCATTTATGCATGGAACATACATTTACAGAGTTGTTTGAGAATTAGATTTTGATAAACTAAGTTGCATTCAAAATTCCCAGAGGACGTTTGCTTTCTAATGGAACCCTGCCCTGCACTCTGTAAAGCCACCAACCCATTCTTGTGGAAAACAAGAAAAAAAAATCTTGCTAATTTTTTGATTCATATTTTAGATCTCACTGGCTTTATTAAAGCTAATCCCCCAGAGTGTTATCCTTTAGAATCCCAGAATTCTGGAAGCTATGCTGAAATGACTCAAACTAGAAAAATCCCCTGTTTTAAATGATGGTGAACTTTACTCTTACCACCAAAGACCAGACCTCCCAAGTAAGAAACAAAAGAAAACAAAACAACAATAACAAAAGCCAAATAAAATCCATGAAGACAATTAAATTATTTGAGTAGCTGAGACATGGACTTCATAGATAATACATTCTGTTCTCCTCTCTAGTTTCACATCAAAACAATAGGACCCTTCTTTAGGAAAGCCAAGATAGACCAACGCCAATAGGCTGTCATCAATGATCATCATGTAAATTAGGCATTTGTGGGGAGATGGCTTCACTTATTTGGGCTATCTGTTTATGACAGTTTAGGCTAGTGATTCTCAACCCTGGCTGCACATGAGAATCACCTGGGAACCTTTTGAATCGCACGGATGCCCGAATCCATCCCAAAATCAGAACTACAGGGGAGTGGGGCCTGGGTATCAGCAAGCACAATGTTGTGAAATTTCCCCAGGTGATTCTAACATGCTATCAAAGCTGAGAATCGCTGATTCAGAAAATCACCACTGGAAAACAAGGCTTAAGTAGCATAGCAGCAATGTCGCACCCTCTGAGGCAGTATTTCCAAAAAAAGTGGGTTGTGGACCATCCAGCCTGCTTATTAAAAATACGGGTTACTAGGCCAGGAGTGGTGGCTCACGCCTGTAATCCCAGCACTTTGGGAGGCTGAGGTGGGCAGATCATAAGGTCAGGGGATCGAGACCATCTTGGCTAACATAGTGAAACCCTGTCTCTACTAAAAATACAAAAAACTAGCAGGGCATGGTGGCACGTGCCTGTAATCCCAGCTACTTGGGAGGGTGAGACAGGAGAATTGCATGAAAGAGGGAGTCGGAGGTTGCAGTGAGCCGAGATCACACCACTGCACTCCAGTGTGGCCACAGAGCAGGATGCTGTCTCAAAAAAAAAAAAAAAGTACAGGTTGCTAGGGTCCCTTCCCATTCCACTCAGGAATCTGCCCTTGAACAAGCTCTTAGGTCCTCCACTTGTACTGTAAACAGTGGGGATGCTGCCTTTAGGGCATTCCATATTGAAGTATTAGTGAACGCTTAGAAGGTGCTTGTGATATCACATGATTTTGCTCAACTTCAAAGGAGCTAGTTACCAAGCTGGTTACAAGAACTGTGGTGAGGTGAGTGACATTTGCTGCTCATTTAATTTCCCTCTTTGGTTTTCTACAGTGAGTAACTCTCCCACTCTCTATAAGTATCCATTTCTCCAGATATTTCCTGACCCTCCTGCCCATTAAAACTCATCCATCACTTTGGGGGGCCGAGGTGGATGGATCACGAAGTTAGGAGTTCAAGACTAGCCTGGCCAAGATGGTGAAACCCCGTCTCTACTAAAACTACAAAAAAAATTAGCCAGTTGTGGTGGCAGGCGCCTGTAATCCCAGCTACTCAGGAGGCTGAGGCAGAGAATTGCTTGAACCCGGGAGATGGAGGTTGTAGTGAGCCAAGATTGCGCTATTGCACTCCAGCCTGGGCAACAGAGCGAGACTATCTCAAAATGAAGAAGACGATGGAAAAAAAAAAAAAAAAAACTTATCCATGTGATACCCTCTTTTATCACTGGCCAACTGATGGAATGAGTTGATTTAGACTAGTGAAAACTGTCTTGTTCTTTTCATATAACTGAATTTTAACAACTGCCTTCAATGATTTGACTCAAAAACAGAAATGAGTACAGTGATGTAACATAGTATAGGAAGGTGTTGGGGAGCCCCATCTGACCCTTGCAGGGCACACCATGTGGATGGCAACCTCCCCAACTATACATCCTCACGATCTTCTGATTAATCCTTCCACACTGCTAGAAAGTTTCTCAGTTCTTTGTTTCTATTCCCTGCAATCTACAATTACCTCAAAAACACACTCTTCTGCAGAAGGGTCAAATCACCGTCAGTTGTTGGGTAAGCAGATGTGTGTAGGACAACGAAGGTATTTTCAAAGGCAACTTGCAGATGAAGTAACCCTCAAGTGGATTTGAGAGCAATGCGAATTCATCACAAATACAAAATGCTCTTTTGTTAAAGAAAACTAAATTGTTTTAGTATATAACTTCCTAAATGACTTCTGTAGGATTACTCAGGGTCCACATAGACTCAGTGTTTACACAGGCTAAATGAAACCAATATTTTCTGATCATTTATTTCAGCATTTAATCTATGCTTTTCAAAATATTATTTTCCATAAGAACTGGGCCTTTGGGCTAAGCTAGATTTTGATTTTCTTTGTTTTCTATCCTTATGTTGTAACTACATGAGATTAGCTAATAAATACAAGTTGGAGATCAAAAACCAAATTAAATACTTTCATTTGAGTGAGATGAGTATGGAGGAGGAGTGTAACACAGAGCCGATAGTAACAGTTACAAAAGAAACCACATAGCCTAAGGTTCTTAACTTGCCTCTCCTCTGAAATGTGGGTCCCTTGGTTCTTGGTCATCCTTAGTGCCTGATGAAAAATCTGACTAGAGACAAGACACATTCTTGGAGCTTTCCATTTCATAGAAAACTGGGATGGGGACTGGAGCGGTGGCTCATGCCTGTAATCCCAGCACCTTGGAAGGTCAAGGCAGGCTGATCACTCGAGGTCAGGGGCTCAAGATCAGCCTGGCCAACATGGCAAAACCCTGTCTCTACTAAAAATACAAAACAAATTAGCCTGGTGTGGTGCTGCGTGCCTGTAATCTCAGCTACACCGGAGGCTGAGGCAAGAGAATCGTTTGAACCTGGCAGGCAGAGGTTGCAGTGAGTTGAGATCTCGCCACTGTACTCCAGCCTGGGTGACAGAGCAAGACTCCGTCTAAAACAAACAAACAAACAAACAAACAAAAACTGGAATGAGACTTCTACAGATCATGTGACCAGAATTTAACCCAACGACACAACACAATACTAGAGAAAGTTTGTGTCTCTTATACGTGGGTCATTAAGTTGCGTCTAATTAGCGGCTGAAGATTTCATGCTGATTTCATCCAGTTCTCTCATGAAGGGTACCGTTTTTATTTGTAAGGGAGACTAGATAATTCATAACTTTGATAATGTGACACTTTTGAATAAAGGTAATGAGAAAAGAACAAAAGGGCAGGCACGTAGGTTCTGGCTGTTTCTAACAGTGTTACGTTTCCGATGGCGGCATCAGTATTTGGTTCCTTTATGATGTAAACCAGTTCTTATCCTAAACCCTTGGGGGCCTGATGTGTTTTAAACTAATTTTGTTTTTACATTTTGAAATAGGATAAAATGTATATACTGTATATTTTGTAATATCCACCGCATGATCTTGTTAGCCATCTTATAATAAAGCAGTATTTTTTGTAGCGAAACATATAAGTATTCATATTAAATGGGATAAATAAATACTGTAAGTAGTCTCAAGTCTGTTTAGATTGGTTTTGTTGCCAAATGACTTGTGGCAAAGCAAGAAAATACTTTTAAGAGATTTTTAGATTTGGAATTGCAAAGAAGGGATTATGGATTTGTATCTTTGTAGTTTTCCAGACCATTCAAGAATTTATTTGTATTTTCAAATCTTATTAATTCGATAATTTGTACCATATATTATTGTCCTAAAATATTCTTTTAATGCTTAAAATGTTCCCTGTATTCACTGTACTCGTTGATTTGGTCACTATTTTTTTTTGTGACTTATTAGTTTTATTATTTCATGTTATAATAAGCTTTTTAAGGCTCAGTTTTCTCTTTTAGAAAATTTCTGTTGGCATTGTGCCTGGCACTTAAGTGCTTACATCAATCAGTGAGTTTTCCTTGACTGCAAGCAAGAGGCACTGATTCTGACTTAAGCAGATGAGAATTTACTTGAGTACGTGGAATTAAAAGAACGGTTGCAGAACCGTGCTTGGAAATAGCAGGGAAAAGAAAACCTTTTAGATTGAGGTTAGGATATTTTAACAGGACTTCTCACCTCCACCTTTTAAAATTCTGAGTCACTCTGCTGAAGATCAAGCCCCAGGCAAATCTGAGGGGCTGAGCGGCTCATGTGCCCACCACTTGGCTAGGAGACAGCCTGACACATTGATTGACACTCCCACCAAGCCTGAGCAAAGGGTGGGGGAAGCATTCTCCCACAGGAAATGAGGTTGTTATTACAAGAAGAATGCAAATGGACTCTGATGGCAAAACTAAACAAACCTAACAGAAGTCCTCCATAGAATTCACGATATTTTCTGAATAGTGTTCTTAATTCTTGGCTTTTTAAGAATGCGCAGTCTTATTTTTTTAGGCCGTCCTTAGAGAAAACTTAACTAATCATCATGGGCAGGTTAGTTGCACTCTTCTAGACTTTTTTCAACATTCTGTATCTTTCTTGAGCACCAAGGCTAGAGACGTTTGCTATTTGATTTTATTTTGGTACCAGTGATGAGTTATTTTCAAAGTGCTCTTTTAACAAGGAGTATCTCCTACCAAGGCAACACTGACAGAAGGAATCTTAATGGCAGAAACCACTTTATTAATAAGAAAAAGAAATTCACCTGGAATCTACCTAAGAAAAACAACATATATAACATGGCTCAAAAACCAAGAAAATGAAAAAGGCAATGAACATGGTTTTTCCTCATTTACCAATTAAAAATTTTTAAGGAATATTATTATTCTCCTTAAGTCCCACATCTCTTTAAGTGCCTTTTCAAATTGCGCACCATTTTTACAGGCAGGTGCTGATGAGTGCACACAATCAACTCGAATTGTTGATAATACACATTTCTTACCTGATACTCATACTCTGTGAAAGGCAGTAGTTCGGAATCTATAAAAGAGGTTGAGCTTCCATTATAGATTAGGACTGGACTGTATTTTCCAGGCTGAACTGCTATTTGTCTTCTGTATAATTCATAATACAAAACTTTTCCATTTGGCTGAAGCGGTCCTGTCCACAAAAGGGAAACAATGGGCTGGAATCCTCCTGGAGCCATTTGTACCTCCAGATGTGGTGGGGGCTGCATCAGAGGTGCAATCTCAGGGGTCTGTATGAATGTCCAGTCACTTGATGCACATCCCAGGGTGGTGCATGCTTGAATTCGTATTTCATACCTTCAGGACGTAAGGCAGAAATTAGTGATTTTCAGCAAAATAGATTTTCATGGGAAGAATCTTTAAAACACTAGGTCTTAAAAAAAAAGACAAGCTTACATGTATTCTTATTCATAGCTAACTTTTAAGAATAACAAAGTTGAGAATGGCGTGAACCCGGGAGGCGGAGCTTGCAGGGAGCCGAAATTGTACCATTGCACTCCAGCCCGGGCGACAGAGCAAGACTCCGTCTCAAAAACTATTTATATTTCCATGGAAATTTTTGAACTATTAAAATCCCCCTGGCTTTCTAAACTAAAGTTTCTTATCTGTTTGAAAGGGGTGAGTACAATTCTTCCCCTAAACAAGGATGTATGGAATAAATAACTCTCATGATTCTTTCCAGCATGAAAATTCTGGTACTCTTCAGAATTACTTAACATAGCAATGAAGAATGCAGACCTTGGAAAGTATGAAGCAGTTCTCAGAAGTCCTGGACTCCTCCTACCTTTGCAGCTAGAGCTAAATGATCCCCCAGGAATGTTTCCAGGTCATGAAGGAACATCATGGAATTAAGGTCTCAGTGGTAATAAATCCCCTCACCTGATACCTAACATCTTAAAACAGGCTCCCTTACACGACACAAAGACCTTGTGGGGCCAAAGTTAACCCAACTACACACCAGATTATCAATCATGAAGACACCTTATCACCATCCAGTTAAACTCAACTAATCAATTATGTTTTGCCTCATAGCTGGTCTCTGCTACTTGAAAAGGTGTATTTACATAGCAGGGACTTCTCCTTTCCAACAACATGAATTT
>NW_012103243.1:4061815-4072084 GCF_000951045.1 Mandrillus leucophaeus | reverse complement strand
TGCCAACACCCTCCTCCTTCCCTCACCATTGATTGATTGTTGACATAACCACATAGTTCACTGAAAATAGAAGCAGTTAGAGAAGAATGCTTCGGACTTCTCCTTTCCAACAACATGAATTTTTGTAAGTATTTAGTGCCTATGGCTGCAAATGAGCACTTTTTACTCTATTCCCAACCACCATTGATTTTATGACACCTTCAATTTTCCCTCAGGTACCCAGCTATCTTCTTTCTACCTTTATTCCTTTTAGTTCTAGCCTTTTCCTCTTTTATTTTCTACCTCCCCTCTTTGCTCTTTGAATCTCTGCTTTCTCTTACTTGCTCTTTCTCTTTCGCGGTTTTGCTTTCTTAATTACACCTTTTTCCCTTTGTGACTTATTTTATTCCCACTTTCTTCTCCTCCTCCCCTGGTTCTTCTCTCATGTCCATCTCCACCATGGCAGGGCTACTAGTTTATTGGTGATCAAATCCATAGCTGTGTATGGTAGATCTGACTTCTAAGCAATTCTGTGAGGTCAATTTTGAGTTCCCACATGAAGATTATTCATTTTCTGGGTTATCTGTGGTAGATTTTAAATTTTGGGCCGGATTCCTTCTGCTAATTAGGACATTCCCAGGCTATTTCTTCTTACTGACTAGCTGGGGGTGCTGAAAGGAGGACACACACATTTGCAATATTCAGTGAACATTAATCCACTGAAAACAAAAACAAAAACCACACATGAACTCCAACTTCATATAGAAGTGATACTCTGTTTTATGTCAATGTCACTTATAGATTCAGTTAGAGTGGATAATGAAGAGATTTCTCTCACATTCTTAAATAGCCTTGCAATTTATCAGATAAGTTAAACTTTTTTTTTTCCAGTCTGGAAAAGGCATTGCTTTCATGCCTGGACAAACTGCTTCACCTCTAGAAGACTTTTCGAATAAGAGTTTCAAAAGGGAGCAAGTTGATATGATTTTTGAAAGTTGGAGGTACAGTCAAGTAAAGAGGAAGCCAGTCTAGAATATACAGCTCTGCAACTATAGTGGGCCTTTTTTATGCCCTGAATCAGTGTAAGGTAATATAAAAGCCAACTCACATAGCATGTGGATTAGCTGTGGAGAATACCTGAGGAAGTTTTAATTACTGTTTAATATTTAATAGACCCTAAATAATTGTCATGAGTAGATGCATAAGACCATGAATGTTTCATTTAAACAGCACTATATATCAGAGGTAATTATAGGAGGATCTAATCTATACATCACTAGATTACAATAATAGCTGAATTTTACCTATGGTAGTTGGAAATCAACACTCTTTCAGCCTTTAATTTTTTAAAGTGATTCTATTCATTTTACTAAATTTTAAGCATAAAATACCTTTTATTACCCTTCTCTCTGGGGATGTAAGTTACTTAAAATGTGATGGGGAAAACTGCCAAACAAGTATTTAAGCAATGGGCAAGATTCTTTTGTGTGCAGAACAACGCACTTCCATGCATGTCACAGAGTCCAGATAGGACCACTAGGAAAACATGAGCTAGCAAAGTGGCACTGTCCTGAGAAACCATAAGAAAGTAGAGTCAGAGAAGCCTTATTATTCCTGGAAGAAGTGCTGGATTTGATAAGAAGGCTCTTCACAAAACAAATTTTGTTTTAGTCTAACTCTGGCTGGTAATTGCGCTCATTGATTGGCATCTTTTAACCTTAAAATAATACATCATTTTCTTCACAGTCTAGTCAGATGACCCTATCGGGGCTGTCAGAACTGTCCAGGGGCCTGCATATTTCCCGGGGGACTAGCCTCATCTCTCTCCTACTTATTTCAGATACCAGGATGCATTGCAAACCTTTCTGAAACATTGGCTCTCAAAACATCACCTGCAAGAATTCTGCTCTCTGGAGGTTATGCAAGCAGGCTTTGCTTGGATGAGGATGTGCTTTGTCTACTGTGCATGTTTAGGTGGATGGAGGTTGGGGACACCATGCTTCCCATTTTCAGAGTCTTCATTAGAACTGACCAAGGGCTCAGAAATAGAAAGGTCAGCGGCACACTCAGAAAACCAAGACATGACTACCTACCTGTGAAATGGCTTCAGCTGCTTTACTATATATGACTGCGTACGAAAAGAATTATGAGTTGTGTTTATGTGTACGATTTTAGTTTCTCTTTGAAACAGTTCACGGATGAAGAGGGTATAGTTGATGATATCGCCATTTGTTCTCACTGGAGGGTCCCAATTCACTAAGATCTCCTGAGGACCCCTGGCTTGCAATCTTGGAGGTTCCATCCCTGAGGGTGCTGAGGGGTTGGTTCGATCTTTGGCAAGAGGACTCAAAATGCCCCCTTGGCTGTTGTTGGCAGTTACTGTGTAGCCATACTCCACACCTGGGGTGAGAGTAAAATCATGATAGCGTGTTTCCAAGCCTGTATACACAATGGTTCCATCCCTCCTAAGTTCATAACTTCTGATCTGGCCATTTGGGTTTCTTGGAGGTTTCCAGGTGATTTCTATCGATTCTGAGCCTGTGACTTGCAATGTTGGAGAGTCCATGTTCTCTGGCAGGGCCTCCATTGTCCAGGCAGATTTTGACACACTAGCTGTGCAACCTCCATTCGTGCAGGCTACAAGGGAGAAGTTATACTGAGTGTAAGGCTGCAGGTGGGAAACCAGTAGGCACAGGCCCTGGCCAGCAAGGGACTCCTCATTATCATATCTAACTAAATATTTAGTGATCTTTCCATTTTTCACTGTGGGCGGTGACCAACATACATTTATTTGTGTGGCACTGACGGTCCAAAGATCTGGAGGGCTGACTCCTGATGGAGCAGCCTCCAGAGTTGTGATGCTGGTGGGTTTGCTGGTGGAGCAGCCTCCACTCGTGCAGGCTTGGAGTGCATAGCTATAGGTGGAAAAAGGAAGAAGCTCTTCATCAGTGTAATTGAAAGTCACAGCATCAAAGCTAAAAGGATAGAGCGTTTCATTCCTTTGAAGCCTATAGGACTGGATAATACCATTAGACTGCTCTGGTGGGATCCAGGAAATCAGCAGTTTTTGGGGATTCATAGAAACATAGGATATCACAGGTGGAGAGAGACCTTCTGGAGGTGCTTGCAACGTCCTTACCACATTCCAAGGGCTACAGGTATGCCCGGCTGAATTCCAAGTGTAGATTTTATATTCACACTGCGTCCATGGTTGCAAACCAGTGTCATTATACATAAATGTATTCCTTTCAGTGTTATATTCTGTGAAAACGATTTTCTCATCCGCCTGGATTGTCTGATTTCCCCAAGCTTTTCCCTCGAAGCATCTGCGAATCACTTCATAGCGAATTATTTTTCCATTTGGGTTAACAGGCTCAGACCAGTTCAGCTCAACACTGGTGGACTTCACAGAGTGGACAGTAGGAGCCAGCTGAGAGTCTGGAGGGGCTTCATCTGTCCACAGAGGCTGGGGCGCCGAGTGTGCACAGCCTGCTCTGGTGCAGGCCTCCAGGGTCAGTGTGTAGAGAGTGAAAGGATCCAGGCGGCGGAAGAGAAACTGACGATTCAAACCAGAGTACTCCAGGAGCCCGTCACTGAAGATGTTGTATGTCTACAGAAGGACAGAAGCAAAAGGGATAACCTGCAGCATACAATTTCTTTGTGTAGTTGTTTAGTCCCTTTTTAACCTTTACCCCCTTATTCGTTATTTTGATGGCCCTAATTTAGAAGAAGAGTTCTGATATTAGTTGGGAAAGTGTGATTTTTTTTTCAGTTAATATAAGGCCCACAGAGAGACAAACAATGTTTTTCTTTGCCTTTTTTTTCTCAGTTTGGGCAATATGTAAGCATTTATTTCAAAACTAAGGGCTATTGAATCCGATTCTTTGACTTAAATGATACTCACGAGGTTTCTCCTACTTGCATTTTTTTTAAAATAGAGAATAGTGTTCAAATCTCCTGTTTTATAGATATGAACTGCTTCTGATCTCACACTGACTAGAGTAAGTAGGGTCTACCTTCCACGGCGTTTGCTGGGAAATAGAATTACAATGCTTAATCATTTGTTGTTACAGAGTGCGAGGGCTGAAAGAGAGAGAGAAAGAGTGTGTGTGTGTGTGTGTGTGTGTGTTTAGGCACACAGACACCTATATATTATACATAAGTGCAAATATCCATACATATATGTGTCTGTACATAGATACATATATATAGATCTTTATGACTAGGAGATGGAAAAAACACCCTGTTTTCTCTTGCAGGCCATGGCAGAATTGATTGCTTCTTTGGGGGCAAAGTATTCTTTTGTTCTGGAAAAAACATCTGAGTGCTTATTATGCTGTACAAATGTAGAGCAAGTTTTCATCCCTGTATTATTCATCTTTTTTTTGAAAGATGAGAGGTAAGTTAATCTGAATGCAGGTGTTTTTGAACAGTGATTTTCCAACCTTTTCCTGCTCCAACAAGCCTGAGAGAGACGACACCTTCCTAGCGATGACTCCCTATCATGGTGACTCTCAAGAGGGGACAGAACACATTCTACAGCCCTTGGAAGGCACACCCTTGAAACATTCCCAGGAGTGGTTCTTGTGCAAGCTTGATTTAGACTAAATTGTTAATATACTCCATTTTTTTCTCTAAGATTACATAGCCTAGATGTTTGGAAATCTCTTTATGTTGGAATGTTGTATGTTTGTGTGATTTTCTGGTTGGGGACCCCGGGCAAGACCACCCCCATGAGGGAAGGGGACTGCCGTAGCTTCTGAAGGGAGCGTAGGTTCCATAACTAGCTTGCAGCCTCTGTGACTCCCTAGCACCCCTTGCTGCCCCTGATATTCACCTGGTAAATCTCTACCTAGTGTAAAATTTAGCTTTCCCTCTATGCTCAAGTTCTGAAATGGGTTTGTAGAAAAACACCCAAACATTTTTACCGGTCTCACGTTAAACTTTTAACCATACATTTTAAATAGGTGATTACCAATTTGTAATCCTATTTTATTCCCTCATGCTTTTGCTCTGCCATTTTCCCAGGTGATTATTTCATATTTCCTCCTTTCCCCTAACTGCCAACACCCTCCTCCTTCCCTCACCGTTGATTGATTGTTGACATAACCACATAGTTCACTGAAAATAGAAGCAGTTAGAGAAGAATGCTTCCATGTTATATATTCTGACCATTGCATCCATGTGAATCTAGACTTATGTGATTTGCCTTTCCTTCTTTTGCTGTGAATGAAATATCTCTGTCCTTATTAAAGGCCACCTGAGCACTGTATCCCATCCCTTCCTCCCTCCCCATGACTTCACTACTGCCGTTATTCTCATTATCTCCTACATCACCAGTTTATCTCCCTCTACTGGTTATTTCCATTCTGTTTAAATGTACTGTAGTATTTTTCAATGATTTTACATAAAACTTCCCCATCCCACAGTCTCCGTCTATTGCTCCATTTCTCTGCTTTTCTTTTCATCTAAATGGCTTTAATGAGTTGTCCTAATTTCCTCCCTTACCATTCTCTCCTCAACCAGCCATGGCAATCAGGTTTCCCATTCTACTGCTTACTATCCTTGTCAAGATCACAGTGACCTCCTCATTCCTATACTCAGGGTGGCTTCTCTGCCCTCACTTTGCTTGTGCTCTCAGCAGCATTTTGGCACATTTTCTCTTCTCTTTTTGGACACTCCACTCATGTACTTTTCCTTCTAGCCTAATTCCCTCTTATCAGTCTTTGCTGGCTCTCTTTCCTCCTCTTGACCTCCATATTTATGCCTCAGGCCTTGATCCCAGACTCACAATAGGTTGAGTTACATTCTCTTCGTAGCTGACCTCCTCTGGCACCATGGGTTTAAAGGACATCCACTTGCTAACGGATTCTGAATATTTATCCCAGCAAATAACTCTCTCAGGAGTTTTAGACTTGTATTTCACACTATCTGCTTGCCCCTTGAAACTTGTTCGTCTTCCTGTCTCCGCTTCCTCATCAATAGCCCAAAGCCTGAACCCAAAAGTCATCCTAAAGCACTCTCTTTCCTTCACGTCTCTCATTCAGCTCATTAACACGTTTTGTCCTCTCTATCTTCTGTATTTATCTTCAATTCACCTATAGTGCATGACTTCACAACTGCTACTCTAATTTGAGCCACCTTCAATTGTACCTTGAAATCTTCAATAGTTCTCAAACTCCATTGGTCCTTGTATAGTCCATTTTCCACAGGGTAGCCAGAGTGATTTTTAAAAACAAATTTGATCATGTTATTCCTTTGCTTAAAGCATTCAGTAATTTTTCATTGCACTTGGAACAAATTCTAAACTCTTTACCACAGTCTACAAGGTTGGGTACAATCTATCTCCTACCAGTCCCTCCAACCTCTTCTAGTGCCATCTTTCTTTCCCCCAAATACTTCATACACACTAGCTTTCTTCTCTTTCCTTGAATACACCAAGTTCATTCCTGGCTTCAGGCCTTGCATTTGCTGTTCATTTAGTCTGGAACATTTTGCCCCCATATCTTCACATGACTAACTCTGTCTTGTCATTCAGGACTCAGCTCAAATGTCAACTTGATTCAAATGATATTCCATTCTAAAATTGTCTGAGCAGGCCTAATTACATTATTCTATTTAATTTTCTTTATAGCATTCATTGTTCTCTGTAATTCCCTTGCTTATTTATTTACTAGCTTATTGTTTGCTTTTCTGTATCCCCACCATTCATATACTCTGCCACATTTATTCACACACAAACACACACACATGCACGTGCACTCACACACGGTCTGTAACATCAGGGAACTTGACTGTCTGGTTCACTCTTGAATAAGTATATGGCACTTGGTAGAAGTATTTCACCAAATATTTGCTTAATATTTGGTGAAAAGTAAATAAAGGTCCAAGGAGTCAATATTCTTATTGTCAATCATGCCAGGAAGAAGCAGATGCTGTCGTGGCTCCAAATACCCACAAGGAGAAGTGCTTTGAGGGAAGGAGCTTTCCTTTCTGATGGGTGCCTTGGGGCCGTGATTTGGATTTTAAGGTCATGAATCCTAAGGCTCAAGCCTCTTGCCCCAGGGGGGAGAAGTCTGGCTTCTGTCCACATGTAGGCAGGCTGGTGGGAAGCAGCTTGCTACTGCTACTTGCAGCAGGCCTTGAAGCTAGGCAGAGAGGCAGCCCACAGAGAGGCCCACAGGATGGACCTGGGCCTGTGAGCTCTAGTTACAGTTCTTAGTTATTGCTGCACGTAATTTCCTGCTGTCATCCCTCTCTTATGGTTTTCAGGGAGGCTTTATTAAAAGTAACAGCTTAGTCTCAACCCTGTGATGTGGAATTAATGTGGGAGTCTTTGCCTCTTGGAGAAGGAGTGGCGAACAAAAGGGTGGTGTATCTATAGCAACTGCAGGCTGGGGGGCTCTGCAGTCCCAGCCTGCAGAAGGTAGTCTATGAGGGCCTAAGAGATGGACCAGGGCCA
The DNA here is from genome assembly GCF_000951045.1 of Mandrillus leucophaeus. NCBI lineage: Eukaryota > Metazoa > Chordata > Mammalia > Primates > Cercopithecidae > Mandrillus > Mandrillus leucophaeus. The sequence goes on along the minus strand of NW_012103243.1, from coordinate 4,064,643 downwards.
GGAGAGACTGGAGGTAAAGGCAGTAGCATGAACTAACAGGTATATCTGCCACCATCCTTGGGAAGGAACATCAGAGAGGTAGATAAGGGCTGGCTTTTGTGTGACGGAAGGTTCAAATCATCAAAATGCAAGCTATTCATGAAAATACAGTCTCCGCTGCACTCACGGGCTGACGGAGCTTGAGATATGTATATGACATTTATAACACTGTTTCTCATGGCTTCGTACAGAAGTTGGAAAGTTAGCAGACACCTATGGCTTGCTTGGTGAGCTCTGTTTGAAGCATAAATTAGGCAAGTCTTAAGCAAATAACTGGATAGGATAATTCAGGAGGCCGTAAGAACATAGTCATTTAGAGTTCAGTTCTGATGTGAGTTCCTGGCTTCAAATCCCAACTCAATTACTCACAGTGTAGGCTTGGGTTGTTATTTAGCCTGCATATGCCTCATGAGGTTTAGTGGTACCCACCTAGCAGGGTTGATGTGAGGATTAAATGAGATAATCCATGGAGAGCATTTAGCCCAGTGTTAGGTTCACAGGAAGCATCATACATCTGAGCTAGTTTTCTCTGATCTATGATTAAGTGCCTGGAGGAGCTATCAAGAGGAATTAAACAGGCTGCGAAGGGAGTTTTCCCACAGTGACCTGATGGCATGTCAGGGCTCATCTATTTACCTGGAGAACACCAAACATAATTTCTTACGCAGGGTAGACATTACCTTAATCACACCATTGGTTCTCATAGGCTCTGACCACTGTAGTAGCAATGCCCGGCCATTCTCTTTCTGTTCTACTATAAAGTTTCTCAGTCCACTTGGGGAAGATTCTAAGGTTTGAATCAGAGTCCAGGGGCTTAAAATTTCTCCTGCATGGTTTGCAGCCACAACACCAATGAGATATGTTGTGAATGGTTCTAATCCGAACAGGTGGGCTTGATGGCTTGTTCCCTGTAAGAAAGTTAACAAGGTAAGTTGTTTTTGTTTTTGTTTTTTGAAACTGACAATACTGCTGGAAAGTCATTCTCTGAACCTCATGGCCAAAGCACATAGGCAACAGCAGCACAAACACTATGGCAGAGTTTTGAATTATCATTAAGAAAATGATGCATTTTTTCTTGTTTTTGTTGACACCTTGAATATATTACCCAATGTTGTATGATTTCAGACACTCAGAAAGTGAATCAGATAGGATCCTTGATTTTTCAGTGCTTGCAACCCAAAGCATGTGATATATAAACATTAAAAAAAAAAAAAAGAAAAAACCATGATGCTTCAGATCAGTGCTGCATCCACCTCAAAATGGAAATCAGTGGTACCAAGTTGCATGTCAGAGACTGGGATAATTGCCTGCCAGGTTAATATTAAGGGTTTGGAGAGCTAATCTGAACACCCCTAATTTCCAAATCCCCAACACTATCTGTTTGTGCACAAGACTCTCCATCTTCCCAGTCTCCCTCTCTCATTCTCTTGGCATGTATGTATACCTTATGAATTCAATAAAACAAATAAACACAAGAAAAAAATAACAAGCCAATTCAACTATATGTGTACAAACACCCTTAGAGAAGTCTATTATTATTACAGATATAAAAATATTTTCATTTGTTAAAAGCACCATAAGTAAAACTATGAAACCTACCAAAGTAATTGTTAGCTAGGCTTGGAGAATTTGGTCTTTGAACAAGGAGGAGGATGAATATAAGGTGGAGTAGTGAAAGTTATTTCTGAAAGTAGGTACCCAAGAACATCAGAAAAAATTATATGTGAGAAAATCATCCTTAATTTGGGGAAATCCAAATATCATTTTGGATAAAATCTAAAACAAGATAACAAAATAAAACAGAATTGTTTTCCAAACAAAGTGGTTAGACAAAAACAAAACAATGTAGAAATAGCTTTTGGTGCTGTTTTCTGACATTATTGGCTATACATTTTAACTGTGTTATTTCTTGTTATGTGTTAAACATAGGCAGAGAAAATACAATTTCCCTCACATAGCAAAAACTTGTAAAGTCAATTTTCCTATTTCAATAAGTCCCATTATGATATTACATGCTAACCTCTTGAAATCTTTTAATATTTAAACATTTGCTGAGCAACCAGACTCTGAAACAAATTTTACAGAAATACTAATTTCTCTTTTTTAAAATATTAAAAGTTAGATCATAAATATTTAAAAAGTTATTTCTCCACAACATTGGATTGGCCTTTTAGATAAATATAGCACAGAACTAGAGTGACCATAATGAATATTAAATCTGAAGATGCTACAAGTCCCGATTACAAACATTCTTTTCTGATAAATGATTCCTTTTCTGTGGAAATAAGGCAAACATGGACAAGATTAATAATGCAAAAAAGAATAATTCTTTGTTCAGAATATTCAGTAATAGATGCCAAAAAAGCATACGCTCCAAAGCAAATAGTAATCACCTCTAACAGATTATATATAAAAAAGGTGGGCTGCTGGGGGACATTTTTTCATAAGCTTTTGTCATAAGAAACATGAAAAGCATGTGGGCTATAAAGCAAAAACATATGTATATTGTCAATAGCTGCACCTGCTCAATTACAGTTTATTTCAGAGCTGAGAATTCCATTCAGCCCCTAGATGGCAATACTATCAAACACTTTTGGTAACATGAGTACTTAATGATTAACAACTGGCATTCAGTCATCCAACACACTCCAGGCAACCATTAAAAAAATAACAAAACTGATTTCTGATTTCATTATATAATCTTTTAATAAACATTTATGGCTCAGATCCTTGAAAACAGAAGTAATGCAAAATGCCCTAGCTTCAAAACCTCCACCATCTAATATAGA
>NW_012103243.1:4053138-4061045 GCF_000951045.1 Mandrillus leucophaeus | reverse complement strand
TTAAATAGATCTAAATAATAGACATAGTTTTTGTCAATGTTTAGTAAAAGCTATATTAAAAAATGAAGAAAACATAAAAATGGCAAGACAATCCTTGCCAATTTATTCTTTGACATTTTAGGAAATAATTTATATTATTCTCTCCTGAATGAATTTCCAACATCAAAGTTCACAATTTAGAATCCTGCTGCAAAATTTGGATGCAGTTCACTCTGTGGATTGGGTTGGCTCTCATTTACGTACTCAGTTGGTTGTTATTGTTCTTAAATTCAGGATATTTGCTTGAGCACTGTGGATCTTAGATGTTTTGGATTCAGTTCCTTCCTTTGGAGATGTAGCATTCTGTCTCACTGACTAGGAAATGTCATCACTAAAGACGATTTTCCTCCTTTTCACTCCTTTGCTTCACCTTTCTTCCGTTCCTTCCTTTCTCTTTCCTCTTATTCACCCTTTCCATCTTCTTTCATTCCTTTTCCTCTATAGCGATTATCTTAATTCAATACTCTTACTTCTTCCCCTTCATTGCCATTATTTTGCTCCTTCCTTCCTTTCACTCTTCCTAATGATTTATTTGAGTTACATTTTTTTGTTGTCCCTGACGTCTGGCCTGCCACCTTGCACTTGCTTCCGTTTTGTCTTTGTTCATTCTATGTCCATATCCATATTGTACATAATTCTACAAACTCATCAACTACTTTTGTTAGGCAGCAGATGAAGAAGATGACGCAACAATTTTACTAGGAATAATCCATTCTTTGCAATCTAATGTCTTCAGTGGAATTCAGCCTCTTTTTTTCTTCTTTAACTTTATATGCATGAAGGTCAGAGTTTGGATACAAATCAGTGCCTCATTTTATGAGACATATAGACAAGACTCTCTGGAACACTCTGTCAGTTGATGTTCTGCTGGCAATTTGAACTATATTTTAACCTCTCGACTCAGCTCCTGGGGACATATGAAACTACTTGGAGTCTTCAGCCATCTGACAATTTTACACCATCTCCTCTGATTATTTTTGACGACTTGAAGTGCCCCAAAGGTGGCCATGGGGTCAATAGGTTTATGTAGGTTGAAAATGATCAAAAATTACCATTGATCTGTAGCTGTCAATAAAAGACTGTGAGGGGATACTCCCTGCACAAATGTTTAAACTGCATAAAGCTTCCCAACTTAGTCATCTTTGAGTCTATTGATCTGATGATCCAGCAATTTCCAGAGCTTTCCCTCTGGTCTTTGTGGTGCATTTTCACTAAGCTCCCTTACCGTAGCCCTTAGGAATCTTTTTACCCTGCTCCCACTAATGAACCAAAACAATGATGTATAGGCACTGTGTGTTCATCAACAGAGTATTATGTGTGCATATTATATTTTGGAAAGGGTTAATCTTCCTGGTCACCATCAACTTCATTCTAAGTCAGTGGGATTTCTTCTGCCTTTGTCTTTCATTTATGATTCTCCTTATCCTGGGCTCCTTATCCTGAAATGGATGAGTTTTGGCTTCTGCATCCCAACCGAGTCATGGGGTTCCCTTGCCTCCTTAGTTATCATGAATACCAAGAACCAGAGAATAAGTCACATCAAAAATTCACCTTTTTGCACAAAGAGAACTTCAGAGGAATCTAGATTTAAGTATATTAACCTTTGTATTCTTAAGTTGAACTGCCCAGATCCTTTATCATAAATTGTATTTTACCTGTCTTAATGATAAGGAATGATTGTACCTGAGACCTAGAGTTTCTGATTTAGATTACAAGTAAAATGTGAGAAGCAGTTCAAGCTCCCATTAACTGTTATCTAAAAGTCATGACTTTGGATAGAGTATATCCAGGCAATTGGATGACTTTTATGTGTTGTAATGCGGACAAATCAACACGCAATATTTTTCTAGATTTCTGAAAGCCAGATAATTTGAGGCGTGGATTCTGCAGGACTATTTTTCCTCTCCATTTATAAAGTTAACCTTTAAGTTCCCCAAAAGTTGATCAACATATTTATATCTAATACTATTTTGCAAAATTCAAATCAGTTTCTTTTCTTTTTTTCTTTTTTTTTTTTTTTTTGAGATGAAGTTTCACTCTTGTAGCCCAGGCTGGAATGCAAGGAATACAACGGCGCAATTTCAGCTCACTGCAACCTCCGCCTCCTGGGTTCAAGCGATTCTCATGCTTCAGTCTCCCAAGTAGCTGGGATGACAGGTGCCTGCCACCATGCCCAGCTAATTTTTGTTTTAGTAGAGATGGGGTTTCGCCATCTTAGCCAGACTGGTCTTGAACTTTGGATTTCAGTGATCCACCCACCATGGCCTCCCAAAGTCCTGGGGCCTCTCAAAGTCCATGGCCTCCCAAAGTCCAGGCATGAGTCACAGCCCCTGGCCATCAAATCAGTCTTGATACAGAAATTACTTTTTTTTTTTTTAAACCAAGCATTAGGCAAATATCAAACTTGAATACTTATCCATGGTTCACTAGGCATGAGACTTCCAACATTGTCAGAACTTCCAACATTGTCAGAACATTTTCATGAATTTTACCTGCACACTTCCTTTACCAGTGCCATCTTCACTTAAATATATCTAAGGTTGTGAGACAAAAAAGGCATTTATTTTGACAGCACTCACATACATGCAGAGTTGCTCTGGAATCAAAGATCAACTCACAATACAAGAAAGGTAGAACAAAATACCCTTTAGGACGATGGCCTATTGTTTAGTGTTCAGGCCTGTTGTTTTAGTGTGTATGTGTAAGGCGGCATCACCAAGTGGGATGACGCAGCTGCCAAAATGCTCAGTGCAAACATTTAGCATTGTTTCTCAGCAGCTGGTTTACTTCTTTAAAACATTTTTGAGCATCTTTTATGCAAAAGACTCTATAAAATTGCAATGGAAGATACAAGATGGGTAACACAGACTCTTGACTCTGAGGAACTTATAATCTAATAGAGCAAATCAATAATGTATATACATACACACAATTCAGTGTGGCAGTGCTATAATGAGTGCCAGAGAAATACTAAGGAGATACTTGTAATGCAGAAGAAAGGGGGTGAGGACTTGGGGAAGACTTAATTGAGATGTGGCACTTGATCCAGACCAGGAAAGATGTAGAGTTTGAGTAGATGAAAATAGATGAAGAATTAGAAGAAGGAACAGAAGAAAGTTCTGGAGATACTTGGGTGACAGTTCAACATAGCAGAAGTGTAATGGTTGCCGGGGAATAGTGGGGATTGTGGCTGTAAAGGGGATTGTGATAAGACTGAAGAGGGCTGTGAATGTCACCCTAAAGTTTCTGAAACGCATTTGTTAGGAAACAATAAGTAACATTAGGCAAAACATTGAAGAACTAATTATGTGTGAAGAGCTCTACAATGCAATTTGAAGGAATAATGGAAGAACTTTTAAATTTCACCCTATCGTGGTATAAGATCATGGTCAGTGACTAATGAAATAATAAATCTGCCAGGAATTAATTAATTAACTCACTTAATTATTATTCAGCCAATAAGTATAGATTGCCATTTGCACAAGGTAATAGGAAAGTATTTTCTTAGAAAAAAGATTTAAAATTTTCTTTGTGGAATGTTAGCTCTATTTCAAAATTTGTAATTATCCTTTAGACAGAAGGATTTTTCTTTTGGTTTCAATTGAGGCAGGGAGCATAACAACTGAATGGCGTTAAAACCAATTTTCCTGTTTTCTGTCCTGACCCACTATCAGAACCACGCGTTCCTAAAGTGTGTTTTCTCTTGATATTGGGGACATGTTTGAGTGGAACCCTCTACACCCTTGTCCCAGCCCCTTGTACATATCAAACAGTGATGAGGCAGCTGGAAATGTTAAGGATACTATTGACAACTGGGTAACAATGAGGTCAACTCAAATGTACTCATAAGTGTTAAAGCATTCCTAGCTCTGGGTTCTAGCTACTAGCTAATGCTGTCGCCTAATGGATTAGGCAGGGGCCAATTGTTATAACAATTGTAAATTTCAAACTTAAAATGTTCAGCTTGGAGGATTCACGTATTAACACTGGGATCACTTTAATGCTTTTACTCCAACGACTCTCTACACTCAGAAAAGAAGAATGATATGTGAAAAGGGAGAAGGATTTTTTTTTCTCTCTCTCTCTTTAGAATACATCATTCATTTTGTAACAGAGGGGTCAACTCAAAAAGAAGACTCAATTCACAGATATTTTCTTTATAGACAAATTGGCTGTATCAATTTAAACTATAAAGCAAAAACTAGAGTTATTGCAAAATGAACAATGATGCTTCAGTTATTATAAAAACATTGGGGGGAAAATGGTTTTAAAATGCTTCATTTTTCAAAGGAGAAGAGGAAAAAAATTAAATTTGTGATAATTAAATTTTAAAGTGGCAAATCAGTCACACTAAATATTAAAAAGCAGTACTTCTGATCTATCAAAATTAAAAATGTGCATACACTGTGACCCAGCAATTTCACTCTGATAAGCTATTCTATGGAAATAGTAGCAAAACTGTACTAAAACTCATATAAAAATTTTCATTTGGGCCATAGCTTTATATTTCTTTAAGTCTTGATTAAACACACATGTATTGAGAACTTCTTATACACTAGACATGCTCCTAATCTCTGAGGATACAATAGAAAGCAAGGGAGGCAAAGTCATTACCTTCCTGAGTTTTACATTATAAAGGAGGACAAATGGGCAATACATAAACAGAGAGAGAGAGAGAGAGAGATATCAAGACACAGAGAGAGAATTGGAGATTGTGATAAATTATGAAGGGAATAGGTAGAGTGGTGCACTAATTAGTGTTTGGGCTTAGGTGGTGGGGAAGAGTGAATGAAATTCTTGATTTAACAAGGGCAGGTAAGAAAGGTCCTTGAGGAAGTTACATTTAGGCAAGAGAGCAGAAAAACACCAGCTGTGTGAAGTATCAGGGGAGAAATTTTTGGGCAAGAGCAAGAGCAGAAGAGAAACTCTAAGATGGGAACAGACTTGGTGTTTTTGTTGACAGAAAGGAGCTAGTGTGACCAAGCCAGGTGGGGGAGAGGAGAATGGCCCAGGAGAAGGTCAAAGAGATGAGCAGGAGCTAGATGGTATAAATCCTGGAGGCCAAGGTAAAGAGTTCAAGTCTGATTCCCATTTCAGTGGAAAACTATCGAAGGCCCATAAGCAAGGATGTGACACAATTTAGGTTTTAAATAAATCATTCTGACTGATGTGTGAAGAATATATGGAGGCCATTGCATTTGTCTACTTGGGCTGCTATATAGCAAAGAACCACAGACTGAGTTGCCTTAAACACAGAAGTTCATTTTCTTGCAATTCTTGAGGTTAGAAGTCTAAGATCAAAGTGCCTTCACAGTTGGCTTCTGGTGAGGCCTCTCTTCTGGCTTATAGACAGCTGTCTTCTGGATGTGTTCCCATGTCATGTTTGTGTGCATGCAGAGAGATATTGCTGATGTTTCTTCTTCTTATAAGAACATTGACCCTATAGGATGAAGGTCCCACCTTTATGACCTCACTTAAGCTTAATTACCTTCCTAAAGGCCCTATCTCCAAATACAGTCACCTTGGGGATTAGGGCTCCAATGTACACATTTTGGGAGGAACACAATGCAGTTCAAAGGTCAAGAGAGGGAGGGGAGACATTCAAAGGCTTTTGCTGAAGGCCAGGAAGGGGTAATAGTGATTTGGACTAGGGTGGTAATGGTAGACATAGAATTAAGGGGATGGATTTATATTTTGAAAGTAGAGCCAATAGAATTATGATGGATTGAATGTAGAAGGCAAGGGAAAGAGGAATGAAGGACGATTCTCGGGTTTTTTTTCTTGAGAGAAAGGGTAGGTGATGGTACCATTTAATGAGATGTAGAAGTCTGAGCACTAACAGATTTGGAGAGGGAAGGAAAAACTTTGGCCTTGTTAAGTTCAAGATATCAAGTTGACAGACCAATGAATCTATAGTTTCGAGAAGAGACTGAATTAGGAATACACATTTGAGGGTCCTTGGACATGTCTCCCAAAATCCAGTCTTATATCCAATTGCCTTATTAACCTCTTCATTTGGATGTCTAATACATCTCAAACTTAACAAGTCTCCATATGATCTCTTGATTTTCCCTTTTTTGAAGTTTGTATTATGTCAAATTGGTTAAGGTGAAAATCCATATCTCAGAATTCCTTCTGTGGGAGACATGCCTTAAGGCAACCCCTGCAATGAATCATGCCCTTGGGTGATTCTCCCTCCCACTGAGTGCAGTCAAGGCCTATGCCTTGTTGCTAACTAACAGAAAATGGCAAAGCTCTGGGATGTCACTGGCATAAATATGGCAGACACCATCTAAGCAGACTGAAAGTGAAATCCTCCAGCTGGTCTTTAAGAAGTAAGCTACCATGCTATGAGAGGACCTGTGAAGGACCCCTGTGAAGGGGACCTGGGTGGTCTCTAGGACATGAGAGCCAACAGCCAACAGGAAGCCAGGGCCTCCCTCCCATTCCCACACAAGGGAAATGAACTCTGCTAACAACTTGAATGTGCTTGGAAGTAAATGTTTCTCCATTCAAACCTCCAGATGAGAACACAGCCCAACAGACACCCTAATTGTAGCCTCATGAGACCTTGAACAAAAGGCGTGGACTCTTGACAAAGGGGAACTGTGAGATAACAAGTAGAAATTGTTTTTAAGCTACTAAGTTTGTAGTACTTTGTTATATATAGCAGTAAGTAATATATCTTCTCTATCTGGTTCTGGATTAAAGATAAATTTATGTACAATTTATAGAATGAAAGTAAATCAGTGGCCATTACTCTTCGAACATGGTTGAAGTTAGATGTGAAGATGAATAGACGCAGAGGTGCAAGTGGGTTCCAGATTGTCCTCATTCTCCTCTGCTCCAATCTGACTCTTCTTTCCAGCTGCTGACTCTTTAACCAACAGTGGCCCAGGTCTACCTGACATTTGGTGCTGGCCCCACAGAGATGGTAGCTACACAGAGGAGTTGCTTTCCATAGACCTCTCCATAGGCATCTGTGGCAGGAACACTGAAGTGGCTAGTCATCCTTGGCTTCTTGAATGGGTAGGGTGGCAACTCCCTTACTCATCTTCTTACTCTCCTCCCCAAATCTTCACTTTCCCAGCTATTCCCACAACTGTGTAAGGTCTAGAACGTAAACTCCACAGAGTCAAAGGCCTGCATCTATTTCATTCTCTCTAAACCCCAAATGCCTCTAATTGTGGCTGGACTAGAGTGAGTGTTCAAAAGTGTTTGTATTACCAGTGAATATGGACAGAATTTAAACTGAAGGGCTGGGGCGAAGAAGTGAATGTAGAATGAAGTCTAAGAAGTAGATTTGAATGAGTCTAGGAATAGTCTAAGGAGAGAGTGTAGGTCAAGTAGAAGAGAGGGCTCAGGACCAAACTCAGTGGCAGATGCAGGATGAGGCTGACTGGGACGGCAGCAGAGAGGAAATCAGTAATAGAAGCTGAGACCAGAACAATAAAGGTAAGAAAACCAATACAATACAGTATGATCTCCTTGAAACTGAGAGAAGAGGGTATTTTTTTTAAAGGACATGTGGTAAGCAGTGTCGAATGATGCTGAAATGTTCAGGAAGCTGTGCACAGGTAGAGCTCTTGATTTGGTGGCAAGTGGTCTTGATATGAGCCTTTTAATGGAGTGATAAGGACAGAAACCTGGTTGGAGCAGGTGGAAGGGAGAACAGATGTGTAGAGGTAGAAACAGGGAATATTAATGTATTCTTTTGAGAAGTTTGGCTGTAAAGGGGAACAGGAACAGGAGATGGTAGCTGGAGGGGCCCATGGAGTCCCATATTTAAAAAATGGGAGATACCAGGAGTATATTTTTATATTGATGGCAGTTTTTCAATAATGAGGTAGAGATTTATGAGTCAGGAG
>NW_012103243.1:4048894-4052418 GCF_000951045.1 Mandrillus leucophaeus | reverse complement strand
TTTATTTATTTTTTATTTTTTTGGTAGAGACAAGGCCTCACTATGTTGCCCAGGCCGGCCTTGAATTCCTGAGCTGAAGCAATCCCCCTGCCTCAGCCTCCCAAATTGTTGGGATTACAGGTGTGAGCCACTGCATCCAACCAGTTTACCATTTTCTTATCTATCCTTCCTAAGGCAGATTATTTGTGAGCAAAGTTTTTGCTCCTATTATGTCAGACTTGGTGTATCCCATTTCATCTTCACATGAAGCTAGGAGATTTGTATTATTATACACAAGGAAATGGAGGCTTAGATAAGTTATATCTGTCTTACCCAGAGTCATTCTGCTGACAAAAGACAGGGTTATGATTTTTATTTCTGTGCTATATGGAGCTAAAATGTACTTGTCAAATGTATTAGTGGTTCCAGTGTTTTGATTTCAAGACCCCTGTTTCTTACAAACAACTGAAGATCCCAAAGAGCTTTTGTTTCTGATCTTTATATCTATCAATAGTCACCACATTGAAAACCAAAGTAGAGAAGTTTTTAAAGGAAAAGAATACTGAGACATGTATACGACTAGCCAGCAGAGTGACAACATCCTCACACATCATGGAGCTTCTGGAAAACTCCATTGTACCCTCATGAAGGGGATGAAGGTGAAAAAGACATGTAAAGTCTTACTGTTAGTATGAACATAGTTTTTCCCTGGCAGAGCCCCTGAAAGAGTGTCTGGAACCCTAAGAGATTAATGGCCTACATGTTGAGTACTGCTTAAGTATACTATATCCCACTTTAATTGACAGCTCCAAATAAAGATGCATCAGATTTGTTTGAACTTTTATTCAGTAAAGAAAGGGCTGCTATGCTTGTAACTATTGATAAACACAGACAAAATACTTGTGGTTAACTATAAAATATTCTCATATAAATAAGGCCTATTAGAAAGACACTTAGGGTTAAACGGTCTAAAAATTGTCACTGGCACTCTACTCCAACCGTCTGATTTTGTTGTTGATCCTAAATTCCATAGGGCCCAAATGACCTGTACAAGATAAAACAATCCATCAATACCAGAATTGCAAATGAATTACAAATTCCCAACTCATGTCTACACACTCTTTTTAATTTAAATTAAAATTATTTGTTTAAAACAAGGCATTCAACATTTCTGGCCAGGTGCAGCGGCTCACACCTGTAATCCCAGCACTTTCATAGGCCAAGGCGGGTGGATCACGAGGTCAGGAGATAGACACCATCCTGGCTACAGTGAAACCCTGTCTCTACAAAAAATTAGCCGGGTGTGGTGGCAGGCACCTGTAATCCCAGCTACTCAGGAGGCTGAGGCAGGAGAATGGAGTGAACCTGGGAAACCGAGCTTGCAGTGAGCCAAGATCGCGCCACTGCACTCCAGCCTGGGTGACAGAGCGAGACTCCGTCTCAAAACAAACAAATAAACAAACAAACAAAAAAATCACAAGGCATTCAAAATTTCTTTGTCATAAGCATGGCTACTCAAGAGAGAAAAATGGATTTGAATTTAATCACAGGTCCACCTTTATTACTTGATAGATCTTACACTCTATTATATCTGTCTGTTCACTTATTTGTCCCCTTACCACTTCCTTAATAACATCACATTGAGAGTTAGGATTTCATTGTACAGATTTGGAAAGCGAGTAGGCAACTGCATTCAGTGCAGGGCAATGACCATATAGAATTTAGCTCTTAGAGAAGTTGATTTACATTTAATCATCTCAATAGACAAAATTCAGCACTCATATAGCAAAATCATACTTAATGATAAAACTTTAGCAGTCTTCCTGTTAATACAACAAGATAGATACATTCTATTTATTATTGTACTGGTAATCCTAGGCAATGTAAGATAAGGAAATAAAAAGAGCTATGTGGCAGAGATCATTATAATTTACCAAATATTCATTTATTTTACTTTTTTCACAGTCGCTAGTTTCCCTAACCCTAAATAGAGAGGTTATGAGACATTCTTTTCAATGGGATGTGGGAAGAAGGAATGTCAGCTATTTTCACGTCTAGACCTTAAAAGCTTCTTGCAGAACTCCACAGCATGCTCTTCCCCTATCATGATCTGACACTGATACAAGGTGGAGAAAGGCAGCCAAATCCACCTTTGGCTTTCCCACTTTTATTGCATTAGGTAGTGAGATTTGGAATTTTATTTGTTACCAGAGCCTAGCCTAGCCTAGCCTAGCCTATCCTATCCTATCCTATCCCATCCCATCCCATCCCATCCTATCCTATCCTATTCTATCCTAACACAAGGTACCTGGGTTTTGAAGCATGAGATTTATGGTTATTAACTACCTAAAAGGTCCACAGAATCTAAAAATAAACCATTGTAGAGTTCAGCAATTTTAGGATCATACAAAAATCAATTGTATTTCCCAATAAAAAATACAACAACCAGATTCTAAAACTTACAACCTATAGTTAAAGTAAAGGTGGGAATTGGCAGTAATCAATATTCTAGTTAAGGAAATTTAGTTACAGGGAAGAGAAACTCATTTTCACTAGATTTATAAGGAAGAGAAAAGGAAAGCATAGAACCCAAGCTTGTACAGAAGATACAGCTGACATCTGAGCAATGCAAGGGTTAGAGGAAATAATGCCCTACACAGTCAAACATCTACATATCACATAACTTTCCTTTTTTTTTTAGACAGAGTCTCACTCTATTGCCCAGGCTGGAGTGCAGTGGAATGATCTCGGCCACTGCAACCTCTGCTTCCTGGGTTCAAGGAATTCTCCTGCCTCAGCCTCCTAGTAGCTGGAATTACAGGCATGTGCCACCAAGCCCAGCTAATTTTTGTATTGTTTTTAGAGACAGGGTTTCACACTTCTGACCACAGGTGATCCACCTGTCTCAGCCTCTCAAAGTGCTGGGATTACAGACATGACCCACTGTGCCTGGCCTACACATAACTTTTGACTCCCCCAGAACTTAACTACTAACAGGATACTAATAATAGAAGCCTTACCAACAACATAAGCTGTCGACAAACACATATTTTGTTTGTTATATGTATTATATACTGCATTCCTACAATAAAGCAACCTAGAGAAAAAGTTATTAAGAAAATCATAAGGAAGAGAAAGTCATAAAGATCTTCATCCTTGCCATTTTCTTGTTGAATAGGCCAAGGAGAAGGAAGAGGAGGAATTGGTCTTGCTGTCTCAGGAGTGGCAGAGGCAGAAGAAAAGCTATAGGTAAGTGGACCTGTTCAAACCTGTGTTGTTCAAGGGTCAACTTTACAGCTTTGGGTTTTGAAACTGGAAAATTGTCAGAACTTAGAGTTTCTCTCTCTGTCATTCAGGGGCTGTATGGCACTTCTCTCTCTTTTCCCTTTCTCTTTTTTTTCTTTCCCTTGTGCCCAGCAGGCTACCAATTCTCAGTCTAAACAATCTTACAGCCTTATTAGTCATAACCATCCGACTACGATGTCTCTGTGTGTCTTCAGAAAGACAGAATCTGGTTGGTTGTTGGGTATGCAATTGGTTTGTTC
>NW_012103243.1:4045464-4046724 GCF_000951045.1 Mandrillus leucophaeus | reverse complement strand
TGGTGTTTGGTTTTCTGTCCCTGTGTTAGTTTGCTGAGAATGATGGTTTCCAGCTTCATCCATGTCCCTGCAAAGGACATGAACTCATTCTTTTTTTAGGGCTGCATAGTATTCCGTGTTGTATATGTACCACATTTTCTTTACTAGTCTATCATTGAGGGGCATTTGGGTTGGTTCCAAGTCTTTGCTATTGTGAATAGTGCCACAATAAACATGTGTGCATGTGTCTTTATACTAGAATGATTTATAGTCCTTTGGGTATATATCTAGTAATGGAATTGCTGGGTCAAATGGTATTTCTGGGTCTAGATCCTTGAGGAATCGCCACACTGTCTTCCACAATGGTTAAACTAATTTACAATCCCACCAACAGTGTAAAAGTGTTCCTATTTCTCCACATCCTCTCCAGCATCTGTTGTTTTCTGACTTTTTAATGATTGCCATTCCAACTGGTGTGAGATGGTATCTCATTGTGGTTTTGATTTGCATTTCTCTAATGACCAGTGATGATGAGCTTTTTTACATATGTTTGTTGACCGTATAAATGTCTTCTTTTGAAAAGTGTCTGTTCATATCCTTTGCCTGCTTCTTGATGAGGTTGTTTGTTTTTTTCTTGTAAATTTGTTTAAGTTCCTTATAGATTCTGGATATTAGCCCTTTGGCAGATAGATAGAGTACAAAAATTTTCTCCTGTTCTGTAGGTTGCCTCTTCACTCTGATAATAGTGTCTTTTGCTGTGCAGAAGCTCTTTAGTTTAATTAGATCCCATTTGTCAATTTTAGCTTTCGTTGCCATTGCTTTTGGTGTTTTAGTCATGAAGTCTTTGCCCATGTCTATGTCCTGAATGGTACTGCCTAGGCTTTCTTCTAGGGTTTTTATGGTTTTAGGTCTTACGTTTAAATCTTTAATCCATCTTGAGTTAATTTTTGTATAAGATCTAAGAAAGTGGTCCAGTTTCAGTTTTCTGCATATAGGTAGCCAGTTTTCCCAATACCATTTATTAAATAGGGAATCTTTTCCCTATTGCTTATTTTTGTCAGATTTGTCAAAGATCAGATGGTTGTAGATGTGTGTTGTTATTTCTGAGGGCTCTGTTCTGTTCCATTGGTCTATATATCTGTTTTCGTACCAGAACCATGCTGTTTTGGTTATTGTAGCCGTGTAGTATAGTTTGAAGTTAGGTAGCATGATGCCTCCAGCTTTGTTCTTTTTGCTTAGGATTGTCTTGGCTATATGGGCTCTTTTTTGGTTCCATATGAA
>NW_012103243.1:4042101-4043104 GCF_000951045.1 Mandrillus leucophaeus | reverse complement strand
CAGGAGCAGGTTGTTCAGTTTCCATGTAGTTGTGTGGTTTTGAGTGAGTTTCTTAATCCTGAGTTCTAATTTGATTGCACTGTGTTCTGAGAGACTGCTATGATATCCATTCTTTTACATTTGCTGAGGAGTGTTTTACCTCCAATTATCTGGTCAGTTTTAGAATAAGTGTGATGTGGTGCTGAGAAGAATGTATATTCTGTTGATTTGGGGTGGAGAATTCTGTAGACGTCTATTAGGTCTGCTTGGTCCAGAGCTGAGTTCAAGTCCTGAATAACCTTGTTAATTTTCTGTCTCATTGATCTTTCTAATATTAAAGTCTCCCACTATTATTCTGTGGGAGTTTAAGTCTCTTCGTAGGTCTCTAAGAACTTGCTTTATGAATCTGGGTGATCCAGTATTGAGTGCATATAGATTTAGGACAGTTATCTCTTCTTGCTCCATTGATCCCTTTATCATTATGTAATTCCCTTCTATGTCTTTTTTGATCTTTGTGGGTTTAAAGTCTGTTTTATCAAAGACTAGGATTGCAACCCCTGCTTTTTTTGCTTCCCATTTGCTTGGCAAATATTCCTCCATCCCTTTATTTTGAACCTATGTGTGTCTCTGCATGTGAGATTGGTCTCCTGAATACAGCACACTGATGCGTCTCATCTCTTTATGCAATTTGCCAGTCTGTGTCTTTTATTGGGGCATTTAGACCATTTACATTTTAGGTTAATATTGTTAGGTGTGAATTTGATTCTGTCATTATGATGCTAGCTGGTTATTTTACCCATTAGTTGATAGTTTCTTCATGGTGTCGATGGTCTTTACATTTTGGTATGTTTCTGCATACCAGTTTTTCCTTTCCATACTTAGTGCTTCCTTCAGGAGCTCTCGTAAGGCAGGCCTGGTGGTGACAAAATCCCTCAGTATTTGCTTATCTGTAAAATATTTTATTTCTCCTTCACTTATGAAGCTTAGTTTGGCTGGATATGAAATTCTGGGTTGAAAATTCTTT
>NW_012103243.1:4039849-4041059 GCF_000951045.1 Mandrillus leucophaeus | reverse complement strand
GTTCTCAGTCTAAACAAACTTAGAGCCTTATTAGTCATAACCATCCGACTACGATGTCTCTGTGTGTCTTCAGAAAGACAGAATCTGGTTGGTTGGTGGCTATGCAATTGGTTTGTTGGCCTTGGGTCAGCTGTTGCTGAGGAGTTAGCTGATAAAGACTTGTGCCCCTGCTCTCCTTTTTCAGCTTAAATTACAAATGGTAGCATGGTGGCTTACGCCTCTAATTCCAGCACTGTGGGAGGCCAAGGTGGGAGGATCACTTGAGCCCAGGTCAAGGTTACAGTGAGCTATGATGGAGTCACTGCACTCCAGCCTAGGTGACATAGTGAGACCTGTCTCTAAACAAATAAAATAAAATAAAAGGTAGCAGATCTCAGTGAGAGGATGCCGTAGTCATATTAAAACACTTCCATTACACCTTCTGTTTTTTTTTGTTTTGTTGTTTTTTGAGGCAGGGTCTTACTTTGACACTCAGGCTGGGGTGCAGTGGTGTGATCTCTGTTCACTGCAGCCTTGACCTCCTGGGCTCAAGCGATTCTCCCACCTCAGTCCCACAAGTAGCTGGGACTACGGGCATGTGCCACCAGGCCCAGCTAAGTTTTCTTTTGTATTTTTTTATAGAGACAGAGTTTTACCATGTTGCCCAGGTTGGTCTTGAACACCTAAGCTCAAGCTATCTGCCTGCCTCGGCCTCCCACAGTGCTAGGATTACAGGCGTGAGCCACCTCGCCTGGCCCGCCCCCATTTTTGATATTAGACGATAACATGACCAAAAATTACTCTCTATGGTTGTCTCTGGAAAGACTCCTCCTCTTGGCAAAGGCTGGTTAGGGATCTGAGTACCACCCTCTCACTTGGTTTTGAGATATTCCTGAAGCTTTACTTCAAAAGAAGCCTGCAAAATCAGGTAATTTATTGTTGTGTTTGTCAGTTAATGTTCCAATCTTTTGGGCTTCTGTATTTTCTGTAATCCTACTTCTGTTTTTATTTTTATTTTTATTTTTATGTTTTTGAGATGGAGTTTCGCTCTTGTTGCCCTGGCTGAAGTGCAATGGCATGATCTCGGCTCACCGCAATCTCCGCTTCCCGGGTTCAAGCGATTCTCCTGCCTCAGCCTTCCAAGTATCTGGGATTACAGGCATGTGCCACTACGCCCAGCTAATTTTGTATTTTTAGTAGAGACGGAGTTTCTCCATGTTGGTCAGGCTGG
>NW_012103243.1:4024962-4038449 GCF_000951045.1 Mandrillus leucophaeus | reverse complement strand
TCTGTTCCATTGGTCTATATATCTGTTTTCGTACCAGAACCATGCTGTTTTGGTTATTGTAGCCGTGTAGTATAGTTTGAAGTTAGGTAGCATGATGCCTCCAGCTTTGTTCTTTTTGCTTAGGATTGTCTTGGCTATATGGGCTCTTTTTTGGTTCCATATGAAATTTAAAGTAGTTTTTACTAATTCTGTGAAGTCAATGGTAGCTTAATGGGGTAGCATTGACTCTATAAATTACTTTGGGTAGTATGGCCATTTTCAGGATATTGATTCTTCCTATTCATGAGCATGGAATATTTTTCCATTTGTTTGTATCCTCTCTTATTTCCTTGAACAGTGGTTTGTAGTTCTCCTTGGGGATGTCCTTTACAATCCTTGTAAGTTGTATTCCTAGGTATTTTATTTTCTTTGTAGCAATTGTGAATGGAAGTTCACTCATGATTTGGCTCTCTGCTTGTCTATTATTGGTGTATAGAAATGCTTGTGATTTTTGCACATTGATTTTGTATCCTGAGAATTTGCTTATCAGCTTAAGGAGTTTTTGGGCTGAGATGATGGAGTTTTCTAAATATACAATCATGTCATCTGCAAACAGAGATAATTTGACTTCCTCTCTTCCTGTTTGAATACCCTTTATTTCTTTCTCTTGCCTGATTGCCCTGGCCAGAACTTCCAATGCCATGTTGAATAGGAATGGTGAGAGAGGGCATCCTTGTCTTGTGCTGGTTTTCCAAGAGAATGCTTCCAGCTTTGCCCATTCAATATGATATTGGATGTGGGTTTGTCATAAATAGCTCTTATTATTTTGAGACACATTCCATCAATACCTAGTTTATTGAGTGGTTTCAGCAGGAAGGGGTGCTGAATTTTATTGAAGGCTTTTTCTGCATCTATTGAGATAATAATGTGGTTTTTGCCATTGTTTCTGTTTTTGTGATAGATTATGTTTACTGATTTAGGTATATTGAAACAGCTTTGCATCCCAGGGATGAAGCTTACCTGATAGTAGCGGATAAGCTTTTTAATGTGCTACTGGATTTGGTTTGCCATTATTTTATTGAAAATATCTGTACTGATGTTCATCATGGATATTGGCCTGAAATTTTTTTTTTGTTGTGTCTCTGCCAGGTTTTGGTGTCAGGATGATGCTGGCCTCATAAAATGAGTTAGGGAGGAATTCTTCTTTTTCTATTCTTTGGAACAGTTTTAGAATAAATAGTACCAGCTCCTCTTTGTACCTCTGGTAGAATTCAGCTGTGAATCCATCTGGTCCTGGGCTTTTTTTGCTTGGTAGTCTATTAATTACTGCCTCAATTTCAGAACTTGTTATTGGTCTATTCAGAGATTCAACTTCTTCCTGGTTTATTCTTGGGAGGGTGTATGTGTCCAGTAATTTATCCATTTCTTCTAGATTTTCTAGTTTATGTAACGGTGTTCATAGTATTCACTGATGGTAGTTTGTATTTCTGTGGGATCAGTGGTGATATCCCCTTTATCAGTTTTCATTGTGTCTATTTGATTCTTCTCTCTTTTCTTCTTTATTTGTCTGGCTAGTGGCCTATTTATTTCGTTAATCTTTTCAAAAATCCAGCTCCTGGATTTACTGATTTTTTTGAACGTTTTTCATGTCTCTATCTCCGTCAGTTCTGCTCTGATCTTAGTTATTTCTTGTCTTCTGCTAGCTTTTGAACTTGTTTGCTCTTGCTTCTCTAGTTCTTTTAATTGTGATGTTAGGGTGTTGGTTTTACATCTTTCCTGTTTTCTCATGTGGGCATTTATTGCTATAAATTTCCCTCTAAACACTGCTTTAGTTGTGTCTCAGAGATTTTGGTATGTTGTGTATTTGTTCTTATTGGTTTCAATGAACATATTTTATTTTGGTTTAATTTCATTCTACACCCAGTAGTCATTCAGGAGCAGGTTGTTCAGTTTCCATGTAGTTGTGTGGTTTTGAGTGAGTTTCTTAATCCTGAGTTCTAATTTGATTGCACTGTGTTCTGAGAGACTGCTATGATATCCATTCTTTTACATTTGCTGAGGAGTGTTTTACCTCCAATTATCTGGTCAGTTTTAGAATAAGTGTGATGTGGTGCTGAGAAGAATGTATATTCTGTTGATTTGGGGTGGAGAATTCTGTAGACGTCTATTAGGTCTGCTTGGTCCAGAGCTGAGTTCAAGTCCTGAATAACCTTGTTAATTTTCTGTCTCATTGATCTTTCTAATATTAAAGTCTCCCACTATTATTCTGTGGGAGTTTAAGTCTCTTCGTAGGTCTCTAAGAACTTGCTTTATGAATCTGGGTGATCCAGTATTGAGTGCATATAGATTTAGGACAGTTATCTCTTCTTGCTCCATTGATCCCTTTATCATTATGTAATTCCCTTCTATGTCTTTTTTGATCTTTGTGGGTTTAAAGTCTGTTTTATCAAAGACTAGGATTGCAACCCCTGCTTTTTTTGCTTCCCATTTGCTTGGCAAATATTCCTCCATCCCTTTATTTTGAACCTATGTGTGTCTCTGCATGTGAGATTGGTCTCCTGAATACAGCACACTGATGCGTCTCATCTCTTTATGCAATTTGCCAGTCTGTGTCTTTTATTGGGGCATTTAGACCATTTACATTTTAGGTTAATATTGTTAGGTGTGAATTTGATTCTGTCATTATGATGCTAGCTGGTTATTTTACCCATTAGTTGATAGTTTCTTCATGGTGTCGATGGTCTTTACATTTTGGTATGTTTCTGCATACCAGTTTTTCCTTTCCATACTTAGTGCTTCCTTCAGGAGCTCTCGTAAGGCAGGCCTGGTGGTGACAAAATCCCTCAGTATTTGCTTATCTGTAAAATATTTTATTTCTCCTTCACTTATGAAGCTTAGTTTGGCTGGATATGAAATTCTGGGTTGAAAATTCTTTGCTTTAAGAATGTTGAATATTGGCCCCCACTCTCTTCTGGTTTGTAGGGTTTCTGCTGTCATATCCACTGTTAGTCTGATGGGCTTCCCTTTGTCTCTGGCTGCCCTTAACACTTTTTCCTTCGTTTCAACTTTGGTGAATCTGATGATTATGTGTCTTGGGGTTGCTTTTCTTGAGGGGTATCTTTGTGGTGTTTTCTGTATTTCCTGAATTTGAATGTTGGCCTGTCTTGCTAGACTGGGGAAGTTCTCCTGGATAATATCCTGAAGAGTGTTTTCCAACTTGGTTCCATTCTCCCTGTCATTTTCAGGTACACCAATTAAGTGTAGGTTTAATCTTTTCACATAGCCCCATATTTCTTGGGGCCTTTGTTCATTCATTTTGATTCCTTTTTCTCTAATCTTGTCTTCTCACACTACTTCATTAAGTTGATTTCAATCTCTGATATCCTTTCTTCTGCTTGATTGATTTGGCTATTGATACTTGTGTATGCTTGATGAAGTTCTCATGCTGTGTTTTTCAGTTCCATCATCATTTATGTTCTTCTCTAAGCTGGTTATTCTAGTTAGCAGTTCCTGTAACCTTTTATCAAGGCTCTTAGCTTCTTTGCATTAGGTTAGAACATGCTCCTTTTGCTTGGAGGAGTTTGTTATCACTCACCTTCTGAAGCCTACTTCTGTCAATTTGTCAAACTCATTCTTTGTCCAGTTTTGTTCCCTTGGAATTTCAGCCTTTTTTGCGCTGGTTTACCCTCATCTTCATGGATTTATCTATCTTTGGTCTTTGATGCTGGTGACCTTCAGATGGAGTTATTTCATGGTCGTCCTTTGTGTTGATGTTGATGCTATTGCTTTCTGTTCGTTAGTTTTCCTTTTAACAATCAGGGCCCTTTTCTGCAGGTCTGCTGGAGCTTGCTGGAGGTCCATTCCAGACCCTGTTTGCTTGGGTATCACCAGTGAAGGTTGCAGAACAGCAAAGATTTCTTCCTGCTCCTTCCTTTGGAAGCTTTGTCCCAGAGGGGCATCTGCCAGGTGCCAGCTGGAGCTCTCCTGTATGAGGTGTCTGTGAACTCCTGCTGGGATGTATCTCCCTTTAAGGAGACACAGGGGTTAGGGACCCACTTAAGGAGGTAGTCTGTCCCTTAGCAGAGTTTGAGCACTGTGCTGGGAGACCCCCTGCTCCCTTCAGAGCCGGCAGGCAGGAACGTTTAAGTCTGCCAAAGCTGCACCCACAGCCATCCCTTCCCTCAGGTGCTCTGTCCCAGGGAGCTGGGAGTTTTTTCTACAAGCTCCTGACTGGGGCTGCTGCCTTTCTTTCAGACATGTCCTGCCTAGAGAGGAGAAATCTAGAGAGGCAGTCTGGCTACAGCAGCTTTGCAGTGCTGTGGTGGGCTCTGCCCAGTCCAAACTTCCTGGTGGCTTTGTTTACACTGCAAGGGGAAAACCACCTACTCAAGCCTCCATAATGGCGGACATCCCTCCCCCAACCAAGGTCAAGCATCCCAGTCAACTTCAGACTGCTGTGCTGGCAGCGAAATGTCAAGCCAGTAGGTCTTAGCTTGCTGGGCTCCATGGGGGTGGGATCTACTGAGCAAGACCACTTGGCTCCCTGCCTTCAGCCCCCTTTTCAAGGGAGTGAACAGTCCTGTCTTGCTAGGGTTCCAGGTGCCACTGGGGTGTGAAGAAAACTCCTGCAGCTACCTCAGTGTCTGCCCGAACGGCTGCCCAGTTTTGTGCTTGAAACCCAGGGCCCTAGTGGTGTAGGCACCTGAGGGAATATCCTGGTCTGTGGGTTGTGAGGACTGTGGGAAAAGCATAGTATCCGGACCAGATAGCACAGTCCCTCATGGCACAATCCCTCAAGGCTTCCCTTGCCTGGAGGAGGGAGTTCCCCAACTCCTTGCACTTCCTGGGTGAGGCAACGCCCCACCCTGTTTCTGCTTGCCTTCTGTGGGCTGCACCCACTGTCCAACCAGTCCCAGTGAGATGAACCTGGTACCTCGGTTGGAAATGCAGAAATCACCCACCTTCTGTGTTGGTCTTGCTAGGAACTGCAGACCAGAGCTGTTCCTATTTGGCCATCTTGCTTAGGAATCCCCTACTTCTGCTTTTACATGAGAGGCCCATGTCCTGCCTTCGGTTAATTTTTACCCATCCCTGTTCACTTAGTTTCAGGAGAGGAAATCCTGGCACCCTTGGATGGAAATAGCTAATTGCTTCTGAACTTTGGACTGCTTTCCAACATCACTTACCATCTCTCCTAGATCCTAATGCATTGACAGAATCAAGCGCAAGAATCAAGTTCTAACTTTCCTAATTTAAAAGTCAGAGGGCTGCCAGAGCCTAGACCTGGTTAGGAAGCAGGGTGATTTTGATTGCCAGCCCTTAGCAGCAAAATCTCCTGCCCCTGTCTCTTTGGACACATCCTTAGCCACTCCCTGGTCTGCCTCCTTCATTCACATCCTGTCCTTGGACTCATGACTCAGACCCAATTACACTCTTCAATGAGGCTGCGCTTTTGTTCATGATTTCCTCTTTTCTTGGAATGCCCTTCTATGCCTGGAAACTCCTGTCCATCTTTGAAAATACAAATTTAATGTCATCTCCATTTGGAAGAGTGTCTTGACTCCCCATACTGATTTACTTGTCTCTCTTCTCTGTTCTTTCTCCTGTTTATGGCATTTTTATATTAGATTGATCTATTTACCTGCCTTTTCTCCCCACTAGACCTTGAACTCTTAGAGGACAGGGACTAGGGATACAAAATATGTTTGGCACCATATGGGTGCTCTATAGATGTCTGCGGAATGAATAAATTATCTTTTATTTAAATACATTATCTTATTGGCAATATGCTAGCTGTTTTAAAAATATTTATTATAAAACACACCTATTTTTTGGATCCAGGATTTCATCTATTTAAACACACTGTTATTTTTTTTAAAAACTATTTTATGTATCCCTAAGAAAGAGAAAAATACGCTGCTAATTCAATAAGAATACAGTGATTCTTTTATCGCTTAGATGTATATTTTATACTTATTGAAAGACTTCTTTAGACTTGTATGGCATAGGTTGTGTTTTCTTTTTTAATTTTATATGAAGTGACTGTTTCTGTGCCTTTTGTGTATACTTTTTATTTTAATGCCAAATCATAGTATGATTTTTTGAAGGCATTTGAAGTGGCAATTAAACTCAATGTGTGTAGTACCAACGGTGCACATAACTCAAGTGAAGTGACGAGAGTCTGTGCAGGCAGAGAAATGACAAGTATGTAACAACTGCCATCTACAGTGACTGTAAGATTGTTAGATGCACGCAATTTCAGAGATGGAGAAATATGAAAAAATGTTCATCATAAAAATCAATGAGATTTCCGTTCTGTTTTCTAAGTTCTCTTTCAAAATAGAAAAGGGTCCGCTATGGTAAAAGATCAGTGCATAACTTGTAGCCCATTTACTTGAGCGAAGGGTACTGACTTGTTCTTGGTCACAACACTAATGGGACCAGAAAACTGAAGATGGCAGAGGGCAGCCGAAACACTGCCACCCTGGCTGCAGTGGGACCATCAATGACACAAAACAAAAACCAGTTACGAATTCACAAATGATATCGTAAGGATGTTAACAGATGGAATATTTAGGACGTTGGCCGTGCACACGTAACTCTTCTGAAAGACACATCTGACTACTATATTCAGTGAGTGATGCTGTTGGTCTCAACATTATTCTTAGCATAAGTTCCTTATGCCTAAAGAATATCTCAAAGGACGATAACAGTGAGTGCTTTTCAAGTACTTTATGTATATTAAATTGTTTAAGCCTTAAAACAACCTTATGAGATAGACACTATTATGACCCTCATTTTTCAGATAAGGAAATGGATGAAAAGGTAGTTGAAGCAAATTGTCCATGGTCATATAATTGTAAGGGGAAGAACCAGGATTTGCCTGGGGGGATCCTGGCTTTAGAGTCTGTGCTCATAACCTTGAAGGTATGCTGGATATTGCCTCATATCCCTCTCACTACCTCTACTAGTACTACTACCAGACTTTGCATGATGGATGCCATCTAATGCCATTTCTTTATACAGATAGCTTCTCACTTCTTCCTTTTAGGGAACCAAGAAAGGCTTTCTTCTGTTCTTTAACCCAGGCCTGCCTACTGTTCTGCTTTTTGGGAGGTCAGGCTGGATGATAATCTCAAGAGACAAGGAGAGATTGCTTTTCAAATAAAAACAACTCCAATAATTTGGCCATAAGTCAGGAAAAGCAGACATTATGAGATGAAAATACGATGACTGTTGAGGCTAAGAGAAAAGCTATTGCATTGAATGGACCACTGAGAAACTTCCACAATTCACTTGTACCAGGCTCCAAATGGGTTAACTGGTTATCACCAATCAGAAACCAGGTGATCAGGCAGACATTTGGTGGCACACTTAAGCAGTTGTGGCAGGATATTGAGTTGTTGCTTTGAACATATTTCAATATAATAGGATTTAAATTTTCCCCTTTTCTTTGGATTTTTCAGTTAATATTGGAATTGAATTAAAGCATTAAGTCAACCAGCTTAGTGCAAAGCAAATTATGTCAGGTTCAGCTTTGAAAGCTTTGTTACGGAATATCTATTGACTCAAGCTTATTAACTTGTAAATCCTCTAGTTTTAGATTATGATCTATTGATTATCTGCTTTTATTTGCGTTTTAAATGAATAAACAAAAAGAAATGATCACGGTTTAGTAATTACACCTTAAGAGAAAATGTACTTAAGCTTAGCATACTTAATTAAAAATAAAAACAACTTTGATTTGTTCTGAGAGCTACAGGTTGTGGCTCTTATTTTCATTTAGGCAGATCAAAGATTGTTTTTAATTTTACACAATCATTTTTGTTAGACATTTGGACAAAATGGGAACAAAATCTTTCACTGAGGATAGAAAGCGTGCTGAGTTTGGCATTTTGAATGCATTATTAATTGTTCTACAATCTATTATTTTGCTTGGCTTATCTTAGCAGAGAGGCAGAAATGATCTGCTGTCTCATATGTAGGAGGAAAATTCTCCGAGAAGCCCTTGTGATTAACACCCAGGAAGAGTCAACTTCTGAGAGCCCAGGTGCTTTAATCAAAACAACAGTCAACTTAGAAGAATTGAGTTCAAGTTCTGATCGTCACTCACACTAGAGGTACCTTAGGTAAATCATCTACTTTTTCTGAGCTAGATTTCTAACAGTTAGTATCTTTCTCTTGGGCTTTCATGACAATTAAACCAGATGACCTCTGTGAAGTACCTGGCACATCACTGTCACTCAAGAAGGGTGCTCTGAATGTGATCCTTGGGAATAGGAACAGCTAAGGAAAGGTAATGAAACATGGGGTTCTGTTGATTCCAAAGGATAATTGTTTAAATTTGATTTTATACTTTATTCAAAACTCTCAGCAAAAGATAAAGCACTGAGATTTGTTTGTGATCTGATAGTTAAATCCACAGTCAAATTATCTCTTTTTCTGGCATGGTTCTAGGCACTAAATGGAAAAGAATAAAAGTAGAAAGTATGAACATCCTGGATTTTAGGAACTGTAACTCATTAGGAATGTAAAACTCACATTTCTGAAACCACTAGAGAAATACAAGGTTACCAAACACTGAAGGTGTATACACAGGAAATCATCATGGGTTTCGGTGGTCACAAAACACTCCATAAAAGGATAGGCTTTAAATATCAATATACAGGAAATGTACTAGCTCTGCGTGCTAGAAGAGTACCATGGTATCATTCAATGCAACATGTGAACAATTAAAACAAATTGAAAACTCATAGAATCTTAGAAGGGAATTTATAATAAGCAATTTGACCATCGTATCTGATGCAAAAATCCCAGAAGAGAGTAGGAAGAAAGATGTGGAAGGGAGACATCCTTTTAAATTCAATAAGAACTAAAGACCAATTTGCAAAAGTTGTATTTTTTATAATGGAGACTCTGGAATCTGCTTTATTTTCCTCCATTGCCTTTAGCTTATGTACGGTATGTATATATTTTATTTGCTTATCTTGTTTACTGTCTTTATCTTCCCACTAGAGTAACAGCTTCAAGAAGGAAGCATTTTTGTCTGGTTTATTCAATGCCATATACCCAGTTGGCATATATTAGATGCATACACATACTGACTGGATGAGTGAATGAATGAATGAATCAATTAAGTTCTGTATCTGTCCTTGGAAAAGGAAGAATGGGAGTTTTACAACGAGGAACTAGCAATATTCATCCATTTGTTTGCTTTTAGAGCAAAGCAGTGATCCCCAAGCTTTTGGGCACCAGGGATCCATTTCATGGAAGACAATTTTTCCATGGATGGGGGAGGTGGGGATGGTTTTAGGATGAAACTGTTCCACCTCAGATCATCAGGCATTAGTTAGAGTCTCATAAGGAGCACACAACTTAGATCCCTTGCATGCACAGTTCATAATAGGGTTTGCTACTGTGAGAAGCTAATGCCACAGTGGATCTGTGGAGCAGATCAGCTCAGGTGGAGAGGTGGAGCTCAAGTGGTAAGGCTCACCCTCCACTCACCTCCTGCTGTGTGGCTTGGTTCCCAACAGGCCACAGACCAGTACTGGTCTGTGTCCTCGGGGTTCTGGATCCCTGGTGTCAAGTGGTATATTGTAGTTTATGGTTCTATGCTAAGGGGGGTTATGGATTATCTTATCTGGTTTTAAGTATACTATTTTTGGCAACATGA
The DNA here is from genome assembly GCF_000951045.1 of Mandrillus leucophaeus. Taxonomy (NCBI): domain Eukaryota; kingdom Metazoa; phylum Chordata; class Mammalia; order Primates; family Cercopithecidae; genus Mandrillus; species Mandrillus leucophaeus. The sequence goes on along the minus strand of NW_012103243.1, from coordinate 4,028,794 downwards.
ATGGCTTTCAAAATTCCTAGAATTCAAATTTGTGATTCAAATATAACACTAACAATACAAACATAAATGAAGAACAAATAAATGGCCAGTTTGATTCTCCTTCCTTCAAGTTCCTTATCAACCACAGTATGAGGTATAAACATGAATGGTCTAATTGTATTTGATCAGAAGCATCAACAAAATTTGAAATTCTCTAGAACACTCAGGAAAGAGATTGACATTCAGCATGATTGATGATGAATCTTTCAGCGTGTATTGTGCCTGGAGGTATTATTGATAGTACTTGCTCATAATATTTTATTATAAAATATTTTCTTGGTAATTTTATCTATTTCCACTCCTTCAAAAATGTCTATTTCTGTAGTGTAAATGATATTATTTAACTAGTACATATTTTATAATTTACAAATAAGTAAATATACATATAATGTGGATGTGTGCTCGCCAAATTATTACTTATACAAGTGAATGTTCTAAAAAGTTTGGAGATCGCTGACCTGTATTAACGTTCTTCCTTCAGCAAACCTATTATTAAGAAGGAAAACAGAGTGAAATCTTTTTCCTCTTTGAAAATAAAATTGAATTTGATCACAATTACATGATGAATAAAGTTCTAAAATAAGAGCAAGTAACTCACTTAGGTTGTTGTCTTGTAATGGACAAAGTCCAGTAATAGTTTTTGGAAGACAAATGCTTGATGACAATTTGTAAAAAAAAAAAAAAAAAAAAAACTCATTCCCTTGACTAATTTCCCAGTGGGAAGTGTTGACTATTATTGGTAAAAATGATACCAATGGTCATTGCCCAGATGGCCCTTTGAAGAATGTAGTTGGAGACAAAAGCCCTATAAAATGTGTATGTCACAAAATCATACAAAACCTCTATTATGCACGGGGGCTATTTTAACCAGTTATACCATTTCATTTATTTTATTAGTTCTTCTGACTATTTCTCGGGTTGAATGATTGGATTTAAAATCTCTGTTAAGCTTAAAGACTAGAGTGAAGAAGACCGATGCAAATACAAGTGATTTTGGCAAGGTATAAAATATTTACACTGCCTCTCACTCCTGTGTTACTTACAAGATTGCAAGTGATCGGTTACATTGCAAAAGGTACTGTACTGGGAAGGAATCAAGAAGCTATGAGTACACAGGGAACTCCCCATCCCAGGGAAGTGATGTTCAGTTATCACAGTGACTGTCATCTTAACAATTGTGCAAGTGCATCATTCACTGTGGGTGACTAGAAACAGATGAAGAGGAGCTGAAAAATGGAAGAATTTTCCTTGTCTCATGTCTCTCTGATAACGAGGCAGACTACAGAGCATGAAAGATGAGGGCTGCCCAATTCAAACCAAAGCACGTAGCCACCATCTGGGCATTTTAAAAGTAGGACACATGAAATGCTCAGATGTATCCCCCAACAGGGTGCAATAATACAGCAGTAAAAAGAAAACTACAGTGAACTATAGCTACTTCCACACTTGCAATCATTCTAGTACAAGAAGGGGGCAAGGATTTCCCAAAAACCCTTTCTTAGTTGGATCTTAACTGCTCATACGTTTAGCTCAGGGTCTTAGCAGTTACGCGTGGTAAGTAAACATACCCAGTAGAGGGCGCTCTCCTGACTGAAAGGAAAGGGCCCTAGTGCTCTAGGTGGAGCTCTCAATTTGAGGGTTCAAAAATGAAACTACTCCTCAGACTACAAACACTAAAAACATCAGTTCTTTTCAGAAACATTCACAGCTGAAACAAATATTGACTTTTAAAGTGATATATTTGACATTCAAGGGTGTGCTCAATTGAGCCATTTCTTTCAGTTGCTGCCAGATGTAGACCCTTAATTTTCTAAACGAGAATGGCTAAGTTACGCAAAAGTTAGAAAAAAAGAACATTAGCATGGTCTTTTTGGATCTTTGAAGGTAAAAGTTCAGAATTTCTTATTTGCTTGCTCCATTTCTTTTATCGGCTTCTAGATCCTCAAGGCATGCAATCTACTAACACTGCATAGTAAGTCACTACTGCTTCAGTTTAACACCCCTCAAGCCCTCACTTTCTTCCAACTTCTTCTGATGTACATTTTGCAATAAGAGAGATAATGTTATTTACAGGAATCAATGGAGGACATATAGAAGCATGTAATCTTTGAATGGCCACAAAATAAAATGCATGAATTAAAATGTTGAATTCACATATTTCAATTGAATTTTATTTATATAGATAAAGAATACTTTATAATCCCTTAAGTTCTTTCATATTTGCAAAAGTGAGTATTCACAAGATTAAGTCAATTGACAAGGTTTTCATTTCCTGTGTTGCGACTTGGAGTTGAACTGAGAGACAAATAAGGAAGGCAAGCACAGTGCTTGTTGTAAAAATGCAGTATCAAAACACCTTAATGATACTTATAATTGCTAGAAGTAATTTATAACTGTATTTCTGCTTTAGAAAGGAAAGAAACTCTAAGGAAATAAAAATGAGGGAACTGAAGAGAACATATTTTAGGAAGAAAATTTATTCAAAGAGAATCTTTCCATTTTAATTTCCTCGTGTCAGTAGAAATTCTAGATATATTTAAGAGGAAAACTCCTCAAGACTTTTTTTTCTGGAAATCCCTAAAGATTTTTTGGGGGTCTCTCCTTATGTATCATTTTTTATTTTACTCCTTGCTAAGAATACTTATTAGCCATTCTAACCATTCAATTTGTCCTGCCTATTTTGTAATGAATAAATAGCATACACTGTTAATTGGCCACCTGGGGTTAAAAGAGGGGAAAAATGGAGTTGATGTCTGCACACTGTAATGTGCTGACAACATATTGACCACACTCTATTTCACAAGATTTAAAATCAAGCTTCCTCACCCTATTCACACTTCCCTCCCTTTGCTCCATTCTTGACTGTCTGTGAGACTAATATAATTTTCTTAAAGTGATTTATTTCTAACAGATGTGATCACCCAGCCACAGGGACCTGGATGCACAAATGTCCCCTAACAACTTTAATTTCTGGATATAATAAGCATATATTCCACTAATAAATAATTATTGCTCTGTTAAAAATGAGACACCAAGGCTTGTGGCGTGATGACCGGGTCTTCCTAGTCAGAAAGGACAAAGAGATGGACTCTCCTGAGATCCTTAGCGACTCTCAACCCAAATATGCTATCATATTTCTAAAATGTGGTAGGCCAGGAAGGAAGAAAATTAGTCACAGTTTAATGTGGCCCAGCAATATTTAGAAAGCTACTTTTAGGTACACATTTCGTTTCTTATAAATCAGATATTAAACATGATTAGGAAAGCAGGATGACAGCATAGGTCCTGGTATAAAGTTTATAGGATAATCGATATCAGAAGAGTGATTTGTTCTTCTTTCCCCCAAGTTCTTTCCTCGCTCTTTCAGCATCTCGAGGGCGGATGCTCATGTGTGTCCTCATCGCCTTTGCTGTTATCAGCACTGTAGTTTTTGGAGGCTGGTGAGTTGGCCCTCGGCAGTGTCACCAACTCAATGATGAAGCCCGGGCTGTGATTCATTGTCCAGGACTAAGTGAGGCACCACCAGAACACCGTGGATGTTGAGTAACTTTTTCAATGAATTTAATATCTCAAGTCAAGCTTTGGAGGAGCTTGGCCTCTTGGCTGGCCTTGTCTTTTCTTTCCCCACTGCTCTACCTGGACTCCTGGGTCAACTGCCACAAGACCATTCTGCTACTAACATATTTAGTGAAGAAATCCATACTTTTGGGAAAGGGGTATTAGGGTATGAAGGGGAAACAACTTTCCTTTCCTTTCCTTTCCTTTCCTTTCCTTTCCTTTCCTTTCCTTTCCT